>NC_138772.1:18624569-19153862 GCF_965119305.1 Pelophylax lessonae
TGGTTCCTGATTGTCATTGGTGACCCAGGACAAGCATGCTATCAGTGAAGTTCTAACTGGCAGGAAAATTCTGAAGCCAGAGTAGGAACTCATCTGTGTTGCTGCTTCACTTTCCAGTCACAAGCTTGGGGTCGGTCTGGGATGACCTGTGTTGCTGCAGCTTTCGCCATCCATTCACAGGCTGGGGGTGGGTCTGGGATGACCTGTGGTGCTGCTGATTTCGCCATCCATTACCAGGCTGTGGGTGGGTCTATGATGACCTGTGGTGCTGCTGCTTTCGCCATCCATTCACAGGTTGGGGGTTAGTCCAGCAGAACCTGGGTTCAGAGAAAGCTGGCTGAAAGATGCTGGCAGTTAGTGAGGACATCTAGTGGCAGAAAAAGGTACCATGGATTATCCTTTTTGTTGTGAGCTCTGCTTTAAGTGTTAGGACAACATAATATATTACAGATTACCAGTCTACATGTATTAGCTACATTTTTATTTTTTATTTTTCTGGTGGTCACAGAGCAGTGGTAATCATTGAGGGCCCAATGCGACCCTTTGCTTGCCTTTATTTGGCCCTTGGGACATTCGTTTCCCAATGACGCTAGTGATTGCTCCCCTGGTCCACCACCCCCACTGTGCTCCCTTCCCTCTCCTGCCAGCTGCTGCAGGGGATGTGTCACAATAGAGAACCAGGAAGGGGTCAGTAAATATGTAATTTGAAAGCTCTTTCCTTTTCTGAATGGACAGTCATAGTCAGTGACACTGTAAAAAAATAAAAATAAAATGATAAAAAATAATACAATTAAAATACCAAAAAATATCTACTGACACCAGTGGGTGAACTTCCAGGATCGCAAAGGTCGCACTTGCAACCAGGCACTGGCATTCCACCACCGTGGGGAGGCCCCATGATGGCAGGAAGGGGGCCCACTGCAGAACTTGTGAATGGGCCCCACAACGAGAGTAAAGGGCCCCAGAATCAGGGGGAAGAGCCCCAGGCTTGAAGGGAAGGGGCGGCCAGGGGGCCTGGGGGGGGGGGGGTCCTTCATGGTTTCTTGCACCGGAGCCCTGAAGGTCCTAGTTATGCCTCTGCAGTGTTCTCAACCTAGGCCAGGCCTAAAAAAAATACCTCCCATCCATCGTAAAATGTTTTTTTGTCCTTGGAGAGATCGGAAAACAAACTAATTGCCCAGTGTAGCACAGGCAGAGAGCACAGGAAGTTATCAGCTCACAGGATTTCAGATATTATTTTGCACCTATCGAACATATATAGTAGGTGGTTTTTAATGGTAAGTTTAATAGACCTAAAGGGAACAAATAGGAAGAGAACAGTTGGGTCTTGATGGGTATAAGTATGTACTGACACAATGGCACCGGTAATTTGTTCCTTGGCAGGACCCCATTCCTGGGGGTGTTGGAATTCATTGGTTGATGTTTCTGAAACCTTACAAACCAAAGTAACCAATTCCAAAATGGAACCCTACAGCCAGGAACCCCAGCAGAGAACGGGTTTTGTCGCTTTGTGTCGATAAACAGCGCAGTGTAATGTGATTCATTGGGGGAAATCTGGCCCTTCTAACCTCTCTCCTTGCTGTTTGGGAAAGCATGACACAGATTATGAAATCATCAAGTGCCGCCTTCGGACCTATTGTGTCTCCGAAGGGGCTTTCTGGGTGACCTCAGCCTCTAATGAAAGGGACGGCCTGTCTGCCATTAGCCGGAGTGATTAAACCGAGAGCTTCTTCTTTGAGATGTCTGGGATGTGAATGGAGCTCTTATTAAAAACACAATTTCCTCTCTATTGGCAAATAAAACCCCTAGTTATTCAGCTGTTTGTTCTGAGAAAGCAAAGTCCCGTTTCTGGCAGAGAGACAAAGCGGCCCCCTCCTCGCTCGCCTCCTCTTCATTTATGACAAGGGCTCAGCTCCCCCCCCAACTTTCCTGTGTTAAGAAATCAAATGATTATAGCAAAGGCCTCAAACTTGATATTGAATATATGGGTTAATACCAAGATGGATAAGTAGACCGATATAAGATAGAAGTATATCTGAAGCCAAAATGTTTTTTTTCATTATTTTGGAAAAGGAAAGGTAAAATCTTTCAGTAGTTTTTCCCATTCAAAGTCCCATGAGTAGATTTTTTTTTTTTTCTTGCCCTATAGGTATAACTGGAAGTGAGGGAAATCCTCCCGCTAAAATTTCTAATAGGGACCACATGTTACATCCCTGTTGACGACAACTCGTTTTTTTAGATTTTTCTCTTAGTTTCTAAAAAAGATTGGTTTTAGATAAACCTTGAGATGGGTAGATATGGGAGCATTGGGTATAAAATAGAGATGGATGGGTGATATGGGATGTGGCCGGGGCTGGATTAAGAACATCATGGGCCTGGTGCTGATGATTTTGGTGGTTCAGGGCTTCAGGTATAAATGAACACAGTCAGTGATCGGTAAGAATCAGTATCCAGAGAGCAGGGGGAATATGATGGACAGTCTGGGGTGAATGGTGCGGGGGGCAATTATAAGCACTGATCTCCCTCTATGGTTCACAAAGGAAGCAGCTGAAAGCAGAAGGGAGGGAGAGGAGGAGAAGCAGCTTTCAGCTGCTTCATGAAGAGTCATAGAGGGATATTGGTACTTGTAATCCCCCCCACCACAGCACCAATAACCCCCCGACTGTCATATTTCCCCTGCTGCAGGAGGTGCTGGGAGCCTCTTATGTGGCCACCTACTGGCCCTGAGCCGAATAGTCAGTCTGCCCCTACTGGGCCTATATTTAGGTGAGGGCCTGGAGCTGCAGCTCCACTAGCCCCTATGTTAATCTGGCCCTGGATGTGGCAGAAAAATGGGTGAGATTTAAGGTCCCAGAACTTTTTAAAATCCCTGCATGGTGGTAGACACTATATGGGATTTAAGGGGGGGGGGTGGAGGGTTTTCGGGGTCACTGGAGAGGCAGGAAAGTGTGATGGGGAGCACCTAAAGAAATAGAAGGTGTGATGGGAGGGGGTGAAAGTTGTAGTGGAGGGGATTGAAACTGGTGGGGGAACTGAAGAGGATGAAAAGTGTGGTGGTGAGGGGGGAATGAGATGGAAAGTGTGATGACGGAGATGGAAGTTGGGGGTGCTGGAGGAAATAGGTGTGGTGAGAGTGCTGGAGGGGGTGGAACTTGTGATGGGACGGTAGAGGGGGATGAAAATGTGGTGAGGGGAAGAAGGGTGTGATGGTAGGTGTGGTGGGAGTGCTGGAGGGGACGGCAGGTGTGGCGGGGGGCACTAAAGAATAAAGCAGGGGGTACTGGAGAGGGTGGAACTTGTGATGGGACAGTAGAGGGGGATGAAAATGTGCTGAGGGGAAGAAGGGTGTGGTGGGGTGATGGTGAGATTGTAAGGTATGGTGGAGGGGATGGAAGGTGGACATTGCTGGAGGAGATGCAAGGTGCGGTGTGAGTGCTGGAGGGTGTAAATTATACGGGGTGTAGTAGAGAATGATGGTGGGAGTGCTGAAGGTGATGGAAGGCAGGGGCAGACGGGCAACTTTCGGCCCAGGGGGCAGGAAAAAACTAGAGGCCCATGGTGCAGTGACTCGGCCCCTCCCACTCTCCTGCTTCCCATCCTCCTCCTGACCCCCATTCTAGGGTGAAGCCCTGCTCCAGGTACTTCTACTCACCGGCTCCATCCGGGTTCCCAACCAGGCCAGCAGGGGGATTTTGGGGGGAGCTGGGGCAACTCGGTTGGTGCTCCAGTGGGGCATAGAACCGGCCTCTGCTCAGACACAGTTTACACGTTCCATTTTGGAAGGGGGGGGGGAGGCCTGGGCTCTGTCCTTGTCTTCAAGCAACACTCAGTAGGTCAGTGGCAGGGACTTTTTACTTCTCTTCACCAGGAATACTTTAGGCATGTCTGTGGCAGAAGTGGTGCAGCCTTTTTACAGGATATAAGAGTGGCCCAGGGGGCAATTGCCCCCCTGCCCCCTGGCCCTGTCCTCCCCTGATGGAAGGCGTGTGGGTGTTATGGATGATAGGGGTGTAAGGGTTTCAGAAAAATATTCTGCACTAATAGTATAAGATATTGCAAGGAGACGCAAATTTATATAAAATGGGGGAAGAATCTACTAGATTTAGTAAATAACAAATAGTTTACTAAGAATGATGAATGCCAATTAAGTATACATATGTCAAGGCCACCTTTTGACTTTGAACACAATGCTTCCTCTTTTTTTGCCGCATTATCCATCCAGGAAATACATGTAAATGTTTAAATTGTATTCTTAATACCTTTCAAAGGGTTATCTGGCTTTCAGAACTTGTAGCAGATCCTAATCTCCGGCCTAATCTCTAGAAGTGGATAGATTGGATGTTGTCCTCAGAGCTGCTTTTAAGGTTCCCCTCCAGTAATGATGCGGTTAAGTGCGCTCACACAGGTTGCACTCGGCTCAAGTACGGGATGTTTTAATTAAATGTGTCCATGTTCCCCAGCAAAGTATCATTAGGCAGGACTTTCCAAGTAGAATGCACTATGGTTGCTAAGTTTCTTAATCCCCCAAGGGCCGACCTTCGCAGAGGTGTGTTTGGTCAAGCATGTCTCACCGATGTGAGGGGCACCTTACAGGGAGATGCAGTTACCAGGCAGATCATGGCATTCTACCGTGCCTGGCCTGTATTGTCTCTCCCCTTATTGAACTGTACGGGCAGGCCCAGTGTTCCCAGGGATGGCCGTTCATGTTTCTGCTCATGGAGTGCGGGGAGGAGGGAGGGTGAGAGAGGGGCCTCTGCTCATTATATTTCTGCAGAGAAATTCGAAACACAAATGATTTTCAGAGCTAGAACAAGGAAAATGACAAGTTTAACTCATGACGTGCCCATCGAATATGGTCAAACACCAATGCCTTGCATCATATTAACCCTTAAAGCATAAAAATAAGAGAAGGGATACCCCTAGACCCTAGACGCCAACTGTGTAGCCACTACCTCTTTGGATTTCACGCAACATTTGAGTGCAGGAGACATTTCCTCGACCAGATCAACCCTTGTTGGTGTTAAATTTTTTTTTTTAATTATTCTTGATAATTGAGGGTTCTTCTATACCTTAGCGGTAAACGTGTACTGTCCTAATGTTCCATACGTTTTAAATAGCTTGTCAGAATGACCTCTTCTGCTTATTCTGTGCTTTTCTGACCTTTGCACAGTGTTACACTGGAAAATAGTCATTGGAAAAGTCCTCTTTAGCATCTACATCTCGGCACTGTTGCAGCTTGCCCTAGAACTGCGCCCCAGCTCCCAGCGAAGATAACCTAAGGGTTAATATTATAGGAGTGGGTTGTTTCTTATCTTGGCAGGGCTACGCTGCCTGACAGGCCCATTCCTTTGGGTATGGATGAGCCAATGGTTCAGACTGAACTTTGACGGTGGGCATTTGGACGAACGCCTTTGACCAAATGCTCAAACTATTGCCCGGTCAGCTCACTTCTTTATGACCAGTGGTGGCCCGTCCATTGGGGGTGCAGGGGCGCCATGCATCTGGCCCCCTAATCTACATGCAGGGCGCCGGATGCTTGGATTCCAAAGGTTTTTTTGTTTTGTTTTTTTTGTGAAGCACGTAATTAGAGCCAGAGGCTCGAATTGGCTTCAAAAAAGGGTGGACTCGGGGCGCAGAGCACTGCCCCCTGAGCCCACCTAGTTGTGTGACAATAGTGAATGAATATTCGCTAATGCCATACCTGGCCAATCAGGAAGCAGCCGATACCCATTTCCTGATTGGCCGAAAGGAGAAGCCAATGTATTGGCCGAGGAGGAGAGAGGAGACGCAGGGGAAGCCCGACCCTCGGAGGAGACTGAGGGGGAATCCTCTGCCGCTGTTTGACAGCTTCCTGTGGTTAGTGGTTGCTAAGGAAGCAGCGGGTGCTGGCACTTGCCACATTGCTAGTAACTGTCACAGGTTCCTATTATGCCCCCCACCCACAGATGCCAACAGCCACAGGGCCCGTGTTGAATACATCCTTGTTGTCAACATGTAGCAATCTTTCCTGCCATGTTGATTACTCTACACGACAATGGAAGAGCAACAACGCTCCAGGTGATACGATCCTCCCTCTGATAGACAGGTGCTGGTCCAGTCCACGATCTAGGCGTAGTAACAAACATGCAAAGAGAGGTGACTGCACAGAGTGTAATCACCTCTCTTCACCTGTATGGAATTTTGGGACTTTAAATGAGGTGCGTGTAAACATACGCCTCCATCCCTGCACCAGTGGCAAAAAAGGGGAATTTATTTTTGGGACTTTAAAGCGGAGTTCCGGCCACAAAATCGTTACTTTAGATTTTGTGGCATCCGCTTCCTTATTGTCACCTGTAAAAGAATTGGATATTCCCGTTTTTTTTTTTTTTTTTTTTTTTTTTACTTGTTTCAGAAGTAAATATACTCACCTTTTCTTCAACTTCCTCCCTCCTCGGTAACGGCCCGCGCCGTTACTTCCTGTTCCGCAATGCGTCCTGGGAGCTATTACTCATCACTACCAGGATGCAATGGGCAGTGACGAAGGCGGCCGGCCGCTCCTCTCATTGCGTTATTTGCAAACAGGAAATAACGCGATGATAGGCGTCCCTATACTATGCTGATCGCATAGTACTGGGCATGCGCGAGATTTCGCGCTGCATTCATCGGCCTCCTCCATCTAGAAAGAGGAAGCAGGGCATATATTTTGACACAGCGGCTTCGGGTGACCAGCAAAAAGATGGCGGTGCTCTGCAAATATTTTATAAAGTAAGATTTAATGATTGTCAATCTATTATTTAAATGTATAAAACCGGATTAGTGGATGTATGAAGGGCGGTGGATAACTGTTTTGGGAAGTGTTTAAAAAAAAAAAAAAACAATTCTGTGGCCGGAACTCCACTTTAAATGAGGCATGTGCGCAATAAAAAAAAAAGTCAATGTTAAAAAAGAAGAATTTTATTCTCTAGGATAATGAATGCATATCAGGTTACAATGTACATGCATTCATTTATATCAATATTCATACTTTGTTCTCTTGGATAGTAAAAGCATGTCATGTTACAATGTGCATACATAGGTCTGTAACCATATTCATAATAAATTGCAAACCAATATACATAAAAACAAACAGTCGCATAATGGTACATCGCATGATAGATGTAAAGCAGTTGTCCTAGATTACATGAAGCACTTCAGCAGCAGAGTGTAGTAGTAAAAGGTGGATGGATAAAGAGTAATGAGCCGTCTGATAGAAAGAACATGGTGCATCAAATAAGCCCTACTCATTTCGTGGAATTGCTCCACTTCCTCAGGGTCAGATGCATCAAATGACTGTGGAAAGACATGAGAACCAATATGGTCTCGTGTTAAGGGCCATACACACTATCAGATTATCTGAAGACTTTTGTCTGTAGACTTACCAAAACCATATAATATGAGGTCAAACCTAAACACTTTCAATTTGTATGCAATCCGGCAGGCCCTTGCACTACATAGAAAAGTAAAAATTCTTCAGATAATCTGATAGTGTGTATGGCCCTTAAGATACCAGACTAAAGGAAAGGATTGTAACTGAGTAAAATAAAGAAAATTACTCTCCCTTTAAGATACTCACATTTGGGCTGAATAATAATGGTTAATTATATAAAATGTTAGGCTAAAGGTTCAGGTAGATGATGGTTAAAGAAGATAATCCCTAAAAATCTCATATAATACAATCTAATATAATATATTATAGATAAATAGAGAGGATGTATATAGATATATAATGTGTATATATATAGATTTATATATATATAATTTTATTTATATTGATTTATATATATATATATATATATATATATATGGAGAGAGATGAAATCTCATAATGTTTTGTTAAAAATGTAGTCTTCAGTTTGCTTATAATATTCCCTGGTGATGCTGCCGTGAATATTTTTGTTCAGGAATTTCCTGTTATAGGGTTACAACGTTATGTCCTTGTATCCCAACTGTTCTCCTGCATTGTCACTCTGTCCAAAATTATCATACAACGTAGACTACATGTGGCCTTTTTAACGCACATTATGCAGACATGGTCCACGGTCACCATCATGGTACCTCCTCCCTAAGAAATATCATGCAGCTGTTGCTGGTATGTAGACAGGAAGGTTGCAACAGGCAGCAGGACTGAGGAGGAGGATGAAAGTCAATTGCTACAGAGTGCTTTAGCAAGCTGTCATCCAGTGTTTTTATTGGCTGCAGCATTGGATTGTAGGTCCACTTTAACTACTCTTCCAACCTGTCACCAACTCTTTACTTGGAATAAGATGAATAATCTGCAAGATAATAGTTGACGATTCCACTACAAGCAAGGACTTCAGCGAAAACCATTATCTTTAATAAATGAGGCTAGCTTCGTCTTTTTGCCGCGTGTCTAAAGTCAACAGGCACTGATAAATGACTTCTTCCATGAATGAAGAACAGGTGATCGAAAAAGCTGTTAGTACGTGGATTCCTTCAACTTGGTGGAAGTTGCCTTTGTCAAGGTGGCTTCTAAATATTACTCCCCCCCCCCCCCCCCCATTCCTTCCAAAGGCTCTCACTTTCAACTTGGTTTGAGGACTGTACTAAAAGTAGTCATACATTATTATAATGATTATTATTATTATTATAATGATGGTTATTATTATTATTTTTTTTTTTTTTTTACATGGGTTGTTCAAATTTCACACATTGGTGGGGTAACGCTTCCTCTGGGGTAAGGCTTCTTTTTCGTTAAATTATGAATTCCAAGCAGAAGTAACGTACCGTTATTGAGTTCTTGATGGAAGGGTTCAGGCTGTCCGACATCCACAGAAGGCTGCAGAATGTTTAGAGATGAAGACATTGACCAGAACATTGTCTTGTCATTGGTGACCCTTTGTCAATGGCCCCCTATCAATGCGTCCGCCCTCTTATCTACATGCAGGGCACCGGACGCATGGAGTCCAATGGGGTTTTTTTTTTTTTGAAGCACGTGATTAGAGCCAGAGGCTCTAATAGGCTTCAAAAAAGGGTGGGCTCGGGGCACAGAGTCACACCCAGTTGTGTGACAATAGCGAATGAACATTCGCTATTATCACACTGATGCTCCTCCCAACCAATCAGAAAGGGGGTCCTGAGACCAGTTTCCTGATTGGCCGAAAGGAGAGGCCATGCTATTGGCCAAGGAGGGAGGAGACGCAGGGGAAGCCACCGCTGTCTGCCCTCCACGTCAGTCCAGGGTGAGTGAGCTGGCGACGGTGGGGGGGGGGGTGTTATGGTGTGCGAGCTGGTGTGGTCCGTCTGCCGCCGCCCCCGGCCCATGGAGCACCAACCACCACTGGTCTAAGGTCTTTCCTGTAAACATTCTGTAGTTTTTTTGTGGATGTTGGACAACCTGCCACTTCAATGACAGCTCGTTGCTTCTGCTTGGAATCCATTATTTACA
The DNA here is from genome assembly GCF_965119305.1 of Pelophylax lessonae. Lineage (NCBI taxonomy): Eukaryota > Metazoa > Chordata > Amphibia > Anura > Ranidae > Pelophylax > Pelophylax lessonae. Next base: position 18,633,994 of record NC_138772.1, read on the forward strand.
TGCAATGAAAATTAGTTACTGTAGAGGAAGAATTACTCTACCGTCATGTGAAATTTTAAACATGCAAGTTTAATAAAGAAGAAACTATGCTCACCTATCCATTACTTTCCCTACAGCCCTCATTTACACCAATTTTGCTTGTATACTGGTAATACTTGACTTGTGGTTAACTTCATGAATGCTGCAAGGACTTTTTTTTAGAGCGCCAGTGAAAACTTTTTAAACTCACTAGAAGGAAATCAAAGCTCCTGCTCCATTTTTCTGGCATGGATCTCTCTTGTTAATGTATTGCACCAATTTCATGAAGCATTTGCAGCACTTTTGGTTCTGATGGTAACTAGTGCACCAAATTTAGGTAGTCCCGAAATGTGAACTTTTGTATTGTCTCAGTGAATGTGCCACTTTTGGATTGTTGCATTGAATGTGCTAAATGTAAAAGTGAAGCTAAAAAAGAACTCTTTGGCGTTTAGAGAAACTGGCCCAGACAGGTTTTTTGCGAAAGTGTCACTCGTGCATTCTAAAAGCGACACAGCGTGAGCCAAATTAAAGTACAAGTTCTAGACCGGTATGTGAATTTGGGGCTTTCTTCACCAATTTTAGAAGACACTGTTGTAAAATCTGCCTGAGCCAGTCTTTATGAATTCCAGGGATTCATTTTACAAGCAGAAAAGAGTTTTAACCCCCTTCCTTTCTAAAAATAATATAATAATGAGTAATAATTAAAAAAAAAAAGAAAAAATAGCATTTTTATTGCAAATATAGAGCAGGGGTCTCCAAACCTTCTAAACAAAGTTCCCTGTCATTCTGATTTTAGGGAGGGCCAGACTGTGGCCAGTGGGAGTAGAAAATGCCCTATGTCTTTATCCAGACTGGCCAATGGGAGTAGAAAATGCCCCAGCATCAGAGGGATTGGGCAATGTTTTAGGCTTGGTGGTCAGTGGAAGTAAAGATTAGCACCTGTGGTCAGGAGGATTAGCACCTGTGGTCATGAGGAGGAGGAATAGTGCCCTGTCATTGGTGGGAATAGTCCTCATCATTGGTATTAGTGGGATGGACAGTGCCCAATTGTTTATCATAGGGAGATGTAGTGCTCCCTATGTCTTTATCCAGACTGTGGCCAGTGGGAGTAGAAAATGCCCCAGCATCAGAGGGATTGGGCAATGTTTTCGGCTTGGTGGTCAGTGGAAGTAAAGATTAGCACCTGTGGTCAGGAGGAGGAATAGTGCCCTGTCATTGGTATTGGTGGGAATAGTCCTCTAGTAGGATGGACAGTGCCCAATTGTTTATCATAGGGAGATGTAGTGCTCCCTATGTCTTTATCCAGACTGTGGCCAGTGGGAGTAGAAAATGCCCTATGTCTTTATCCAGACTGGCCAGTGGGAGTAGAAAATGCCCCAACATCAGAGGGATTGGGCAATGTCTTAGGCTTGGTGGTCAGTGGAAGTAAAGATTAGCACCTGTGGTCAGGAGGAGGAATAATGCCCTGTCATTGGTATTGGTGGGAATAGTCCTCATCATTGGTATTAGTGGGATGGACAGTGCCCAATTGTTTATCATAGGGAGATAAAGTGCTCCCTATGTCTTTATCCGGACTGTGGCCAGTGGGAATAAAAAATGCCCTATGTCTTTATCCAGACTGGCCAGTGGGAGTAGAAAATGCCCCAACATCAGGGGGATTGGGCAATGTCTTAGGCTTGGTGGTCAGTGGAAGTTAAGATTAGCACCTGTGGTTAGGAGGAGGAGGAATAGTGCCCTGTAATATGTATTGGTGGGAATAGTCCTCATCATTGGTATTAGTGGGATTGATAGTGCCCAATTGTTTATCATAGGGAGATAAAGTGCTCCCCGTGTCTTTATCCGGACTGTGGCCAGTGGGAGTAGAAAATGCCCTATGTCTTTATCCAGACTGGCCAATGGGAGTAGAAAATGCCCCAACATCAAAGGGATTGGGCAATGTCTTAGGCTTGGTGGTCAGTGAAGGCAAAGATTGGCGCCTGTGGTCAGGAGGTGGAGAAATAGTTCCTTGTCATTGGTATTGGTGGGAATAGTCCTCATCATTGGTATTAGTGAGAAGGATAGTGCCCAATTGTTTATCATAGGGAGATAAAGTGCTCCCTATGTCTTTATCTGGACTGTGGCCAGTGGGAGTAGAAAATGCACCAACATCAGGGGGATTGGGCAATGTCTTAGGCTTGGTGGTCAGTGGAAGTAAAGATTAGCACCTGTGGTCATGAGGAGGAGGAATAGTGCCCTGTCATTGGTATTGGTGGGAATAGTCCTCATCATTGGTATTAGTGGGATGGATAGTGCCCAATTGTTTATCATAGGGAGATGTAGTGCTCCACTTTTGGCGTCACTTGGAAGAATCATGCAATATCATTGGCATCAATCGAGGGAATAGTGCCCCACTTTTGGTGTCAGTGGAAGGGATGGTTCCTCATGTCAGTGAGGAATAGTGCCTGATGTCGGTGGGAGCAATAGTGCCCCAAGCATTGGTATCAGAGGGAGCAATGGTGCCCTATTGTTTCACTGGGAGATATAGCGCTCCATTGCTGGTGTCAGTAGGAGAAACAGTACCCTAAAGGCCAGATAAAGACAAGCAAGGGGCTGCAGTTTGGGAACCGCCAGTAGAGGAATGCCAGTAAATTTCCTAACCTGAGAATAACCATGGGACTATAGCCAGTAGACTATTTACTTTAAGGCTCCATGTACACGGGACGTTAGAAAAAAACGTGCTGCAAAGCTAGTTCTGACACAAGGAACCCAGATCCCGGACCCCCTCCCTATGTGAATGGGTATGGGGTACACTGTACCCCTACCCATTCACCCCATAAAAGGTAGTGTATGTAAATAACGACAGGAGACGTTTTGGAAAGTTTATTAAAAATCTTCATCCGGACTTTTCCGCTCTGGTCTTCTCCCTCTCCGCTCTTCTTGTCTTCTGCTCTTTTGCTGTCCGCTTTTCTGCTGTCCAATCTTCTGCTCTTTTGCCCTCGGCTCTTCTTCTTCCTCCGGTCCTCCTCAGACAATGTCTCCGGTGATTATGCCAGTCTCCGGTCCCTGCAGCTTGTTATATAGCCATTGTGGGCGTGGCCGCCAGGTGACATCATCAGGAAACCCCGTCCCCTCATGTCACAGATGACGTCATCTGTGATGATGGTCGGATAAGGGTCTGGTATGGATTTTGGGGGGGCCCCACGCCGTTTTTTCGGCGTGGGGCTACCCTCAAATTCCATACCAGACCCGAAGGGCCTGGTTTGGAACCTGGGGGGGGGGACCCCCACGCAGTTTTTTTCCCCGTTTTTGTCGAGGAGTTCCCCCTCAAGATTCTCACAGTGCAAGTCGGATTATCCTGATCCGACTTGCGGTGCGACTTCCATTCAAATCAATAGGGAACCATTGATTTTCAATGGAAGAAAAAAAACGTATAACGTGGCTGAACGTACTTCATCGCGTTCGGTCCCGTTTTTGCGTTTGAAACGCCGGGAAACACACGCTCGAATGCAAATAATTGCGTTCCAAAAAACGTCCCTGAACTCAACTGCCTGCAAATGACTGTAAACGACCCTGTGTACATGGACAGATAAGATAACATGCAGGTGGGTTCAGGGGCTTCTGGAAAAAACTCCCAACTGCTCCTAAACGGCCGTTTACAACGTCCCGTGTACATGGAGCCTTACAAGTGTGCTTTGGTTTCTTCAGAATATGGATCAAATGGCTCAGTTGCAATGGTTATAAATGGCCTGGATTTTTTTCTCCACAAAATGAAATTTCTTATTTCAATCTGGCTTTTTTTTTTATAATGGGTTTGGGGGTCAATATAATGAAGACATGTAAAATCCTTCCTAGAGGAATTTTTAAAACTTGTGCAGCACAAAGGCAGGATGAAAATACCCAGCAGAAGTTTTTTTTTTTTTTTTTTTAATTTTAAATTTGTGACCTAATCATCTTTTTAAAATCTTTTCAGGTGATTAAAGCCGGAGTGAAGACCACTTGCAAATGCCATGGGGTTTCCGGATCCTGCACAGTCCGCACCTGCTGGAGACAGCTTTCACCTTTTCATGAAATTGGAAAGCAGCTGAAGCAAAAATATGAGACTTCTCTCAAAGTGGGAAGCACCACCAATGAAGCCACCGGTGAAGGGGACATTTCTCCACCCAAAAAGCCAGTTTCTGGTCACAGTGACCAAATTCCAAGGACTACAGACCTTATCTACATTGATGACTCTCCGAGCTTCTGTCGGATGAGCAGGTTTTCTCCCGGCACGGCGGGGAGGAGGTGTTACAAAGACAAAAACTGCGAGAGCATTTGCTGCGGTCGGGGACATAATACTCAGAGCAAGGTGGTGACAAGGCCTTGCCAGTGTCAGGTCCGCTGGTGCTGCTATGTGGAATGTAAACAGTGCACACAGAGAGAGGAGGTGTATACGTGTAAAGACTAACCTTGCTCTCCTTTTCTTCATGAACGCATTAAGGAGACGATCATAGGATTTGAATACAAACAGGGTTTGGTTGGCAAAATTGGATGGAGACCTGAATTTTGTTAGCACTTTTTTGGGTGTTCTCACCCAGCTGTGTTTTTCATGATCTGAATTTCGTGGGGCGGAGGAGGATTTTATTTTTATTTTTTTGAGAATTATCCATTAGTTCCTGTTTAAATAGTGGACATTCCAAGTAATTTTTCCCACACGGTCATCTCTTGGTCCTTTATGTTCTCGCCTGCCTCTGAACATCAAGACGTTATGCAGTCTAACAACAACTCCTGGACCGGAGACTAGAGGCAAGAGTAGCATTTATTAGGACAGATGAAAAAACGAAGTAACTGGATGAGAAGGGAATCGTTCTACTTCCAGTTTTTAATGGTTTAAAAAAAATGCACGTGCAACCAGTAGGCCACTGTTGATGGTTCCTGCTGTGACATCTTGGTGTTTTTTTTTTTTTTTAAAAATGTGCAAAACCAAATAATTTTGGTCTCGTAAAAATACTATTTTATAATCTGTTTTTATGAATTTGAGGTTGCACCATCACAGATGTAAGATCAATGTACTCTTTTGGGTACAAAGTCAACCAAATCCAGATGCCTTTTTAGCACTATCACTGTCTTAAAGAAAAACCACTAGAAAAAAATGTATTTTTCCTTTTTGTATAAATATATAGTTTTTCCTGAATTTAAACAAAAAAAAAAAACAAAAAAAAAAAGCCCTGTGGAGGTTCATGTTAAAGTTTTTCAGGGACTAAACTATGTGAGCAGTTTAATCGGCAAACAAAATCACCGACAAAATGGTTTGCTCAGCATTTTAAATGAGTTCTAGGTAGGACAGTGGGGCCCAGATCATGGCCAGGTAACGGACTTGCCCTTCTCAGACTTGGGATGTAGCTGGTAACGGGGTCTCTAAGTTTCAGGTCCCTGATCATCTAGGTGCCTATGCCTCCATTCGCAGGATTGAGTTTATAAGGAATCTGAAGGGCCTTTTTGATTTGTCCTGCTAACCATTATCAATGGTCTAAAATTTTGACCCAAAATGAAAGAGGGGAAACATTTCAATTGGGATGCTTGTTCCAACGACTCCTAAATGTGGATATCCTTCACTTTGGTGATATCTCCTACAGGACAGGAAGTTAAAGCGGAGCTCCACCCAAAAGAGAAAGCTCCACTTGTTTGCTCCCCCCCCCCCGCCTGCCACATTTGGCACCTTTCGGGGGGAGGTGGAAGCGGGTACATGTTTGACAGGTACCGTTGTCCACTTCCGGGAAACCTCGCCGTGGCGAGGTGCTATGGAAGTTCGGCCCCCCTCCTTCTCCCGCCGCTTGACCATTCTCAAAGCGCAGCCCTTACAAGGAATGGTGGCGGCAGCACCCGAGAGCCATTTAAAATATCGTCTGGGGTGCCTACATCATGGGATCCCTTGACAGGTAATGGCGCTTTTCCACTGCATGGAACCGAATGGTTCGGTTCGCTTTTGTGCTTTTCCACTGCTGGTACTGCATGGTATGGTGTAGGTACGGTACGGTACAGCGGCGCTTTTCCACTGAATGGAACCGAACGGTACGGCTCTCAAAAACAGTACCACCTTGATTGTGGTTCCAAGAGGTACCATACCCGGTACCATATCCCACAATCCTTTGCATGCAGTCACTACTAGCCACCGATTGGTCAGAGAATCCCACCCAACCCTTTGTTATCCCACCCACTTAACTTTAGTACTACTTTAGTGGAAAAGCAAACCACACCGTACCGAACCGTTCCAACACTGTACCATGCGGTATCCGCAGTGGAAAAGCAAACCGGGCCGAGTAGAGCCGAGCCGGTACTTGCAGTGGAAAAGTGCCATAAGTGCCCTCATTTTTTTGGTGGGGGGGCTAGAGCTCCGCTGTAAGGTAAAATCCCCTCAATGGGACACAGATGGCAAAAATGATCTGACCAGTCTTGCTTACTCTACTTGTTTGTCCTGGTGACCCATGTCAATGATCTAAAATTTTGACCCAAATTGAAACTAAGAGAAACCTTTCAATTTGGACGCTTGTTCCAACAATGGCTAATGGCCGGAATACACGAGTAGAATATCGCCCAATCATTCGACCACCGACTTATGAAACAGTGTTCAGTGTGATGACGTTCTACAGATTTTAAATCAACGACCTTAACACCAATGTATAGAATATTGTTCATTCGCAATCTAGACAGAATTTTTAGTTTTTTTCAAACGGTATTTTCCGTTCACAATATCGATATCGCTCATTGATGGCTGGGCATTAATGAGTAGAATATCGGCCAATCGTTCGCTGAACGGAAATTTTCGGCCGATTTTCTTATCGTGTATTTCGGCCATAAGAGGGGATATCTTTCACATTGGAGATATTTCCTTGCTTCCTGCTGTGCCTACAGGGCAGGGAAGCTAAATTAAATCTATTCAATGGGACAAAGAAGGCAAAAATATTGTGACCGGGTTGATAATCCTTACTCCACCTAAACAGGGGGGAATTGCCCTTATGAGGGCATTTAATTTTAATCTCTTATTTTAATCTCATAATAGTCTACCTTTCCCATATATGTATTTACCATCTGCTATCTCTATTGAAGGTATCCTTTTTAGCTTTGGCCACTTCTTCAAATACAGTAGAGGGGAAAAACAATTTGGCTTCAAATTGGAGGTGTAAAAAAAGGTAAATTCCACAAATATTTTGAAAAGTTTATGCTAGAAGCTCATAGGTTAAATTTGCTCAGCCCTAGTTTATAACTGAGGTGCCATCAAGAGGTTAAATTGCTTGATGGCATAAGATTAAAACTGCTAATGTACTTTAGCCCGCAGTCTAGCCATAAGGACCTCTATTGGAATACTACACCGCCCATTCTCATATTTTATATTCTTAACTGAGATTTTGGCCTAAAAGCAAGCTGTCACTTTCAGCTTAATGCAAAGAACAATATATGTTGTAGTGAGGACTTCATCCAATATATGTAACCCTAGAAGCAATGGAGTAAAGGTATAGATACTGTATTAGAAACCACTAAAAAAAAAAAGACTATGGTACCATTAATCATATGTGCCAGCTATGCAAATGTTGATCGGTCCTTACACAACTGACACAAAGGGGTGATTAATTAAAGGCTAACAGACTGTTTATACAAGGGAATTTCCCTTAGTTTAGTGAATTGAGTGATGTTCTGCTGACTTCATCATGTACTCATGTGCAATCCAACTTTGTTTTAATTTTTCCTTGCACTTAAATGTTCACCCTATTCCCTAAGTTACAGGAAAATTCCCTCGCAAAGTCAACAGCCCTTAGTAAATGAACCCCCAATGTCTCTTAGCCCTTGCTAAGCTGTGAAATAGGCAAATTTTGTATGAAACTATATAAAGCCCAAAATGTATAAATCTGCGCTATGTGAACAAATGTGAAGAAACTGCTGCACCTCTTTTTACAATCTAGGGTATTAGATGTAATAACCAAAATGAAAGCCAATTAAATGTGTGCTGTCCCTTAAATTTAAAAAACTTCTGTGGGGGGGGGGGGGGGGGGGATTACAACTTCAATCAATGCATAAACACATATGACCATTTCATGCCACGCTTTTATCAAATGCGAAGTTATTATAATCAGGGCCGTCTTTATTACTGATTGGACCCTGGGCAAATATTTTCTTGGGCCCTCCAAAATCCACTTATTACCTATTTGCAGGCAGTGGGGGCTCAAGGGGCAGCTGCTTTGGACCCCACAACAATGACTGGGCCCGGGGCAGTTGCCCCTTTTGCCCTGTGTTAAAGACGTCCCTGATTATAATACTTAATGGGTAGGAATACATGTGTGCATAATTTATTTTGACTCCCTTGTATAACTGGCCACAAGAAAATGAAAAAAAGTCCCAGTGAAATCGGTCCAAAGTAACCGCAATCCAAAGAGAAAATAATTCTAAAAAGCGATCTGCTTCTAAATGAACAGAGAGAGAGAGACGCCACTGAGGATGACGGCGTGCCACAGGACCGTCCACCAGAAAACGTTAATAGGTTCCTTACCAGAGGGAGAGATCCCACACGGAGATCAGTGAATACCTTGCTGCTCAACAGCCACTCCTGTTGTGGTCTGCTTAGGAATGATCATCCATGCAGGCCTGAAGGCACATGCTCCATGCAAGGGTTTAAAATGCAGTAGGGACAATCATCCTGCATTAAGTGTGGCAAATAGTTTATTAATAGGATCCTTACCAGAGGGAGAGATCCCACACGGAGATCAGTAAAGATGTTGCTGCTCAACAGCCACTCCTGTTGTCTGCTTAGGAATGATCATCCATGCAGGCCTGGAGGCACATGCTCCGTGCAAGGGTTTAAAATGCAGTAGGGACAATCATCCTGCATTAAGTGTGGCAAATAGTTTATTAATAGGCTCCTTACCAGAGGGGAGAGATCCCACACGGAGATTAGTAAAGACCTTGCTGCTCAGCAGTCACTCCTGTTGTGGTCTGCTTAGGCAGAGTTGTATAAAGTACTCAAAACTCATACTTGAGTAAAAGTACAAGTGCTCAATAAAAAAGTGACTTGAGTAGAAGTACTAAAGTATTCAACATTTTTTGTACTTAAGTATTGCAAGTATTTTTTTTTTTTTTTAATTTTCCTTCTCAAGTACTGAAAGTAAAAGTACCAGTAGTTTTGAAAAAAAAATTGCTACTCAAGTACTGAAAGTAAAAGTTCAAGTACTGTGTTATGTAGTTATTAAAGAAAGAAGTCAAAAGTTTGAACATCATATTGTTTTTTATTATTTCAAATGCAGCTTTTATTTATACATACAGTAGCATTTATTTTCGTATACGCTGATAATACACATGTTTTGAGCTTCATGAAACCTGCCTTTCTGGCAGTGGTTATTTTTTATAATAGTAACGAGTAACTATGCAGCACAAAAAAAAAATATCGGAGTAGAAGTATTGAAATCATTGAAAAAATGTAGTGAAGTAAAAGTGGAAGTAGGAGAAAATTCTACTCTGGGAAAGTACAGATACCGCCTTTCGGGAATTAAGTACAGTAGTGAAGTAGTTCTACTTAGTTACTATACATCTCTGTGCTTAGGAACGATCATCCATGCAGGCCTGGAGGCACATGCTCCATGCAAGGGTTTAAAATGCAGTAGGGACAATCATCCTGCATTAAATGTGGCAAAGAGTTTATTAATAGGCTCCTTACCAGAGGGAGAGATCCCACACGGAGATCAGTAAAGACCTTGCTGCTCAGTAGCCACTCCTGTTCTGGTCTGCTAAGGAACGATCATCCATGCAGGCCTGGAGGCACATGCTCCATGCAAGGGTTTAAAATACAGAAGGGACAATCATCCTGCATTAAATGTGGCAAATAGTTTATTAAAAAGTTAAAATACTTGCATTAAGCTTCATATTGGAGATCTATTATTGGCAAAGCCGATATATCGGGGGCCTATATGCACTTTCCCCGATATATCGGAATCGGCCACCAAGGTGACCGATATTGCCAATATTCCGGGAAAGTGCTTGTACCGGAGTGTTGCCTGCAGCTAGAGGCATCACCCCGGTACCGGCATCCATAGCCAACAGTTGGCTGTCTTGTAATGACAACTGATGGGGCTGTCATTTCAAGGAGGGGGAGGAGACGCCCCTCCCGTCGCCTTCCGCGGCTTGCTCGGGTCTCCCGTCCCACCGGGAGACCCAGGCAACCAGCCTGCACGGTGGCCAAAGAGAAGACCCAATCACAGCCACATTCGGCTCTGATCAGGTCTCCATGCAAAAACCTGGAAGTGATGTCATAAGTGACATCACTTTCGGGTACTGTATGGCACCAGATTAAAAAAAATGACAGCATTCAAAACAGGCAAACTTGGCGTTTTGAATGCTTTTAAGTGCAGAGGAGGGGCTTGGGGTCTTTTAGACCCCCAGATCCCTCCACAAGAGTACCTGTGAAATAAAAAATAAACATTTTTTTTTGTATGAAAATATCGGCCGATACCGATATGCATTGGCCAAAATATCGATATCGGCAACGAAAAAAACGATATCGATCGATCACTACTTCATATAAACAGGACACTCCTGCACAACACGATACAGACAACACCAGAGTGTCTTTACAATGAGCAAAATGGTATCACGTGTGGCTCCACCCAACAGATTTCTCTGTAAGAAGCATCTTCAGAGGCACAGAGGCTCTCCTGGACTTGAGAAAAAAGCTCATCTCGTCTGTTTTCATCATGTATTCTTGGGGAATAAAGGCTGAATCTCCTTCCTCTAGATTTTCTTACTAATGCATAAGGAGGAAAAAGCTCTCATCTATTTTCATCATGCGTTCTTGGAGAATTAAAGCTGAATTGCCTTCCTCTAGATTTGCACACAAACACATAAGTAAAAGGCGAATCTCTTCTAAGTCCAAGGTTGCCTCTCTTCCCCTAAAGATGCTTGTTACAGAGAAACTTTTTGGGTGGGGCTGCACATGTGACGTTATTTCACACGCTGGGAGGACACTCCGTGGATTTTTGTACAGCAGTGCACCATTTATGTAAGGCCTAATGTAAGTGGTGAGCTTTTGCCTCATTAGTTTCTAAACATCAACTTCTGCTGCTCTCCTTGCTTGTTTGGTTTTCCAACTTTTCAGCTTCCAGAGCGAAATCTTTGTTATTGGCCTGAAAGTGCTTTTGAGTTTTAGAATTATTGTTCATGATCTTGCCAAATTTCTCTGTAACAAGTGTCTTCAGGGAAACAGAGGCCCCCTGGACGTAAAGAAAAAGCTCATATCGTCTGTTTTCATCTTGTGTTCTTGGAGAATTAAAGCTGAATCGCCTTCCTCAAGAATTTTTTTCCCCCTCACTTATTTACGGGAAAATATAATCTCTTCTGTTTTTATTATGTGATCTTGGGCTGTTTAAAGAGGTTGTACACCTGAAATACAAACACATAATGAGCTAGTATGCATCACATACTAGCTCATTATGATATACTTACCTTAGAATGAAGCCCCGAAGCGCCGACCGCTCACCTCTCCCATGGGTGACATGTTCTGTCACCCTTCTTCCAGGTTTGCGGCATCCGGCCATCTGATTGGCTGGACCCGCGATTACGTCACTCCCGTGCACGCGCGCTGGAGCCGACGGTCACGGCAAGGGGCTCTGAAGGAATGGCACCAGCGGCCGTTCCTTCAGAGCGCATGCGCCAGTGATGTCACTGGCTGCATTTAAGGTAAATATCTCCTAAACGGTACATGTTTAGGAGAGATTTAAAGTACCTATAGGTAAGCCTTATCATAGGCTCACCTATAGGTACAACTTGCAGAGGAGGGTTTACTTCCTCTTTAAAGCTGAATCTCCTTCCTCTAGAAAGTAGGAAAAAGCTAATCTCTTCTGTTTTCAAGTCCAGAGGCACTGTGGTTATGGGTGCCTCGTACCCAGTATTTGGGACTTTATGGGCAAGAGTAAGTTACTCTTGCCCATAAATTCCCAAATACTGGGTATGAGGCACCCATAACCACAGTAACCAGATCATGGAACGGTGGCAAACAACAACTATAGGGCTCCACTGAGATCAAAAAACCCCCTTCTTCAAGTCCAGAGGAGCCTCCGTTCCCCTGAAGACACTTGTTACAGAGAAATGCGTTGGGTGGGGCTGCACACATGGACGCCCTTTCACACGCTAGGAGGACACTTTGGCGGTGTTAGCGTTGTGCAGGTGTGTGCTTCATATAAGCCTAACGTAAGTTAGCTTTTGCCTCCGTAAGGGTTTTCAAACCACCTTCTGCTGTTCTTCTTGCAAATTCAGGATGAAATGTTGGGCTTGTTCGGTCTTTTCCGACTTTTCAGTTTCCAGAGCAAGATTTTGGTATTGGCCTAAAAGTGCTTTAGAGTTGTAGAAATGTTGTTGATTTTGCCTTCTGTAGATAATGCTTTGACTGCAGGTTTATGTTGTCTTTTCTTTCATACACTCCTTTGTCCTCAAGGCTGCTCTTAAAGCCTTTTTTTTACCATACTTGCTATGCACACAGCACCTCCAGTGCTCCTCACAGCCCCACAATCCCAAACACCACCACCTCACTCGTTCCAGTTGAGCCTCTGTTCCCCTGAAGACACTTGTTACAAAGAAATGCGTTGAAGAAAAATGTATTTGAACGTTGTAAAAACGTTAAAATACACTTACGTTAAGTTTCATATAAATGGCACGTTCCTGCACAACACAATACAAACACAGCTGGCGTGTCCTCACAATACGCAAAGTGGTGTTGTGTGTGTGGCTCCACCCATCATGTTTCTCTGTAACGAGCATCTTCAGGGGAACAGAGGCACCCCTAGACTTGAGGAAAAAGCTAATCTGTTTTCATCATGTGTTCTTGATTGATTAAAGCTAAATCTCCTTCCTCAAGCTTTTTCCCTTCTCACGGGTTTGCGGGAAAATCTAATCTCCTCTGTTTTAATCATGTGTTCTTGGGCTGTGGAAGTTGAATCTCCTTCCTCTCTAGGTTTTCATACCACAAGCAAGGAGGAAAAAGTTGTCTGTTTTCATCAAGTGTTCTTTGTAGAAGAAAAGCTGAATCGCCTTTCTCTAGATTTTTGTACGAACGTGCGAGGAGGAAAAGGCTAATTTAATTTGTTTTGAGGTCCAGGGGAGCCTTCAGTCGAACCTCTGTTCCCCTGAAGATGCTTGTTAGAGAAATGTGTTGGGTGGGGCCTCACACATGACGTCATTTTGTACTCTGGGAGGACACTCCTGCAGTATTTCTATTGTGTTTTGCAGGAGCACAGTGTTTATATGAAGCTTAATGTAAGGCCCCGTTCACACTGGGGCGACGCTACTTCCCGGGGCGACCTCATAGGTCGCGGCGCGCTGCTCGCCCCGCGACCTCGGAGCGGCCGGCACGGACATCATAACATTGAAGTCAATGCAGGTCACTCCAGGTCGCCCCAAAGAAGCTCCGGACCCTTTTTCTAAGTCGGAACGACTTGTGTCGCTCCTATTAGAACGGGTCCACAGCTTCTCTATGCCAGGCGACCAGGTGGCCTGACAGGTCGCCCCAGTGTGAATGGGGCGAGCTTTCGCCTCAGAGTTTTCAACCATCGACCTCTGCTGCTCTCCTTTAAAACAGAGGATAAAATCTTGGGCTTGTTTGGTCTTCAGCTTTAATGCTCTTTCAGGCCAATAACAAAGATTTGGCTCTGGCAGCTGTAGCGTTGTGGAATAGTTGATCTTGACTTTTGTAGATAAAGCTTTGACTGCAGCCACCTTTTGCAGATTTTTTTTTTCTCTTTTCATATGCGCCTTTGTCCTCAAGGCTTCCCTGAAAGAATTTAATTTACACACTGCGCCTCCAGTGCTTGCAGCGCCACAATCCCGAACACCGCCACTCACCACCATCCTTTGCAGTCAAGCCTCTGTTCCCCTGAAGACGCTTGTTACAGAGAAACACGTTGGGTGGGGCCACGCACGTGAGATCATTTCAAACACCTTTCTTCTACCATGCTTCCCTCCGTCCTCTGCTCCTCCAACACTCCCGACAGCACCATAATCCCAAACACCACGCACAGGAAACACAACAGTACAAATGGCATCAGTTCCAGTTGAGCCTCTGTTCCCCTGAAGACACTTGTTACAGAGAGACATGTTGGGTGGGGCCACGCACGTGAGGTCATTTCAAACACCTTTCTTCTACCATGCTTCAATCTGTTCCTCCAACACTCCCGACAGCACCATAATCCCAAACACCGCACACAGGAAACACAACAGTACAAATGGCATCAGTTCCAGTTGAGCCTCTGTTCCCCTGAAGACACTTGTTACAGAGAAACACGTTGGGTGGGGCCACGCAAGTGATGTCATTTCACACGTTGGGCGGACACTCTGGCTGTGCTTGTATTGTGTTGTGCAGGAGTGTACTGTTTATATCAAGCTTAAAGTGTAACTCTACTTCTGTTGAGAGGAAAAAACATTCCCCTCTGGGTGATCTCTGTACATTACAAGGATTTTACCAAACTTTGTTGCAGATTCCTACCTTTTGTTATTCTTTAGAAATCCCGGTTTGTTCCTCTGTGCTGAGTGGATCAAATGGTAGTGGTTTCATAATTATCTATCAGCTGTGGCAGCTGCAGGGCTCTAATGAGGAAATCTGCTGGGCCTGCATCCCTTTAGACGTGTTCCTATTGGGAGTATCTCACCAAAAATGACATTTTTGTTGCAGGGAATGCCAGAAATCGGACTTGTATCTTAGTGCAGTCTTCTGGGAAAATTAGTGAGCCAATCACACAAGCAAGAAATTATGTTTCTGGGGGTGTGGTCAGTATACATTCTGTGTACAGAACAGCTCCAGGCGGCCATATTGAATTGCATTTTCAGAAAATTACAACAGCTGCAGATTGAAAAGGAAAGATAATTTTTTATAAAATTCAATTACAATTTGATTTGTGTCGCAATTGTATGCGCTATATTGTTTTTTCTTTCTTTGCAATTTTTTTTTCCCCCACACGAAAGTGGAGTTACCCTTTAATGTAAGCGCATTTTAACAACTTTAGTAAAAGCTATTTGCCACCCTTGCATGGAGCATGTGCATCCAGGCCTGGATGGATGATCAATCCCAAGGAGCTTACTGATCCCTATATTGGGGGTCTCTCTCTCTGGTAAGTATTCAATCTTTTAACATTGAATGTTAGCATGGCATGAAATGGTCATATTTATGCACTGATTAAAGTTGTGATTGTTTGTATTTTTTTTTTTCTTCCATTGAAGTTTGTAATTTAAGGGGACAGCACACCTTTATAATTGGTTTCCATTTTGTATGATACTAGTCTAATGAATGTTGCTTGAAAACCTTTTTAAGAGTGCGACAAAGCTACTGGAGTTGATCCTAAGTGAAGGCAGGATGGAGTAAGTGCTACAGAACGAATCTGCTATAGGTTAGCTAAGAGAAACTCCTAATCTGTTTCCTTGAATTTTTTTTTATTTTTTTTAAGGCCCATTCACACTTGTTTTATCACATATGTTACTGCAACATATGGCAACACACCTTCTCTATGCACGCCCGATGCATAAACCTTGCCTTGTGGTGCACTGCATTGCTAGAGGGTTGCGTCATTTATTTTAATTTGTTCTTTTGTTATACGTTTGCAACCCTTTCATATTGAATTGGCTTTCTTCACTATTGCACCACAAGAAAATGTGGGAATAGACCCCTGATTTTTCCATGTCCAGTTTTCCATAGCCCTTAGGCTGGCCATACATGTTCAATTTTCCTTTAGTTACCTTAAACTATGTAGTGCAAGGGCCTGCCCTGCCTACTTGGATACAAATGAAAGTTCTTGAGTTTTGACCTCCTATTATATGTTTTTTGATAAATCTAAAGAAAAAATGTGCAAGACAATTGAACACGTAGGGCCAGCTTACCCTCCAATCCAGCTCTATAGCCAACTGATGGATGGTAAAATGAAGAAACAGATTAGGGAAACCAATTAGGAAGTGATGGTTCCTCTTGGGTCAGTGATGGTGGACCTTGGCACCCCAGATGTTTTGGAACTACATTTCCCATGATGCTTACACACTCTGCGGTGTAGCCGAGCATCATGGGAAATGGCGAACCTTGGCACCCCAGATGTTTTTGGAACTACATTTCCCATGATGCTTACGCACTCTGCGTGTAGCCGAGCATCATGGGAAATGGCGAACCTTGGCACCCCAGATGTTTTGGAACTACGTTTCCCATGATGCTCATGCACTCTGCAGTGTAGCCGAGCATCATGAGAAATGTAGTTCCAAAACATCTGGGGTGCCGAGGTTCGCCATTTCCCATGATGCTCGGCTACACCTCAGAATGCGTAAGCATCATGGGAAATGTAGTTCCAAAACATCTGGGGTGCCGAGGTTCGCCATCACTGTCTTGGGTTCTTTTGGGGCACGTGTCTTGAACTGTATACAGGAGCAGCTTTAACTTATTTTATATTTTTTTTTTTAACTCCACTTTTTTATTTTTTTTAATGGTCATTCGAAGATCTCGACCTTCCAATGGCTCCTGAACATGGAAGTTGATAGTAAAGACCTTACGCCACGGGATAGCTCAGTGTGTAGCTACTGCAGTGATCAGTATTTTGCATTTGTTGAAAATATTTCTACCCTAAATCAGGAACTAATACTGGCGCATTTAGGAAAGTAATTTTTTTAAATCCACCAACAAAAAAAAAAAAATTGGGAAAAGTAATTTTTTTAAATCCACAAAAAAAGAAAATCTGTAACCAGTTTGAGTTTATTTAGCTCCCAATATAGAAATCTATTTTTTTTTTAATCCATAAAAAAAAAAAAAAACTGTAGCCAGTTAGATTTCTATATTGGGAACTAAAATTCTTTTAAATCCATAAAAAAAAAGAGATGTAGCCAGTTACATTTCTATATTGAGAACTAAAATTATTTTAAATCCATAGAAAAAGAAAACTTGTAGCCAGTTGGACTTCTATATTGGGAACTAAAATTCTTTTAAATGCATAAAAAAGAAATTCTGTAGCCGGTTAGATTTCTATATTGGGAACTAAAATTATTTTAAATCCATAGAAAAAGAAAACTTGTAGCCAGTTGGACTTCTATATTGGGAACTAAAATTCTTTTAAATGCATAAAAAAGAAATTCTGTAGCCAGTTAGATTTCTATATTGGGAACTAAAATTCTTTTAAATCCATAAAAAAAAAGAGATGTAGCCAGTTAAATTTCTATATTGAGAACTAAAATTATTTTAAATCCATAGAAAAAGAAAACTTGTAGCCAGTTGGACTTCTATATTGGGAACTAAAATTCTTTTAAATGCATAAAAAAGAAATTCTGTAGCCAGTTAGATTTCTATATTGGGAACTAAAATTCTTTTAAATCCATAAAAAAGAAATCCTGTAGCCAGTTAGATTTCTGTATTGGGAACTAAAATTCTTTTAAATCCATAAAAAAGAAATCCTGTAGCCAGTTAGATTTCTATATTGGGAACTAAAATTATTTTAAATCCATTTAAAAAAAAAAAAAAAAACTGTAGTCAGTTGATTTCTGTATTGGGAACTAAAATTCTTTTAAATCCATAAAAAAAAAGAAATGTAGCCAGTTAAATTTCTATATTGAGAACTAAAATTATTTTAAATCCATAGGAAAAGAAAACTTGTAGCCAGTTGGACTTCTATATTGGGAACTAAAATTCTTTTAAATGCATAAAAAAGAAATCCTGTAGCCGGTTAGATTTCTATATATGGAACTAAAATTATTTTAAATTCTTAGAAAAAGAAAACATTTAGCCAGTTGGATTTCTGTATTGGGAATTAAAATTATTTTAAATCCATAAAAAAGAAAACCTGTAGCCGGTTAGATTTCTATATTGGGAACTAAAATTCTTTTAAATCCATAAAAAAAAGAAATGTAGCCAGTTAAATTTCTATATTGAGAACTAAAATTATTTTAAATCCATAGAAAAAGAAAACCTGTAGCCAGTTAGATTTCTAGATTGAGAACTAAAATTTCTAAATATTTCTGGAATTAAAAAAAATATTTGATCTTTTTGTTTTCTACATAATTTCCATTTGTGTATATGGGATAAATTTTATAATTGCCCTACGTTATCAGTGTAAGCAGATTCCCATATGTAGGGGAAGGTGATGGCTTTGTTTTTGGACTTCTTTATTTGCTAAAACCCCTTTTTAAAGCATCTTGGTTACTGATTTTTAGACCATTTTAGATTTTTATTTAATTTTTTTTTTTTTCGATTTTTAGGCGGGCAGCTTGCTTTTTAAATGTTGGCCATATAAACTAAGGACACCTTAGTCTGTTTCTAGATATTTTTCTATTTTCATTTAATTTCTCGACCCTAAAAAGCTTTACTGTTCACGTACCAGCTTATTAATGCCTGCAAAACTTCTTTCTAGGGATGGTCCTAGAAATACGGCTTGCTATTATGCTACCAAATGCAAGGACTCCACAGTATTGACCAAATTCATAGATATTTAATAACTATATAAAAAAAAAAAATTATATATCAGTTATCTGGTCATTAAGAGTTTGAACTGTATTCAGTGTGAATATACATATATTAAATATAAGATTATATATATATGAACTTTTTATTTATTCAAAAGCATTTTGAAGACCTTACTATGGTTTCATTGTGGTATTATGTCCAGTTATTAAACAATCACAAATGTCATTTTTGTAATCGTTTTTTTAAAAAAAAAAAGAGCTATTTTTTTGAGTAGACACAAATTTTGTGCCTTCAGTACTTTAAACAAAAAAAAAAAAAAAACAAAAAAATATGAATGCATGTTTGTGTGTTTAAGATGAATCGCAGTCATTAAGACCGAACCAGATAAACTAAGCTTGCACATAAGTGTTTTTTTTTTTTTCCTTTATCTACATAATTTCAATAGTTCCAGGAAATGGCTTTAATGCGCGAGAGAGGATGAGTGAACTACTGAGCGGACAAAGCTCCTATGAGTATATTTCACGCACTGAGTTCTAGATGCTTTCTGTATTTAAAATGTATTTATGACAATGTGGATATATATTGCTTTTCTGTTAAATATTGTACATAGTTGGGTTTATTTTCCTGTGGTATTAAAAGATCTCAAAACAATTCAAGATAAAAACGGACACACATTGAGCAGATTCCTTTACAGCTGGTGGTACTTTTTTTTTTTTTTTATAGAAGGTTAAATGATTGGGTGGGGTTGGGGGGGGGTCAGATTTTTTTTTTTTAAACAGTCCCCTTAATTTCTTTTTTTTTTTTTATAGAAGGTTAAATGATTGGGTGGGGTTGGGGGGGGGCAGATTATTTTTTTTTAAAACAGTCCCCTTAATTTCTTTTTTTTTCTTCTATAAATAAAAAAAAAAAAAAAAAAGAAGAAAAAAAAGAAATTAAGGGGACTGTTTAAAAAAAAAAAAAAATCTGCCCCCCCCCAACCCCACCCAATCATTTAACCTTCTATAAAAAAAAAAAAAAAGAAAAAAAGAAACTAAGGGGACTGTTTAAAAAAAAAAAAATCTGCCCCCCCCCACCCAATTATTTAACCTTCTATAAAAAAAAAAAAAAAGGTTAAATAATTGGGTGGGGGGGGGGGGCAGATTATTATTTTTTTTTTTTAAACAGTCCCCTTAATTTGTTTTTTTTTTTTTTCGAGTTTTCTGTTCTTGTACCCTTTACAATCTGAGATCACGAGATCCAGATCCAAGGAGCACGGGACAGCTCTGAAGTTAGCTGGAAAAGGGTCTTTAACTAGATGTGAGCACAATCCCTAAAATACTAATACTAAAATATTTTCAGTAGAACATCTGAGGGTTTCATTACTGGTTTAATTTAGCCGTAAAGGTCCTTCAGATGACAACGTTGTCTCGGTTCCAAATTTTCACTCTAGTATTGTCACATTGGTCAGTAATAAAGACTACAAGCGACTCTGTAGACATAATGCATGGGTATTTACCGGTGCTGTCTCAGGAAACCCACCTTTAGAGTGCATGTAGACAAGGGGCTGTAGAGAGGCCGAAAAAAGTCATCAATAAATTTATTGGCGCAGATGTAATTTTAATCTTTTTAAACTTTTTTTTTTTTTTTTTCAAAGCAGTTATTGATGGTCCATGATGCATTAACAAAATCTCATAACTTTTGGGTTTACATACCATTTAAGAAGAGGTCCAATTTTAGATTAAAACTTAAAAAATAAGACTATAGCTTAGGCCGGGCATAGACAGCTAATTTCTTTATTGCAACCATGGGTTGTTTAATTCCGCAGTCGGTGTTGACGCGGGAATCCCTCCCGCGGAGCCATTGTGTTCCCCAGGTGGCTCTAATGTTAAATCCGGCATGTTCAACTTGGGTACATTCAGTCTGCCCATTCTTGGTTCGAATCTCGGCCGGTTCCTGCTGACCTTGCCAAGATTCGAACAGTCTATGGCCGGCTTTAATTTAATTTGTATATGATGCCTACATACAATAAAGGAAGCCAATGCGGATTCAACCAAAAACTCTATACAAGGCGAGCTACCTGAGATTTGGCAAACTTTTCTAGAGATCAGGTCTCTGTTGCATCAATGCAAATGCTGGCTCTACAGCAGGCATGTCCAAAGTGCGGCCCAGAACCTCAGGCAATGCGGCCCACTGCCCCCTTTAAATTTATTTTATTGGGATTTTATGTGATAGACCGACACAAAGTGGCTCATAATTGTGAAGTGGAAGGAAAATGATAAATGGTTTTCAAAATTTTTTTTACAAATATGTGAAAAGTGTGGCTGCATTTGTATTCACCCCCCGGAGTCAATACTTTGTAGATCCGCCTTTCCCTGCAATTACAGCTGCAAGTCTTTTTGGGGATGTCTCTACCAGCTTTGCACATCTAGAGAGGGACATTTTTGCCCATTCTTCTTTGCAAAATAGCTCAAGCTCTGTCAGATTGGATGGAGAGCGTCTGTGAACAGCAATTTTCAAGTCTCGCCACAGTTTCTCAATTGGATTTAGGTCTGGTCCGTGACTGGGCCATTCTAACACATAAATATGCTTTGATCTAAACCATTCCATTGTAGCTCTGGCTGTAGGGTCCTTGTTTAGGGTCGTTGTCCTGCTGGATGGTGAACCTTCACCCCAATCTTAAGTCTTTTGCAAACTCTTAACAGGTTTTCTCCTGAGATTGCCCTATATTTGGCTCCATCCATCTTCCCATCAACTCTGACCAGCTTCCCTGTCCCTGCTGAAGAAAAGCATCCCCACAACATGATGCTGCCACCACCATGTTTCACAGTGGGGATGGTGTGTTCAGGGTGATGTGCGGTGTTAGTTTTCCACTACACATAGCGTTTTGCTTTTAAGCGAAAAAGGTAAATTTTGGTCACATCTGACCATAGCACCTTCTTCAACATGTTTGCTGTGTCCCCCCACATGGCTTCTCGCAAACTGCAAATTGGACTTCTTATGGCTTTCCTTCAACAATGGCTTTCTTCTGGCCACTTCACAATTATGTGCCACTTTGTGTTGGTCTAGCACATAAAATTCCAATAAAATACATTTACGTTTTTGGTTGTAACCTGACGTAATGTGGAAAATGTCAAGGGGTATGAATACTTTTCGAAGGCACTGTACCTACACAAGTTTGTTAAAACTAGTATCTTGGATTAACTAAA
The DNA here is from genome assembly GCF_965119305.1 of Pelophylax lessonae. Lineage (NCBI taxonomy): Eukaryota > Metazoa > Chordata > Amphibia > Anura > Ranidae > Pelophylax > Pelophylax lessonae. The sequence goes on from NC_138772.1 coordinate 18,655,603, forward strand.
ATTGGAGATTCTAGTACAAAAATTGTACTGTCGTATGCAAATCTAAAGGTCTTTCTTCTTTTGAAAGTAATTAGGTGAATTGAATATCCTTTTTCTGTGCATACAAAATGTTCAAGCCTTACAGTTTAGGTTTATCAGTGCTGTAAGGTCAGTTCAAAATAGATTCAAACTAAAAACAGCCACTATATAATTTTAACAAAATGAGATATTGGCCTTGTGGTTGAACATTGACCTCTACCCTTGTTCAGTTATTAAAAAAAAAAAAAAAAAAAAGATTTTTGGACAATAAAGTGTCCCAAATAAAATCTGTGCACTTGTACTTACTGTTTTTTTATGGTTGAAATGGATGGACTTGTGTCTTTTTTCAACCTATGTAACTTTAAAGGGCATGGACCGACCCCAAAGTTTCTTTTAATTAATTTTTAGTCATTTTAAATATAATACTTTTTGGGAGATAGTTATGCATAGTGGCAACTTGGTTTTTTGAATACTACTAGAGTATATAGTAATTACATACGAGTCACAACATAAAAACACCTATTCTGCACTGTGTGCTCTAAATTTTAGGATTCTAAAATACTTGCTAATTTGAGAACCAGCCATAGCTCGTGCCTCTAATGAACTCAGTGGTGGCAAATGTGTCTTTTTTTTTAAATATATAATATACTATGCATATATTTACATTATTCCTTGTGCCTTGTCCTGGAAAAAAAATGTTAACTTAAGGAATCCAACAAATTCAGTGTAGCTAGGGTCTATGCATTCTCCAAAAATATCCCAGGTGGGGAGGTTTTTTTAAAATGGCTTCGTACAATTTTTTTTTTTTTTTATTTATCACAAATGAACACACTTTTTATTTTTTTAATTTTTTATTTTTTTACTTTATTTTGGCCAAGTATGAAATTTTTGTTTTGGGTATTCAGTTCAACATTACAATATATTTTTCAGGAACATTGCAACATGGGAAACAATTCAGTAATTTTGTTAAAACAGTAAAGCAACGAATACAGTAGCTATTATACTGGGAGCTGTAATGCATTTCCATTTTAATATGTGCAAACTCTGATTTTACTGTTTTTGTAACAGATTTTTTTTTTTTTTACACAATGTAATTTTTGTGCACTTATGACTATTTTCTATTGTGTATACTTTTGTTTTGTATATGTAGATTGTTGGAAAATATAAAAATTCACATGAAAAGTTTAAATTTTAACATGTATCCACCAAAATGCAATTTAATTTGCCTATAATATAAATAGTTCCTTTTACATTTGAGAAGGTTTAAGCTGTTCATCTGGATTATTTTTTTAACCCCCCCCCCTTTTTTAAAGGCCAAAAAATGCACACTCTGTTTTATAAATCAGACCATTTCCCAAATCCCCATTTCCTGTTTAAGTAAAATTACACATTTATGCAAAATGTTATTGTGTCAGAAATGCTATTCCCCAGAGTTTTTGTACATTCTGAAATATTTTGATACAAGTTTAGAAGTAAATGCCTCTGCACATCTGCTTGTAGATCTGGATGTATTGAATGTTTTTATACTATGTATTATATTGTAATATACTTTTTTGTCTATCTTTTGGATTCCCATAGACATGGAATAAAACAGGGAAAGTTTAAGTGTAGATGTAAAATTATTCGCCATTAAAAAAATAAAAAATAAAAAAATAAATAAAAAAATAGTCACAACATGATCTGATTGCATCAATTCAGCATGGTTAACTGTTAATATACTAGTACAGTTTATATTAATTACATAAGTCATTATTATAAATGTTATGTATTTCAGTGAGAAGTCAAAGCTAGCGATTTAGTTTAATTGGATTCGTTCGGGGGGGTTGGGGAACGACTTTTGACAGAGTGACTTAAAAAAGGCGTTTATACACTTCATTAATATAAAAAAAAATCACAAAAGCTGTTTATCTACAATTTAATATTCCCTTGTTTTATTCATACTTTACAATTTTCATATAGCAAGTACATGTTATAAATAACAGGATATCTCAGACCCTCTAATAAAAATATTTTATGTAAAGAATTGTATAAGTTGCACTTAAGTTGGATTTCAAAGTGTTTTTTACTTTTTAAGGGAATGAATGCAGATTTTATTTTTTTTTCCAGAATACAGAACATCAGATAGAAATGGGTTCCCACGGGAAATTTGCTAAATTGCAAATGTTTTATGCATATATTTCTGGCGTTCTAATAAAACAGCGCTTGTTTTTTGAAGTATGAACACCTCTTTCTTGTTGCATCAAACATTATGTAGGGACCATCTTGGATGGAATCCATGTTTTTTTTTCCTTTTAAAGTTGATTATCACCCGAATTCAATCATCATATAATGACACAGATACAGTGTGAAAAGTCACACAAAGTTCTTTTGCCCGCAAACACCCCCACCAAGCCTCAGTTGTTCGCACACTGATTTAAACCCTTATTTATTTATTTTTTTCACTGTTTGTTTGAATACCAAATCAAACCATGAACATTGGACTGAGCCTCATCATTCCCTTTTTAAACATTTTTTAATTAATTTAATTTTTTAAAAACTCAAAAATATACAGTTCAATTTAAACTGTTGAATATATTTGATGTATTTTATTTGCATCCCAAGCTTTTTAACAGAGGAAGTCTGAGTATTTTTAGTGCATGTCAAACCATCTATTAAATATAAATTTCTCTGCTTGTATCCTTCTCTCTTCTCACCCACCATCCGCCCCCATTATTTGCTAAAAATGCATTTAAAGATTCTAATTTATTCAATTTTAATTTCTTCCCTTCTCCTGCACCCCAACAATGATTCACTAAAAATGCAATTAAAGATTCTAATGATTTATAACAAAAGTGTACAGCATATTCTCACTACAGATGTCCTTTAATAGATGCTTTGTACATTATGCATATATTCCTTTTAATTTTTCCCATTTCCTTAAGAGATTGGCTATACCTACTCAATAATAAAGGAGGTAGTTCATCTTAACCTTCAGGAACAAGTAGCCAACATAAATGCTAAAGTGAGTTTGTGACCTGAGATGGATAGAGAGGGTTGCATATACCCAGATTTTTAATCTGTGCCTATCCCAAGTAAACATTTACTACCATTGGTTAAAAATCTTGCCTAAGTACTTAACACTGATTAGATTAAACTCTAATATGTGCAATATAGGCGCCTTTTTTCTTGTTTCATCTAAAATTATGCAGGGACTGCCATGGGTCCCACAACACCTCCAAAAAATATGAATGAATGTAGATTTCTGAATTTGGTTTGTGCACTTAGGCAGATATTTTTTGTGGAGGGAGGGGTGGACAAGGACATGACCACAATAGCAGATGAAGGATTAGGGATATTTTTTGTACATTTTTAATCTCTTTGATGTCTTATGGGAGCCTAAATTATTTATCTCTACCTCATGTGTACAGCTTGTAGGTATAATTCTGAGTGGCTGTTGAGAATGTGTTTAACTTATTTAACATCTGTGTATAACAAAAGCAAACAAAAAATAAAATAAATGTATTTTAAATTATAAATTAAGCATGTGTTCTTTTTTTTTAATTTCAACCCTACAATTAATGTGTTGGATTTTAGAAATCTGTTAATGCACATGTGTGTGATATTCAGTGTCCTTACTTTTGACTAATAGAGTTATTAGTTTAAGAGTTATGACTAAGGGTTTATGCTTGTTTCAGGTCTGCAAAACAAAAGTACTAAAGGCACACCCAGACAGTTGGCATTTCCAAAGTTAACAATAGTAGCTTCCATATTTCGCACTATAGATTGTAGTTTAGGGGAAGATTCTGCTATCAGCTGTGAATGAGTGGAAAAAATTCACCCCTCATTGACTTGACTAAATCTTTGGGCAAAATGAAGTTCTGCGAACACTTTATGCAATGTTTATTAACCACTTTAGTTCTCGCACCTTCAGTTCAGGCATTGGCATGTTAACTGTGGGAAGCTGGCTGTGACTCCTTGTGGCTTCACAGCCAGCTGCCCACTGCCAATGTGCAAGCTGTACTGTGCTTTGGTAACAATCCATCAGCCTTCTGGGCCCGTGACATGTCCCAGAAGGCTGTGGGGAAGGAGGGAGGAGAACATCCGCTTGATTCGTCTAAGCCAGTGATGGCGAACCTTGGCACCCCAGATGTTTTGGAACTAGATTTCCCATGATCATGCACTCTGCAATGTAGATGAGCATCATGGGAAATGTAGTTCCATAACATCTGGGGTGCCAAGGTTCCCCACCACTGGCCTAGGCAATCTGAGCGTAAGTGAGTACCTGTCAACCAGGTACAAACTCCCCCCAACCCCCCCCCCAAAAAAAAAATGTTTAGGTGAAGTTCTGCTTTAATTGGTCAAGCCATGTTTTGATAGAGCACGGGGACACAATCATGCTGAAACAAGATTTAATGTAACAATTCTAGAGAACATTAGAGGGAATCGGCAAATGTAACCAATTATCTTATTTTCATATTCTCGCGTTCTCTAGAATTGTTACCGCCTATAATATAAGAACATTATTTCAGAGGAGCAAATGTGGTTATATGCAGTGCCATGCATTGATGCCTGCATCATTTTATTGCAGTTTACACCAATGTTGTAAGGCTGTTTGCCTTACAGTATTAGCAGTTTTAAAGGGTAAATTCTTTTCTTTCTTTTTTTTCACCAAAATATGAACTAACTCCAAATCTCCACCCCTCTGGACCCCCCTGCACATAGTGGCCATAATGCTGTGTGCTGCTGGTGTAGCAGTCTGTACATCGTATACAGCCCTGGAGTGAGTGTTCACCATATTGCTCGCAATGGCAGGCTCTCATTGTTTAATGCAGACATGTATCAATGCTGACCAATAAGAAGTGCGTTTGAAACTTCTTGGGTTATGGTGTTCCAAAAGAAGGGAGCGTTTCACATTGGTTGGCACAATAATGTGGTTGTGAAAACGAATGGATGCTTGCCATTGGGAGAATTTTGATGTATATTCACAATGGTGCTGTGTATTGTGGTGTACTGTGTAGCAAGTGCTCATTGGTCAGCACAGCCACATAACTCTGCTGACCAACATGAAAAGCTTTTTTTCTTCCAGGACACCTTACTGGAAGAAGGTGGCTCAGACGGACTTCTCTTTGGTCAGCATTGTCACAGAACTGCGGTGACCAATAGGAGAGCTTGCCATTGGGAACTTTATGATGGGTACTCTGGGGCCATGTATTGCAGTGTATGGACTGCTACACTGGCAGCATTGGGCATCACAGCCATGCCACGGGATGTGTAATAGGGTCAGGAGGGTGGCAAGGATATTTATAGTTCACTTTTTCATGAAGGTGAACATATCTATATGTTAAGCTGGCCAAATGCTTTACGCGTTTTGATGAGTTCTTGATGAAGTGGTCAAATTCTCTTTAGCGGCCCTGTCAGTCAGGGCTGGTGCTACCGCTAGGCAAACTAGGCAGCTGCCAAGGATGCAGCCATGGTTGCTGGTTTCCCTACTCTCCAACGGCTTCTGGGGGCAGGAAGGATTGTGGGAATAGGGGCAGGGGGTCTCCAGGCCACTGCTGGTTTCCTCCCCTTCCTCTGACATCTCATTCTGCCTCCACCGAGAAGAGAAAGATCTGGGGAGGGGGTGGGAGGTGTCCATAGAGGATAGCTGAATAATGAGGAAGGACAATGATCATTTGTACTCCACTATGTACATGCCTATCTCTCCTTCCCCAGCACAGCTCCTCTCATTCTCTCACCATCCATGCTACCAATGCCGATAATCATCACATGCTTCAACAGGTGGGATGAAGCGGGAGGGGTGGGGGGTAGAATGAGAAAGGTGGGAAGAGTCGAGGACTGGACTTAAAATCACATGAGCAAAGATGTGGGAGGAGTGAAGGATCGGGGGGAGAAATTGGCTTGTTATAGTTGTATAAATTGGTTTGTGTTATGGGAGGAAAAGTGGGGAGAACGAACTGTCCAATCATAGACTTGGACTCCTCCCACTGATCAACGAATTCTTCCCATAATAAATATGACAGCCCGAATGTTGTATCCCGGCCCCTTCTATTCTATGAGATCAAAGCGCATGCGTCAAAAGGACAGGGACCCACTGTCACCATAATAGCCGAGAACAGCAACTTCCTCCACCAATCCCGACATTCTCTGCGACCCCGACTGGGGAACCGACAGGTACACGACTGACCTACTGCTCTGCCCCCACTGAGCAAGGAACTGACAGGTACGCTGACCTACTTACTGTCCCCCTCCAGAGTAGACCCAGGGTTTAAAAGATAGAAGTTTTTGTTTATTTTTTATTTTTTTGGGGGGGGGGGTGGTTGGGGTGCAAGTAGTTGGTCTTGCCTAGGGAAAGTTTTGCATCAGCCCTGCTGTCATTCCCCTTCATCTGACATTGTTCAATTTAAAAAAAAATCCAGGTGAAAATTATCTGTTGCTGTTTGGGTATTTTGACAGGCGGCGGGAGATTTGTCCTTCCACGCTTTATAGCTTGGCTGGAGGAATAAGTTAAATTTTTTTTTTTGCTCAGCCCATAGAGTGAATGAAAAAAAATATACATACAGGTGCATCTCATAAAATAAGAATATCATCAAAAAGTGAAACTCATATTTTTATTGATGTATTACACTTACATGATACATTTTAAGTATTTCTTACTTTTAATTTTGATGATTAAGGCTTACAGCTAGTGACACCCCAAAATTCAGTATCTCAGAAAATTTGATTACATGAGACCAATAAAAAACAGGATTTTTAATACAGAAATGTAGGCTTAGTGAAAAGTATGTCCATGTACAGCACCTGCCAAGCCCCCGTGCACAGATTTACAGCCCAGGTGGCTTCCTTACCTGGTCATCTTGGACTGTGGATATCTGCAAGGGTGAGTGTATATCTCTGCGCTACAGACTCAAGGTAAGCCCTGACAATGGCTCTCTAAATCATCACGGACTGTGGAAAAATTTCATTTGGAAATAAAGATCCCAGAGTCTGGAGGAAGAGTGGAGAGGCACAGAATCCAAGTTGCATGAGATCCAGTGTGACGTTTCCACAGTCGGTGATGATTTGGGGAGCCATGTCATCTGCTGGTGTTGGTCCACTGTGTTTTATCAAGTCCAAAGTTCCCCAGCCCCAGGAAATTATAGAGCACTTCATGCTTCCCTCTGCTGACCAGTTTTAAGGAGATGCTAATTTCATTTTCCAGCAGGACTTGGCACCTGCCCACACTGCCAAAAGTACCAATACCTGGTCACATGAGCATGGTATCACTGTGCTTGATTGGTCAGAAACTTGCCGGGCCTAAACCCCATAGAGGATCTGTGGGGTATTGTCAAGAGAAAGATGAGACGTCAGACCCAACAATGCAGAAGAGCTGAAGGCTGCTATTTAAGCACGCTGGGCTTCCATAACACCTCAGCAGTGCCACAGGCTAATCACCTCCATGCCACACCGCATTGATGCAGTAATTCATGCAAAAGGAGCCCCAACCAAGTATTGAGTGCATACTATGCTGTACATGGACATACTTTTCACTAAGCCAACATTTCTGTATTAAAAATCCTGTTTTTTATTAGTCTCATGTAATCAAATTTTCTGAGATACTGAATTTTGGGGTGTCACTAGCTGTAAGCCATAATCATCAAAAATTCAAGAAATACTTGAAATATATCACTCTCTGTGTAACACATCTAAATAAAATTTGAGTTTTACCTTTTGAATTGAATTACTGAAATTAACTTTTTGATGATATTCTAATTTTATGAGATTCACCTGTATATACTGTATAGTGATACCTTTAACAAATATGCACCAATGACTACTGGTGAGATTTACAGCAAGCTGATCGTATTCAGAAGTATGTTTAGAAAACATTAAGAAAAAAAAACTCCTGTGATAATGACTCTTTCTACCCTGTTTGCCCGAAAATAAGCCCTACCCAGAAAATAAGACCTACCGTGATTTTTGGGGTTAGCTGCAATATAAACTCTACCCCAAAAATAAGCCCACGTAAAAAAAAAACCTTGTAAAAACATGTATTCTGTTTTGTAAAAAGATTATATAATGTGCAGTGTGTCTTGTTTTGTACGTTTATTGTGGAAAATACCTTATTTACAGCGCCACTTACAAATGGAGACTCACTGGATATTATGTAATCCTTTTAGAAAACCGATTACATAATTTTACAATGACTTTAACCAAGGTTTATATTTGGGATTACAGAATGTCATAATGCTGACTCCTGTGCAGACGGGGGGAGAGGAGAAGAGAAGACGGGACACAAAAACTTTTTAAAAAATATCTTATTGTTTTTGTCCAGGTTTTTTTTTAAAAACCTAGAGCCCTCCAGCTTTTGCGGACCTACACATCCCATGAGGCATTGTAAAACTCTAACATTCACAGACAAGACTAAGCATGATGGGAATTGTAGTTACTGAACAACGGGAGGGCCATAGCTTGAAGACCCCTGCACTATGCAAAATAGAGCAGAGAGCTGAGTGTAATCTGAGACCTGAGTGGAGGGAATGGGAAATATACACAGCTGAGACTGATGATCACCTGCTGTGCAACGGGGGTGGGGCCATCCCCCAGGAGTCCATGAAGTCTGCAAAATCTGTCAGAAGTGACCCGTGCAGATGAAGAAGAGAGCAGACAGAACAAAGCTCTGAGGCAAGTACATGCTATAGAGCAGGGATATGCAAACTGTGGCCCTCCAGCTGTTGCTGTACTACAAGTACCATCAGTGGCGGCTGGTGTGTTGGGGGCGCAGGGGCACCGCCCCCCCATCCATGCGTCCGGCCCCCTAATCTACATGCGGGGCACCGGACGCATGGAGTTCAATGGGGTTTTTTTTCTGAATCACCTGATTAGAGCCAGAGGCTCTAATGGGCTTCATAAAAGGGTGGGCCCGGGGTGCAGAGTACTGCGCCCTAGCCCACCCATTTGTGTGACAATAGCGAATGAAAATTCCTGATTGGCCGAAAGGCGAACCCATGCCATTGGCCGAGGAGGAGGCGTGAGGACTCGAGCAGACGCGGGGGACTGAGGAGAAGCCGCTGCTGCAGGTAAGTGCACTGGTCTATCTGCATTGAAGGGGGCATGGCGCGCTGGTCACTCTGCATTAAAGGGGGCACGGCATGCTGGTCACTCTGCATTGAAAGGGGGCACGGAACGCTGGTCACTCTGCATTGAAAGGGGGCACGGCACGCTGGTCACTCTGCATTGAAAGGGGGCACAGCACGCTGGTCACTCTGCATTGAAAGGGGGCACAATGGTCACTCTGCATTGAAAGGGGGAACGGCACCTGGTCACTCTGCATTGAAGGGGGCACGGCACGCTGGTCACTCTGAATTGAAAGGGGGCACAGCACGCTGGTCACTCTGCATTGAAGGGGGCACGATGGTCTCTCTGCATTGAAAGAGGGCACACTGGTCACTCTGCATTGAAAGGGGGCACGCTGGTCACTCTGCATTGGAGGGGGCATGATGGTCACTCTGCATTGAAAGGGGGCACAATGGGCACTCTGCATTGAAAGGGGGAACAGCACGCTGGTCACTCTGCATTGAAGGGGCCAAGGCACGCTGGTCAGTCTGCATTGAAGGGAGCACGGCACGCTGGACACTCTGCATTGAAAGGGGGCATGGCACGCTGGTCACTCTGCATTGAAAGGGGGCACAATGGTCACTCTGCATTGAAAGGGGGAACGGCACCTGGTCACTCTGCATTGAAGGGGGCACGGCACGCTGGTCACTCTGAATTGAAAGGGGGCACGGCACGCTGGTCACTCTGCATTGAAGGGGGCACGATGGTCTCTCTGCATTGAAAGAGGGCACGCTGGTCACTCTGCATTGGAGGGGGCATGATGGTCACTCTGCATTGAAACGGGGAATGGCACGCTGGTCACTCTGCATTGAAAGGGGGCACGCTGGTCACTCTGCATTGGAGGGGGCATGATGGTCACTCTGCATTGAAAGGGGGCACAATGGGCACTCTGCATTGAAAGGGGGAACAGCACGCTGGTCACTCTGCATTGAAGGGGCCAAGGCACGCTGGTCAGTCTGCATTGAAGGGAGCACGGCACGCTGGACACTCTGCATTGAAAGGGGGCACGGCACGCTGGTCACACTGCATTGAAAAGGGGCACAATGGTCACTCTGCATTGAAAGGGGGAACGGCACCTGGTCACTCTGCATTGAAGGGGGCACGGCACGCTGGTCACTCTGAATTGAAAGGGGGCACGGCACGCTGGTCACTCTGCATTGAAGGGGGCACGATGGTCTCTCTGCATTGAAAGAGGGCGCGCTGGTCACTCTGCATTGGAGGGGGCATGATGGTCACTCTGCATTGAAAGGGGGAATGGCACGCTGGTCACTCTGCATTGAAGGGGGCACAGCACGCTGGTCAGTCTGCATTGAAGGGGGCATGGCACGCTGGACACTCTGCATTGAAAGGGGGCATGGCACGCTGGTCACTCTGCATTGAAGGGGGCACACTGGTCACTCTACATTGAAGGGGGGAATGCTGGTCACTCTACATTGAAGGGGGGAATGCTGGTCACTCTGCATTAGAAGGGGGCACGCTGGTCACTCTGCATTAAAAGGGGGCACGCTGGTCACTCTACATTAAAAGGGGGCACGCTGGTCACTCTGCATTGAAAGGGGGAATGGCACGCTGCTCACTCTGCATTGAAAGGGGGCACAATGGTCACTCTGCATTGAAAGGGGGCACGCTGGTCACTCTGCATTGGAGGGGTCACGATGGTCACTCTGCATTGAAGGGGGCGTTTTACAGCGTTTTTTGAAGCAAAGCAATGCCTATTACATTTTTCTGTTTGCGCCCCCCCCCCCAAAAAATTTTGAGCACCAGCCGCCACTGAGTACCATGATGCATAGCAAGACTCTAACAGCCATAAGCATGACACCCAGAGGCAGAGGCATGATCAGTGCTGTATCTTGGCCTAGGCCGGCACTTTGCAGGGGGGCAGCAAAAAATCTGCACCCCTCACCAAAAAAGAAAAAAAAAACAGCCACCTCCCGCATGAAAAGGGTCCCCGCCGGCTTGTGCTACACTTTTAGAATAGTACCAGTCTTATGGGGCGAACTGGGCTAGAGGGCAGGGTCCAGGAGGCAAATCAGTCTGGCTCCCCCATAAAGCAGTCGGTTACACTGCTACCTGCCAGTATGGGAATACCGGCAGGTGAGGACATTCGGACAGACCGCAAGCCACTGATCACAATTAATACAACTGGCCTAACGTCCGCCAATGCTAATAAGTGTGGCACTGCAGCCTAATGCTCCCCCTACCCTCCTCCGCCCCCAGGTATAGCAGGCATCATGTTAATGTTATCGCGATATTTTTTTTTTTTTTTAGGGTTACAACCACTTTAAGATCGTCCTTGTACATACCGAAATAAATAAGACATCCCCTGAAAATAAGCCCTGGTGTGTTTTTTTGTAGCCAAAATTAAGACCCAGTCTTATTTTTGGGGAAACATGGTAGGTCCAGGAGTGATGAGCCCTGTCTCTCTTTCTATTATTCCTATTCTTTTTCCTTCCAATGTCTTAATTTTTTTTTGTTTTTGTTTTGTGAATCCAATGAATATCTAATTTACTTTTTTGGGTTTGAAGTGCTTCCGCAGGTACCCTCTGCATTATTGTATCACAACTACCGTAAATACTCGAGTATAAGCCGAGTTTTTCAGCACATTTTTTTGTGCTGAAAACGTCCCCCTCGGCTTATATTCGAGTCAAGAAAAAAAAAAAAGTTCCCGTCCGCTCCGACGTGCTTGAGCTTTAAAAATGGCGCTGCCGGGCGCATACATGTCATTGCGCACGCGCCGCCGCCGCTCGGGAGAGGCCGGGAATAGCCGAAAGTATACGAGCGGCGGGGGCGCGTGCGCAATGATGTGTCGGCGCCGGGCGGCGCCATTTTTAAAATGAAGGCGCCTCTGGAACAGGTAAGGGAAACTGCTGCACTACCTGCCATTATGCAGGGCTGCGGGCATACTACAAGGGATGCAATGCTGCGGGCATGGTCCACCTGTACCATGCCCACAGCACTGCATCTCCTGTAGTATGCCCACAACCCCGGATCCTCTTGTACCATGCCAGTCACCCTGCATTCTCCTGTACCATGCCAGTACCCTGCATTCTCCTGTACCATGCCAGTACCCTGCATTCTCCTGTACCATGCCAGTACCCTGCATTCTCCTGCACCATGCCAGTACCCTGCATTCTCCTCTACCATGCCAGTACCCTGCATTCTCCTCTACCATGCCAGTACCCTGCATTCTCCTGTACCATGCCAGTACCCTGCATTCTCCTGCAGCATGCCAGTACCCTGCATTCTCCTGCACCATGCCAGTACCCTGCATTCTCCTGCACCATGCCAGCCACCCTGCATTCTCCTGCACCATGCCAGCCACCCTGCATTCTCTTGTACCATGCCAGTCACCCTGCATTCTCCTGTACCATGCCAGTACCCTGCATTCTCCTGTACCATGCCCGCAGCCCTGCATTCTCCTGCACCATGCCCGCTGCCCTGCATTCTCACCCTAGGCTTATACTCGAGTCAATCATTTTTCCCATCTTTTTGTGGTAAAAGTAGGGGCCTCGGCTTATACTCGGATCGGCTTATACTCGAGTATATACGGTAGATTGCTTGTTTCTCATCTAGTGTACTTACATTTACTGATATTTGAACCTTGTTGCAGTTCTGTTGGCTCTACTTAATACTCAAACTTATTTTTATAACATATATATGACGGATCGCTGTTGGGAGTCTTGCAAGACTTTTTCTGTCTGTTATTTTTTTTCTTTTTCTCTCTATTTTTTGTATGATTAAATACAAAACTTTAATAAAAATTGTCAATTATAAAAAAAAAAAAAAAAAAATAATAAAACTTTTGGATTCCCTTTAAATCGGCCCCATGTTGCCTCCCTTCCTGGCTCCGCGGCAATCGTTTTACAGCCAGCTTCCTCCCTGAGTACATTTGCGCTGACACCACACTTTAATTCTTCCTGTCTGTGCCTTGTTGTGGTCAGAGCCACAAACTCTCATAAAAATAGAAAAAATTAACAAGCTATTACTGCGACTTGGATTATTTTTAAAGCGAGCCTTGTTGTTGAAGGCTTAGTACTTAATGACTATGTTTCATTGTGGGAAATGACTGCAATTATACTGATTTTTCAACACTGGCTGGTTGGAAATGGAAATGGCGAAGCTTTTTTAGCTAGGCGCTTGTGGAAAGCAGATTTTAAACCACCAATGCTGTCGTAAACAGAAGTAAGGAGAGCTGTAAACCCTTCTATATACCCAGAGAGAAGTGACTGGCCTCGGGTGATACACAGAGATGAAAAAAATACTCTTACATAAGTTGTACCTGTTTATCTGCGGCACTCTCTTCTCTACAGCCCTCTAAAGCATACGTTATGCAGCATCTATGAACTCTAGTAGAAGGATCTGATGTCACAAACTCAGGGCCGGTGCAAGGATTTTTGCCGCCCTAGGTAAAATAAAAATTGTCCCCCCCATATGCACTCCAACCCCCCATCCCAAGTTGCTAAAGGGGTTAAAACCAGTGGCGGCTGGTGCTCCCATCAGTCGGGGGGAGCGGCAGACAGACCCCCCCCCGTCACTCCAGAGTCCAGTCCACACCATATTCCCCCCCCCCCCCCAGACATCAGTTCTCTTACCTTGTTCCTCCAGACGGCGATAGCTTCCCTCTCAGTCTCCTCCATATCCCCTCTCGGCGGCCATCTCCTCCCTCCTCCTCCGCCAATAGGATGCCTTCTTCTTTGGCCAATTGAGAAACAGGTCTCAGGACCCGCTTGCTGATTGGCCGGGAGGAGAATCAGTGTGGCAATAGCAAATATTCATTCACTATTGTCACACAACTGGGTGGGCTCAGGGTGCAGTGCTCTGCGCCCTGATCCCACCATTTTTGAGGCCACTTAGAGCCTCTGGCTCTAATCATGAGCTTCAAAAAAAAAAAAACCCTCAATGGAATCCATGCATCCGGCGTCCTGCATGTAGATTAGGGGGCTGGAGGCATGGATGGGGGGGCGGCGCCCCTGCGCCCCTAACGGACAGGCCGGCCAACACTGATAAAACCCCTTCAGTGACTTACGGTAAGTCACTTAACTCAGGTCAGGCTCCACTGACGCCCCCTACTTGCGCCCTAGGCGGCTGCCTAGGTCGCCTTACTGGTAGCACCGGCCCTGCACACACTACACCAGGGATCCTCAAACTACGGCCCTCCAGCTGTTGCAGACCTAAAAATCCCATGAGACATTGTAAAACTCTGACATTCACAGACAAGTCTAAGCTTGTAGTTCCTGAACAACGGGAGGGCCATAGGTTGAAGACCCCTGCACTACACAGAATAGAGCAGAGAGCTGAGTGTAATCTGAGACCTGAGTGGAGGGAATGGGAAATATATACAGCTGAGACTGTCGATCACCTGCTGTGTAATGGGGGTGGGCCATCCCCCAGGATTCCATGAAGTCTGCAAAATCTGTCAGAAGTGACTCATGCAGATAGCAAAGGAAGAAGAGAACAGACAGAACAAAACTCTGTGTTTTTAATAGAGGCGAGTACATACTATAGACCAGTGATGGCGAACCTTTGCACCCCAGATGTTTTGGAACTACATTTCCCATGATTCTCAACTACATTGCAGAGTGCATGAGCATCATGGGAAATGTAGTTCCAAAACATCTGGGGTGCCAAGGTTCGCCATCACTGCTATAGACAATGCTGTATCTTGGCCTAGGGGGGCACTTTACAGGGGGGCGGCAAAAAAGTTCCCCGCATGAAAAAAAAACCTGCTCCCAAACGAAGATAGTCCCTGTCCTTTTAGTGTAGCGCCAGCAGTAGCGTTGCTAATGGGGTGTGGGGGGTGCGGACTGCACCAGGTCGACAACCACCAGAAGGGTGACACCTGTCCGCATGTCTTTACTACTGGTTGTGGTGTGTGTCAACAGCACCGAGGGAGCCGTCCGCATGTTGACAGGATGAGCTAGACGGAATCTGATTGGCCAACGCCATCCATGTGATGGTGCTGACCAATCAGAATGACTCTTCTGCTGAGAGTTCCAGATGTAGGTGATGCCGCGGGGATTTCAAATCCTCTGACTTGTGAAGCGGCATCCTGACTGCGGGGGATCGCAGGACATTGGAACAGGGGTACTGGGGGGAAAGGGGAGGGTGTCCAGTGAACTTACGTTTTAATGTCATTCTGAGATCCAAGGACGACAGAGGAGAGGAGAGGAGGGCTGTGCTGTGTACACAGTGGACGATCCTCACTGCTCCCTACCTGGGACCAGCTCCATCAGTCCTCCTCATCTGACATTGACACCGGTTACATGGATCTCAGGGGGTTCCTATCTGGGTGACCCAGGATGTGTCCCCCCCATAGGAAAATAATGTAGGATGCCTGGCTCAGGGATGTGCTGCTATATTACATGGACTCTCCTCTGCCTATCAGGAATATTACCATGTGACCAACCCCTCTCCCCTGGATCTTCCAAGATGTCTTCCAGCCTGTAGTGAACTGTTGGGATCTTCTATGACTGTGAGTGATGGGAAAGTCCTGATTCCTCTTCTCCATTATCCTGGAGAACAGTATAGGGAGGACTCCTGCAGCCCTCCCCACACTAACTATGGTTGCGGCTATAGACAGCTTTCTCATCCAACAGTAGAGACAGGCAAGGGAACCCCCAGCAAGGATGACCCGTTCCTGCGTGAGAGGTATGTCTGGGGGTGTTTACTAAAGTCCACTTCTGCAGTGTGGGGTGAAGAAGCCGGTCCAGGGAAAACCAGGTCAGTGTGTGACAGCTACTTACACTTATTACATCCCTCCATACATCTGTCCCCCCATCCACCCTTCCCTCCTTTCATTCGTTCCTCCATCCATAAATCTGTCCATCCTTCCATTCATTCACCTCTACTAGTCTTCTATCCATCCATGAATCCCTTTATCAATCCCTTCTTCCCTTTCTCCAACAATCTTCATAAAGCTGATTCAACTCTTAGGCTACGTTCACATGTTGGCGTAGCAGATCGCGGGCAGAATCACCGCGATTCTGCCCGCGATCTGGAAATCATTGCTAATCGCGGGACGCCTGTGCGTTGCCGTTCATTTGCAATGGCACCCCAAACGCTGTGTGATGTTGCCGCGATTTCCGCCTGCCGAATCGCGGTAACATTGCGCAAACAAAATTGCGGGTCGCATGATGCCCCAAAGAAGCTCTTGTACCTTTTTTGGGCCTCATGCGACCCGCGATTTTGTTGGGCAGGCGGAAATCGCGGCAACATCACACAGTGTTTGGGGTGCCATTGCAAATCAACGGCAACGCACAGGTGTCCCGCGATTTGCAATGATTTCCGGATCGCGGGCAGAATCGCGGTGATTCTGCCCGTGATCCGCTACGCCAACATGTGAATGTAGCCTAAAAAAAATCAGATTGGACATTCTCCTTTATATTTACCAAAACCATGTAATATAAGGACAAAGCTAAACCATACCTGCCAACTTCCCGTTTTTCCCGGGACAATCCCGGCAAATAGGAGCCTGTCCCGGGTAATTTACATTGTCCCTGTTAATCAGGGACAATGTAAATCATTTAAAAAAAAAAATAAAATTTTTTTTATTTAAATTAATTATTTTATTTTGTGCCACACAGTGTCGCTCTCACCCCAGCTAGGTATTGTAGTTCTGGCAGCAGGTTGTCTCTCTCTCTGTGCTGCTCACTCTTCCCGTCTGTCGCAAATTTAACGTGTCACCGGAGGCAGGGTGTCCGCATGGTGCACTTTCCAAAATCCGCCAGCAGGGGGAGGCAGAGCACCTTCCGACAAGCTGGAGGCCTCACACTCCATTAATTACTACTATCAATAATGTTTTTTTATAGATATAATTTTTACACCTGTTAATTGATACATCTATATAGTTTTCTAGCTCTAGATAAATGTGTGTACATATCAGTGTATGTGTATGCTCAAAAAAATGAAAACAGACCTCAATCCTAAAAGGGAAAAATCTCATGCTGGATATCTATACTGGTATGGACTTGGTATGTGTTAGGATAATATGGACTGGGTAATGTGTTAGGATCTATACTGGTATGGACTATACTGGTATGGACTCTGTAATGTGTTAGGATGGTATGGACTGGGTAATGTGTTAGGATCTATACTGGTATGGACTGGGTAATGTGTTAGGATCTATTCTGGTATGGACTGGGTAATGTGTTAGGATCTATACTGGAATGGACTGGGTAATGTGTTAGGATCTATACTGGTATGGACTGTGTAATGTGTTAGGATCTCTACTGGTATGGACTGGGTAATGTGTTAGGATCTATACTGATATGGACTGGGTAATGTGTTAGGATCTATACTGGTATGGACTGGGTAATGTGTAGGATGGTATGGACTGGGTAATGTGTTAGTATCTATACTGGTATGGACTGGGTAATGTGTTAGGATCTATACTGGTATGGACTGGGTAATGTGTTAGGAAGGAAAGGATGCCACATTGTTTTATGTAAATGAAAATGAATTTCAATTCCCTTTTCAATTTCCTGTAATTCTCTCTTTATGAAGTAGACCCTATAATCTGATAAGTAGGCGGAGATTAATTATGCGGAGTGGGTGGAGCTTCAGGGAAGTGGGTGTGGTAAGTAATTGATAGCTGTGCTGCAGTGTGTCCCTGGAAATTTTTTTCAAATGTTGGCAACTATGCTAAACATACATTCACTCTGTATCCGATCAGGCAGGCCCTTGTACTACACATTTGATGGTATCTCAAAAAGGAGATTGTACAATCAGATTGTAAAGAATATAGCCAGCTTAAGGCTCACCATGCATGTTACAAAAGGTGAGGACCAAAGAGGAAGGGGTGTGGTTTACAAATGGCAGGTTGGGTCTTAAATGGGAAGGGGCATGGCAATGATGGGAAGGGGTGGGTCATATGTAAATTAGGGGGTGCACAAGTTTAGTCAGGCCTAGGGCAACACAAAACCTAAATACACCACTGGCTATAGAGCAGGGATTTGCAAACTGTGGCCCTCCAGCTGTTGCTGTACTACAAGTCCCATGATGCATAGCAAGACTGTGACAGCCACAAGCATGTCACCCAGAGGCAGAGGCATGATGGGAGTTGTAGTTTTGAAACAGTTGGAGGGCCACAGTTTGCATATCCCTGCTATAGAGATACATGCTATGTTCATTTATCATCTCACCTTTTTAAAGCCAGGTCCAGCTCAGGCAGTGTTGTCAGATAGTATACATTATTGCATGTAAGGAAGGTACCTAGGTGCATATTATATATTGGACATATGGTGGATGGTGTAGTGCCTCTTTGCTCGCTTTGACATGAATGACGAATGGGACTCTGAAGGCTGATGTTCATTGTAATATTTACAAAAACACTCTGCTGGATTTTGTCATCTGTTGGAAGTACCTTGTGGACTGGTATGGAAACTGAAATGTAATAAATGTCTCTTTCTGAAAAAGAACCATTAAACTCGTTGTGGTGGAGATTCGTTTTACAATAATAATTATAAAACATAATCTATACTATAATTAGAAACTGATACCGTATATACTCGAGTATAATAAGCCGAGTTTTTTAGCATGTTTTTTCATGCTGAAAGTGCCCCCCTCGGCTTATACTCGAGTCACTGGCTTCACTTTGTTTTTAAAAATGGCGCCGCTCAGCGCCGACGTGTCAATGCGCATGTGCGGCATGCCCGGTAATAGCCGAGCGTGTTCGGGTTTTCCTGAGCATTGGCAGCGCATTTGCGGTGACGTCGAAAGCGGCTCACCGACAGGTAAGTGAGACTCCTCCGCAGCCCCTGCATTTCCTCATGCAGTGCTGCTGACATGGTACAGGACATTCTCCTGAACCATGCCCGCAGCACTGCATCTCCTGTGCCATGCCTGTACTTACTGTGCCACGCCTATACCTATGGTGCAATGCCTGTACATACTGTGCCATGCCTGTACTTACTGTGCCATGCCTGTACTTACTGTGCCATGCCTATACCATCTCCTGTACCATGACCTGTGCCATGCCTGTACCATGACCTGTGCCATGCCTATACCATCACCTGTGCCCTGACCTGTGCCATGCCCTTACCATGACCTGTGCAATGCCTATACTATGACCTGCGCCCTCTCCTGTACCATGCCCGCAGCCCCTGTTTTGTGTCTTGTAGTGGTCCAGTTGGGTCCAGTAGCTGCTGCATTTCCCACCCTAGGCTTATACTCGAGTCAATAAGTTTTCCCACTTTTTTGTGGTAAAATTAGCGGTCTCGGCTTATATTCGGGTCTACTTATACTCGAGTATATACTGTAATTCTCCCACTCTACAAGACTCTGGTCCGGGCCACATCTGGAGTATTCCATCCAGTTCTGGGCACCGGTCCTCAGGAAGGATGTGCTGAAACTGGAGAGAGTCCAGAGAAGGGCAACAAAGCGAATAAAGGGACTGGAGGATCTCAGTTATGAGGAAAGACTACAAGCACTGAACTTATTCTCTCTGGAGAAGAGATGCTTGAGAGGGGATATGATATCAATGTACAAATACTGTACTGGTGACCCTAGCATAAGAAACAAACTATTCAGCTAAAGGGGATTTAAAAAGACATGCAGCATTCAATAAAATTAGAAGAGAAGCATCTTAACCTTTTATGGTTTCCAAAAATATATACCGTTTGGGGGGTTCCAACCTTTTCATGCAGACGCCTCCAGGCCCTTTAAGAGATTTATGGTTTTCGGGAGGCAGGGCGGGGCTTAAGAGCACATGACTGCCGTGATTGGCTGTCACAGGGTCCCATTATCTGAAAACTCCTGATCGCTGCTTTTGGTCAGGCGCCAGTAACTGTGTCATGAACGTGCAGCAGGCACTCTCGGCACAGCTGTCTGAGCAGCACTTTACCCAAATGCCCCTCGACGCCAAGCAGCAGGAGCAGAAAGGCTACATATTTGCGTGCGGCTGGCGCCAAGGAATTAACTAATCTTCAGGCCTAGAATTATTGTTTTAATGTGTATTAATCCTCCCCGCTCCACCCCCCCCCCCAAAAAAAAATCTTTTGCAGTAAGAATTAGTCCACTTATAGTTGGTTTAAATTTCTTTCAACCATGGGTTGCAGGAAAGAAATTAGCTTGATTCCCTCATCAAAACAGACAGTGTTGACAAGGGAATTCCTCCCGTTGAGCTATTGTATTTTCCCGGAGAGGGGACAGGGGAGGCCATCCCCACCGGGACAATTCAGTAATCGTTACTAGCGGCTATACCAGGTACGGTTGATTGATTAACTTGGGCACATTCAGCCTGCGCTTATATGCTTCAAATCCCCGGCGGGGGGACAGGGAAAGCCATCCCCACCGGGTCAACTCAGTAATTGTTACTAGCGGCTATACCAGGTATGGTTGATTGATTAACTTGGGCACATTCAGCCTGCGCATATATGCTTCAAATCCCTGGTGGGGGGACAGGGAAAGCCATCCCCACTGGGAATACTCAGTAATTGTTACTAGCGGCTATACCAGGTATGGTTGATTGGTTAACTTGGGCACATTCAGCCTGCGCATACATGCTTCAAATCCCCCGCGGGGGGACAGGGAGAGCCATCCCCACCGGGTCAACTCAGTAATTGTTACTAGCGGCTATACCAGGTATGGTCGATTGATTAACTTGGGCACATTCAGCCTGCGCATACATGCTTCAAATCCCCGGCGGGGGGACAGGGAGAGCCATCCCCACTGGGTCAACTCAGTAATTGTTACTAGCGGCTATACCAGGTATGGTTGATTGATTAACTTGGGCACATTCAGCCTGCGCATACATGCTTCAAATCCCTGGTGGGGGGACAGGGAAAGCCATCCCCACTGGGAATACTCAGTAATTGTTACTAGCGGCTATACCAGGTATGGTTGATTGGTTAACTTGGGCACATTCAGCCTGCGCATATATGGTTCAAATCCCCGGCGAGGGGGGGACAGGGGAAGCCATTCCCACTGGGACAACTCAGTAATTGTTGCTAGTGGCTATACCAGGTATGATTGATTGATTAACTTGGGCACATTCAGCCTGCGCATACATGCTTCAAATCCCTGGTGGGGGGACAGGGAAAGCCATCCCCACTGGGAATACTCAGTAATTGTTACTAGCGGCTATACCAGGTATGGTTGATTGGTTAACTTGGGCACATTCAGCCTGCGCATATATGGTTCAAACCCCCGGCGGGGGGACAGGGGAAGCCATCCCCACTGGGACAACTCAATAATTGTTGCTAGTGGCTATACCAGGTATGATTGATTGATTAACTTTGGCACATTCAGCCTGTGCATATATGGTTCAAATCCCCAGCGGGGGGGGGGGGGGGGGGGCAGGGGGAAGCCATCCTCACTGGGACAACTCAGTAATTGCTGCTAGTGGCTTTACCAGGTATGGTTGATTCATTACCTTGGGCACATTCAGCCTACACATATATGGCTCAAATCCTGGCTGGTTCCTGGTGAACCCGCTGAGATTCAAACCTTCTATGGCAGGAACCAGTATTAGGTAACGATAGCGGTGCTACATAGCACATACATTTAAAAGATTTTGGTAGACCCAAGAACAGTAAAAAAAAAAAAACATTTTTTTTTTTTTAGGCACACCAAGGATTAGTTGGGGTACATTCCAATGCTGGAGAGTACATTCTTGAGCAAATCAGCCTTGTTAGTAAATTCTGTGTATATGTGCTGTTGCGTGTGCCCACAGGTGTGCACACACCTGGCTCATTTTTTTTTCTGCATGGGAGTAAAAGATAGCATTTTTCAACTTTCTTTCTCCATTAAAAACATTGTAACATAGTTGAGACATCACCCTACCGACAAAATGCCGTATAGTCAAAGCTATGGTCTTCTCAGTGGCAACCTATGGCTGTGAAAGTTGGACCATAAGGAAGGCTGAATGCCAAAGAATTAATGCTTTTGGTGTTGGAGAAGACCCTTGAAAGTCTCTTGGATGGTAAGATCAAACCAGTCGATCCTGAAGGAAATCAACCCTGCATATTCACTGGAAGCATAGAACTTGAAGCTGAAACTTGAATACTTTAGCCACCTAATGGGAAGAGAGGACTCATTGGAAAAGTTGATGGAAAATTGATGCTGAGAAACATGGAAGGAAAAAGGAGGAGAGCACGATAGGAAACAAGATGGATAGGTAGCATCATTGAAACAATGAACATGAAGTTAACCACTTGCCGACTGCCGCAAGTACATATACTGCGACGGTCAGCCCCGGCCAGGCAAAGTGACGCACCGGTACGTCACTAGCCTGTCACTCGCTTGTGAGCCAATAGCGGGCGAGCGCGCGCCCGCCCCGTCTCGTTCCCTAACAAGTCAGTGCATGTGACCGGCGGACCAGATGTCCGCCGGTCACTCGCGATCGTTCGCCGGGAAGGGAGAAAGGCAGGCGGCTGATGTAAACAAGCCGCCTGTCATTCTCCCCTGTGTAAAAATGGAGATCAGACGGTTCTACTATGTAGGACCGTTGATCTCTGTTTTTACACTAGTAGCCATGTCCAATCACAGTTAGAAACACGCCCCCTAGGACACACTTAACCCCTCCCTCTCCAATACAGTTAACCCCTTCCCTGCCAGTGTCATTTTTACAGTAACAGTGCATATGTATAGCACTGATTACTGCAGTAATGTCACTGGTAACCCCAAAAGTGTCAAAAATGTCAATCAAGGGTCCGATCTGTCCACCGCAATGTCGCAGTCCCGCAAAAAAAATCGCAGATCACCGCCATTACTCATTAAAAAAACCCACCAAAAATGACAAAAATCTTTCCCTTAGTTAGTAAAAGCAATAACTTTTGCGCAAACCAATCAAAATACGCTTTTTGCAATTTTTTTTACCAAACATATGTAGCATAAAACAAATTGGCCGAAAATGTTAAAAAATTTTGATTTTTACATTTTTTTGGGGGAATTTCATATAAAAAAATGTGAAAAATATTGTTATTTTTGCAAAATTGACACTCTTTTTTTGTTTATAGCGCATGATCAAAAAATCGCACAGGTGATCAAATACTACCAAAAGAAAGCTCTGTTTGTGGGAAAAAAAGGACGTCAAATTCGTTTAGGTACAGTGTCGCACGGCCGCGCAATTGTCCGTTAAATTCACGCAGTAAAAAAATCGCAAAAAACCCCCTGGTCAGGAAGGGGGTAAAATCTTCCGGGGCTTAAGTGGTTAAGCAAGCTCCAGGAGGCAGTGGAGGATAGAAAAGCCTGACGCACTATGGTCCATGAGGTCACGAAGAGTCGGACACAACTAAATAACAACAACATAGTTGAAAAAAAAAAAAAGAAAATCCATCGAGTTTAACCAATTATGTGTGTTATTCCTTCCCAGGACATGGTCACACAGCCCTGTCTACCATTATAAACTCGTCACTTGAAAGCAATTGAGATAGTCTCAGTGGGAATATCATCACTCAACTGACAGCCAGCAGAACTGAGAGAGCGCTATCTGCAGATAAGGGTGGAACCGACGTCTGGGTAGACTCACTGCTCTACCGCCGTACATCGCTGGGATGGCTACAGATGAAAATGTCCGCTCATTTTTTTTCTAATGTGAAATTAACATATCACTGGAAAAGACTGAATATTACATTAGAATTGGATGGGGGTAGCGCTGCACACATAGCCCATAAACTAGGCACTTCCCTGCTCTTCCCTCCTTTGCTTTCCCTTCTCCCAGCTAGCAGACTGCCTTGAGACTGCACTGTCACCTGTTAAAGTGGTTGTAAAGGCTCAAGGTTTTTTCCTTCTGTGTTCTGCTCCCCCAACAGTCCCCAATAATACTCACCTGAACCCTGTCTCGATCCAGCGATGTGTGCGGAAGCCTCGGTTGTCCTGGGACTCCCTCTCTTCGTTGTCTGAGACACTGCCATTGGCTCCCAGTGCTATTAATAACACCCAGTGAGCCAATGAGAAGAGAGCGGGGGACAGGGCCGAGCCGCGGCTCTATACATCTTATGGGTGCATAGAGTGGTGCTTGGGAGCGAGCATGCACCAGTGCTCCCATAGCAGACCCCTGGGCAAGTTCTTCTATACTCACGGACACTGTTTTTCCAGAGTCACCATTGCCTCCAAACTCCACTTGTCAGCATCCACTGGACCTCTGGGTTCAGCCACACTTTTTGGTTCACCAGGCCGACTGCCTGTGACCACCTTTCACAGTTTCAGAAGAGGAGACAGCCGTCACCCTCCTTCTGGGACTTGGCTTTCCGCCCAAAGACCCCCCTGCCTCATGTGCCCTTGGCTTTTATACCCTATCCCAGGATGCACCTCTCACTGTGCCAACCCACTGGGATAGTTAGAAAAGCCTGTGCGTCATTGGCCAGGTTTCCTCCACTGTCCAACAAACCTCCTCATTGGATACAGTGGGGACACTCCCTCAGCCCACAGGAATCGCACATAGAGCAGGCCTAACTATTATTCATGCTCCCCTGATAAGCAGAGAGAGCAACTCTATTTTGCCTGCTACTCCCGTGATAGGCAGGCAGAGCAAAACTATTCTTCCTATCTAGCACCTATCTAGGAGGGTGCTACATGCATTTCTCCTCTCTAAACTTCCCTCCCTCCCTCACTAAGACCCAATTCAAATTAGTCACCTATGTACTACTAGATGACAAACTATTGCAAAAATCAATGGTAGATATGCCGCTCCAAGCTTGCCTCTATTCCTGTACCTCCAGCTCCCATCCTGTGCACACTCCCAACTGGAGTGCCTGCAAATCTGACATGGCGACTCTTGGTTTTCGGGTTGAAGTGATCAGGATTGCTGCCATGGACCCCTGGTACATTCGCTCCACTTGACATATAACCCAGGATCTACTATCCCACCTGTGGGCCTGGGACCTGCTTGGCAGGTGCTGCTGGGTAGAAGCAGAGATATATAGTAACTAAGTAGAACTACTTCACTACTGTACTTAAAGCGGAGTTCCACCCTTGGATTTTTTTTTTTTTTTAAAAATACCCCCGGGACAGTCAGGGCTAGTGCATTCCACAATGGATAGCCTCTGATCTGTCCCGGGTTGCACTTACCTGTTAGGACAAATACTTACCTTGAAAATGTATTGTCCAGCGCTGCCATCTCAGATGTGGGCAGCTTGAAGCCAGCGAGATCCTCTTCGGGGTCCTCTTCCGCCTTCTGTGGTCCCACGATGCACTGCACCGGCCCCGCCGTCACTTCCGGGTCGCGCGCGTCATCCATCCACAGCTTCTGGGCATGCGCAGAAGCTGTTTAGAAGGGGATGACGCGCGCGCCCCGGAACTGACGTCGGGGCCGGTGCAGGCGCAATGATTCCTGGGAGCGATGACGTTCAGCTCCCAGGAATCATTGCAGAGCCAGGAAGTGACGACGGGCCGCGGCCGAGGAAGGAGGAAGAAGGAAGTAAGGTAAGTATTTTTTCTTCGCTACGAGGTAAGTAAAAAAAAAAAAAATATGCGATTATCCATTTCTTTTTCAGGTGACAGAGAGCGAGAAGATGGAGGTAAGTATAAAATTAGGGTGGAACTCCACTTTAAGTACGGAAAGGCGCTATCTGTACTTTCCTAGAGTAGAATTTTTTTCTCCTACTTCCACTTTTACTTCACTACATTTTTTCGATGATTTCAATACTTCTACTCCGATATTTTTTTTTTTTTGTGCTGCATAGTTACTCGTTACAATTATAAAAATTACCACTGCCAGAACAGTAGATGGCAGGTTTCATGAAGCTCAAACAAATGTGTATAATGTCATGTGTAAATCAGCGCATACGAAAATAAATGCTACTGTATGTATAAATAAAAGCTGCTATACCAAATCTTTCCACTAAAAAGAAAATATGAAACAAACAAATTGTGATTGTCCTTTAGGTTAATCATTGGAAATAATAAAAAACAATATGATGTTCAAACTTTTGACTTCTTTCTTTAATAACTACATAACACAGTACTTGTACTTTTACTTTCAGTACTTGAGTAGCAAAATTTTTAAAAAAAACTACTTGCAATACTTAAGTACAAAAAATGTTGAATACTTTAGTACTTCTACTCAAGTCACTTTTTGATCGAGCACTTCTACTTCTACTCAAGTATGGGTTTCGAGTACTTTATACAACTCTGGGTAGAAGGGAGGGAGACCAGCAAATGCCAGTTTTCTAAACTCTTCTAGCTAGTTAGAAACCAGAACGACAAGGATTTTGACACTTCTGATTTATGCTGTCACTTTTCCCGGAAGCTGTAGTTGGAGAAGACATCAATGGAGCATGATCTGCACTCCAGCAGGTGGTGGACCACAGGATGGGAGCTTGGAGGAAGAGGGAAAGAGGCAAAGCTACTATTGATTCTTCTGTTTGTCAGATAGTAGTACAAAGGTAGCTAATTTGAATGATACTACTCGCCGCCAAACTAATGCAAGAATCAGTAGTAGATATGGTGCTCCAAACGTAATGCTTTCCCTGTACCTCCAGCTCCCATCCTGTGCATGTTCAGAAGTCAGAGATGTATAGTAACTAAGTAAAACGACTTCACTACTGTACTTAAGTACGGAAAGGCGGTATCTGTACTTTCCTAGAGTATAATTTTTTTCTTCTACTTCCACTTTTACTTCACTACATTTTTTCGATGATTTCAATACTTCTACTCCGATATTTTTTTTTTGTGCTGCATAGTTACTCGTTACAATTATAAAAATTACCACTGCCAGAACAGTAGATGGCAGGTTTCATGAAGCTCAAAACATGTGTATTATCAGCGCATACGAAAATAAAAGCTACTGTATGTATAAATAAAAGGTGCATTTGAAATAATAAAAACAATATGATGTTCAAACTTTTGACTTCTTTCTTTAATAACTACATAACACAGTACTTGTACTTTTACTTTCAGTACTTGAGTAGCAACATTTTTAAAAAAACTACTTGCAATACTTAAGTACAAAAAATGTTGAATACTTTAGTACTTCTACTCAAGTCACTTTTTGATTGAGCACTTCCACTTCTACTCAAGTCACTTTTTGATCGAGCACTTGTACTTTTACTCAAGTATGGGTTTCGAGTACTTTATACAACTCTGTCAGAAGTGAACCCCAGTCCCCCGCTCACCTGTACCAATTGTCAACCTTGTCAAGTACAAATGAATGGGCTGCATGCCAATGTCATCAATGTAAAACCACTTCAATGCCGGGCAATTTCACCCCCTTCCTGCCCATGCCGATTTTCAGATTTCAGCACTGTAACACTTTAAGTCCCGGATCACACTAGGGCGACCTGTGAGGCGACCTGGTCGCCTCACAGGTCGCCGCAGGTCGCCTCCCATAGGGAAGCTGCGGACCCGTTCTAATAGGAGCGACAGAAGTCGCTCTGACTTAGAAAAAGGGTCCGGAGCTTCTTTGGGGCAACCAGGAGGCGACCGCCATAGACTTACATAGTTACATAGTTACATAGTTAGTGAGGCTGAAAAAAGACACAAGTCCATCCAGTTCAACCTATGTGTGTGTGTTTGCTTTTAACCGTACATTGTATACCCCTGTATGTTGTACATTGTATACCCCTGTATGTTGTGGTCTTTAAGGTGTCCATCCAATAGTTTTTTGAAACTATCAATGCTCCCCGCTGATACGACTGCTTGCGGAAGAGAATTCCACATCCTTACCGCTCTTACAGTGAAGAACCCCTTACGCACTTTAAGGTTAAACCGCCTTTCCTCTAGTTTTAGTGAGTGGCCACGTGTCTTATTGTATCTCCTTTCTCTGAATAGTTTGTTCCTTATGCTAGGGTCGCCAGTACTGTATTTGTACATTGATATCATATCCCCCCTCAAGCGTCTCTTCTCCAGAGAGAACAAGTTCAGTGCTTGTAGTCTTTCCTCATAGCCGATGTCCTCCATTCCCCTAATTATTTTTGTTGCCCTTCTCTGGACTTTCTCCAGTTCCAGCACATCCTTCCTGAGGACCGGTGCCCAGAACTGGACAGCATACTCCAGATGTGGCCGGACCAGAGTCTTGTAGAGTGGAAGAATAATCTCTTTATTTCTGGAGTGAATCCCCTTTTTTATACAACCCAGTATTCTGTTGGCTTTGCTTGCAGCGGCTTGGCATTGCATGCCACTTCCAAGCCTGTTGTCTACCAGTACCCCCAGGTCCCTTTCCATCCTAGACTCACCCAGAGGTTCCCCCCCTAGTGAGTAGCTTGCTTTCTGGTTTCTGGCCCCCAAGTGCATTACTTTACATTTTTCTACATTAAATCTCATCTGCCATGTAGTTGCCCACCCCGTTATTTTGTTCAGGTCTGCTTGCAAGATTTCCACATCCTGCATAGAAGATATTGGCATGCCTAATTTAGTATCATCTGCAAATACTGAGATTGTACTAGATATCCCCTCCTCTAGATCATTTATGAATAAATTAAACAGGATTGGTCCCAGGACAGAACCCTGGGGGACCCCACTTTCCACACCCGCCCAATCCGAGTACTCCCCATTAATCACCACCCTCTGTACTCTCCCCTGGAGCCAGTTCTCTATCCAGGTACTCACCTTATGGTCCATACCTACCTTCCTTAGTTTGTACAGTAAGCGTTTGTGGGGAACGGTGTCAAAGGCCTTTGCAAAGTCCAGATACACCACATCCACAGGCTTCCCTTTATCTAAGTGGCAGCTCACTTCATCGTAGAAGGTTAATAGATTGGTTTGGCATGAACGATTTTTCATGAATCCATGCTGATTACTACTTATAATACCGTTTTCATTACTAAAGTCTTGTATGTGGTCCCTTATCATCCCCTCCAAAATTTTGCAGACTACAGATGTTAGGCTGACCGGCCTATAGTTACCCGGGATATATCTCGGCCCCTTTTTAAATATTGGTACCACGTTGGCTTTTTTCCAATCAGCTGGCACCATACCCGTCTGTAAACTATCCTTAAAGATCAAGAATAATGGTCTGGCAATCACCTGACTGAGCTCATTTAGAACCCTTGGGTGCAAGCCATCCGGTCCCGGGGATTTATTTATGTTAAGTTTCTCTAGTTTAGCTCTAAGTCTATCCTCTGTTAGCCATGGCGGCACTTCCTGAGGTGTATTATTTAGTTCGGCCTTACAAGCAGGGTTCGTGTAGCCCCCCGATTCCTTTGTGAAGACTGAAGAAAAGAAATTATTTAACACTTCTGCCTTTTCTCTGTCCTCAGTGGCCATTTTTCCTTTATCATCTTTTATGGGGCCAATGTGTTCTGGCCTCGCTTTCTTACTGTTTATATACTTAAAGAATTTCTTGGGGTTCTTTTTACTCTCCTCCGCTATATGTCTCTCGTGTTCTATTTTAGCCGCCCTGATTTCATCTTTACATTTCTTATTACACTCTTTGTAATGCTTAAATGCTGCCAATGACCCCTCAGTCTTGTATTTTTTGAAGGCCTTTTCTTTAGCTCTAATATACATTTTTATGTTGGAGTTTAGCCACCCAGGGTTTAGTTTTGCTCTTTTAAATTTATTTCCCTGTGGAATGCACTGGTCCACCCCCTTGTTAAGTATGCTCTTGAAGCACTCCCATTTTTCCTCCGTGTTCTTTGTTCCCAGGGTTCTATCCCAATTGATATTTTCTAACAGCGAGCGCAGTTTAGGGAAATTGGCTCTTTTGAAATTCAGTGTCCTTATATTACCCTTGTGTTTCCTATTACTGTAATTAATACTGAAACCAATTGACCTATGGTCACTGTTCCCTAAGTTGTCCCGTATTTCTATATCCGTGAGCATGTCTGTATTGTTGGTAATCAGTAGGTCAAGTACCGCATTGTTTCTTGTCGGTGCATTCACCATCTGACCCATGAAATTGTCCTGCAAAACATTTAGGAACTGCCGAGCCTTGGCTGAATGCGCGGTTCCTTCTGCCCAGTCTATATCAGGATAATTAAAGTCCCCCATTATAATGACATTTCCCATCCTTGCTGCCAATCCTATCTGTAACATGAGGTCCACCTCACCCTCCTCCCTCTGGTTTGGGGGCCTATAGCATACGCCCAATATTACCTTCCCCACCGTGCCTTTCCTTTGAAGCTCTACCCATAGGGATTCTGCCTCGTCCATAGCTCCATTATTAATATCATCCCTCATATTTACCTGTATACTGTTCTTAATATACAAACATACCCCTCCCCCTTTTTTACCCTCTCTATCTCTGCGATAAAGGGAATACCCCTGAATGGTCGCCATCCAGTCATGAGAGCTGTCAAACCAAGTCTCAGTTATCCCCACAAAATCTAAGTCCTCCTCAAACATCAGCAGCTCCAGCTCTCCCATCTTGTTGGCCAGGCTTCTGGCATTGGTATATAAGCCTCGTAATTTTGATGTTTTTAGGCTGCTCTCTTGATTTTTCCCCGTACCCACCCTGGGTATAGGGGCTCCGAACACCCTACCGCTAATGCCCCCATTTCTGCCCTCTGAAACTTGCTTTCCACTGGCTAATTCTACATCTGTACCCTCCCCCCCATTCCCTAGTTTAAAAGCCCCTCTAACTTTTTGGCCATCCTCTCACCCAGTACGGCTGCACCCACCCCATTTAGGTGCAATCCGTCCCTACCAAAGAGCCGGTGACCGACTGAGAAGTCGGCCCAGTTCTCCAGGAACCCGAAACCCTCCTTACTACACCAGCTCCTCAGCCACTCGTTAACTTCCCTAATCTCCCGCTGCCTCTCTGGTGTGGCTCGAGGTACAGGTAGTATTTCGGAAAATACTACCTTGGAGGTCCTAGTCCTCAACTTAGCGCCTAAGTCCCTGAAATGTTCAATGTTATGAAGTCCGTGGCGGCCGCTCCGAGGTCGCGGCGCGCTGCTCGCACCGCGACCTCGGAGGTCGCGGTGCGAAGTAGCGTCGCCCGTATGTGAACAGGGCCTAAATGACAATTGCACGGTCATGCAACATTGTACCCATATGAAGTTTGTATCATTTTTTGAGACGGATAGAGCTTTATTTTGGTGGTATTTAAACAACACAAATCTAAACATCTAAACAAAGGAAAAAAGGCTGCAAATTTGGGGAAATTTTTTTTTCTTAGTTCTTATAATATTTAGCAAAGAAGTAATTTTTCTTCTTTACTGATGTGCACCGATGGGCACTGATGAGGCTGCACTGTTGGACACTGATGGGCAATAATGAGGCTGCACTGATGCGCACTGATAGGCACTGAGACAGCACTGATGGGCGATAATGGGGCTGCACTTATAATTAGTGCCGATGATGTACTCACTATGCCCTGGCTGCCTTGCTGGTTATTGGCTTTCCTTTCCTCAGACATAGACAATGTGTAAGGATAGGAATGCTGATAACTGACAAGTCTGTTTCAATGTGATCCACTGTCATTGGACAAAGGACGCCTTAGGGGGCGTGCAGGAGACGCGGTTCAGGGAGGATGTCCATAAACACTCTCCCAAAACTGGAGAACCATGCTTGTAGACGTCTTTCGGCCATAGCATGCGCAGGGAGCAGTTATTGTAATAACTAAGTAGAGTATTCACAACATATAGTCTGCCTGTTCACCTTCATCTTTAAAGTGTTTGACCCCATTAAGGGTTTTATCATGGAGTCTTTATTGACTTCTGTGTTGTCACTAATGCTGCTTAATGTACCACTTGTCAGTTACTTATATAAATCATACTGTTGTGTACCTGGTTGGAGGCTTCCCCTCCGGCTCTGATCTGAACACCCCTGGATATGGTGATAGGTGTGCAAAGCACAAAGTAGCATGGGTGCTGGGAATCCAGGTGGTTGATAGTTGCCCATGGAGTTGGTCAGCAAAGACAGTATCCAGTCAGGAGAAAGGAGTTTCAGAGATACCCCGGAACAAACTGTAGCTGGCAGTCTGTACCACCGTGGTAGGATGATGCAAGGCAGGACCCATAGGGCAGGTCTGGAAGGCAGTATTGGCAAGAACATGCAGAGGTAATCAGAGGAGAGCTGTTATCTTGGAGCCAAGCGTGGGTGATACACAGGTAGCCAATCAGGACGCTGGATGTAGTCTGGAACATAGCTGGGGTCACACACAGGTAGCCAATCAGGATGAGGTATGTAGTCTGGAGCCTAGCTGTGGTCATACACTGGTAATCAATCAGGATGAGGTATGTAGTTTGGAGGCTAGCTGGGGTCATAGACAGGTAACCAATCAGAATGAGGGATGTAGTCTGGAGCCTAGCTGTGGTCATACACTGGTAATCAATCAGAATGAGGGATGTAGTCTGGAGCCTAGCTTGGGTCAAAGACAGGTAACCAATCAGGATGAGGGATGTAGTCTGGAGCCTAGCTGGGGTCATAGACAGGTAACCAATCAGGATGAGGAAGGTAGTCTGGAGCCTAGCTGGGGGGTCATAGACAGGTAACCAATCAGAATGAGGGATGTAGTCTGGAGCCTAGCTGGGGTCATAGACAGGTAACCAATCAGAATGAGGGATGTAGTCTGGAGCCTAGCTGGGGTCATAGACAGGTAACCAATCAGGATGAGGGATGTAGTCTGGAGCCTAGCTGGGGTCATAGACAAGTAACCAATCAGGATGAGGGAGGTAGTCTGGAGCCTAGCTGGGGGGTCATAGACAGGTAACCAATCAGGATGAGGGATGTAGTATGGAACCGAGCTGGGGTCAAACACAGGAAAATGGTAGAGCTGGAGATAGCAGAGAGGTCAGGAGCCAAGCCAAGGTCATTGAACGAAGATCAGATAGAAGTGAGATCTATCAAGAAGCCAAGGTCACGATAAGTAGTCAGGCAGAGAGAAGTCCAAGAAGAAACCGAGGATCACGGATAGCTGAAGATCATTCAGAAATTACCAGTCACAATTAATTACCTTGAATAGCGAGTTTGCCGTCAGTTCTGGGACTGGATGTGTGCAAACATGTACCACCGCGTGCATACGTATGCGCAACAAATGCACATGCCCACACAGGTTACTGGCAACCCCCATATTGGTGCACCCCTGTTCTAGGTAGCTTCCTGATGCCAGTTGTTGCTGGCTTTATCCTATCTGCTTGTTTAGGCCTGTAGCTAGTGTAAGCTGGGGAACAGGTAGCAGGTGCAAAGCTCCCTTGGATGAGCAGTCTTTCAGGCACAGATACCAAATCCAATGAGGTAGTGACAAACAGTGCAGTGTTTATTGGTGCTATATACAAGTTTATATACAGGTGCTGTACAGTGCTTTAAGGAAAACAAGCAGGAATAATAATAATAAACAAAAGCCTAGCTGTGTCCCGGCGCTTACTACACACAATGCAGTCCCTAACTAACACAGACTGAGCAAGCCAACAGCTTGTCAGCTTCCAAAGACACACACTGACAGTGTTACCAACCTTCTGCTCTCCTAGACAAACGTTGTCTGTGTTCCCAGGCTGAGAGGCTGAGAGAGAGATGCTTGGGTGATGTATAAACCCCGAACAGGACTTTTCCTGGCTCTCTCTGGGACACTCTGCTACACTAGTTATGGGATTTCTCTAAGTTGAGCTTCCATTAGTACCCGTAGTATGCTTTGTGCCAGAGCCGTACTTGGTATTTCTGGTTACTTTTACCAAATGTCATTTTTATTTAGTAGTTTTAGAAACTGATAGCTGCTACATAATGAAATTGAGACTTCCCTTTATATTGCAATAAATTGTACAACTGCATGTGTAGCATTGTTATAAGCTATGTCAAAATCTGAAATAAGAGTGGGATTTGGCGCCGTGTCCTCTGACAGTTGCGTATTTCACTGTTTCTGTCCTAAACTTGGCTTACGCATTGCATTTCCTGACAATGAAGGGACAGCAGAGTCTCAGGCTGGATCTCAGCGGACGTTAATAATGTGAGTGGTGATGGCGCAGTGGTCGATGAGGCGATGAGTTTGGACAGCTGTACCCGCACAGGAAGTGGGTGCAGCAACAACACATGCTGTACAAATCTGGAGCTCATTTACTTTCTTAAACTCTAAACTGGAATAATAGAGGAGATAATTTCATCACCAAGTGTGTTTTTTTTTTTTTTTGATGAGCCTAGCAGAATTGTCCCGTGTGTTTTATTGGTTTACAGAACCCAAGCAGCTTGCCTTAAAACAATATTGTAATCCCAGGCTGTGTCAGTGATAGTTAGGAGCAGTGACTGGCGTTGACGTCAAGTCCCAGACTGAATTCTCTTCAGTTTAATAAAGTGTTTGTATAGTCAAAGCTTTTTCTCAGTTTTAGCTAAAGTAAAGGATGGGAAACGTCTTGTGAGGGTATTTTTCACTGTCTGTGTCCTCCTAGGGAGATTTCCCTTCAATTCTAGTCCTGGAGACATAACAGCATACCTAGGAACTTGCCAACATTTAATGTTCATGTCCTCCTAGGTAGATTTACCTTTTCTTCCTGTCCTGGAGATGTAACAGCATCAGTGCTGTATCTTGGCCTAGGCCAACAAGGCCTAGGCCTAGGGCAGCACTTTGCAGGGGGGCAGCAAACAAGCTGATGGGGCTGCACTGATATGCTGCCCTGATGGGCACTGATATGTTGCACTGATGGGCACTAATAAGACTGCACTGATGGCCACTGGTGAGGCAGGACTGATAGGGTGCACTGATAGGACTGCACTGATGGGCACTGATATGATGCACTGATAGGCTGCACTAATGGGCACTGAGAGACTGCACTGGTTGCCACTGATGGGGCTGTAAGGATGGCCACTGATGAGGCTGCACTGGTGGGCAGTAATGAGGCTGCACTGCTGAGCACTGATAAGGCTGCACTGATGGGCACTGATGAAGCTGAACTTATGGGAACTGATGAGGCTGCACTGATGAGCACTGATAACGCTGCACTGATGAAGCTGAACTTATGGGAACTGATGAGGCTGCACTGATGAGCACTGATAAGGCTGCACTGATGGGCACTGATGAAGCTGAACTTATGAGAACTGATGAGGCTGCACTGATTGGCTCTTATAGACTGTGGTTGTGGTCTGTGGTTTACAGATGACAGGGCGGGCCATAAACAGGAAAGGGTGTGGCCTTTTCAGGAAGGGGTGGGTCATAATTAAATTAGGGGTGCCCAAGTTTAGTCAGGCCTAGGACAGCACAAAACCTAAACACACCACTGAACAGCATACCTGAGAACTTGCCAACATTCAGTGTTTGTGTCCTTCTAGGAAGATTTCCCTTTGCTTCCTGTCCTGGAGACATAACAGCATACCTGAGAACTTGCCAACATTCAGTGTTTGTGTCCTCGTAGATAGATTTCCCTTCACTTCTGGTCCTGGAGATGTAACAGCATACCTGAGAACTTGCCAACATTCAGTGTTTGTGTCCTTCTATAGGTAGATTTCCCTTTACTTTCTGTCCTGGAGATGCAACAGCATACTTGGGAACTTGCTAACGTTCACTATTAGTATCTTCAAATACACTGTTTGTGTTCTCCTAGGGGGATTTCCCTTTACTTCCTGTCCTGGAGACGTAACAGCGTACCTGGGAACTTGCTGATATTCACTGTTTGTGTGGTCCTAGGGAGATTTCTGTTTTAAACATATTGGACTAGGTGGGACTTTAGATGAGACCCAAGCTGGTGTTGCCCGGCGTCTCCATCCCTATAAACAAAACACAAAATGAGGTTGAAGGATTGTAAGAGGTGCATGACAGTCAGCCAGCCCCCAGTTTGATGTACTCACCTTCCAGTCTGTCACCAACCAAATAAAACCTGTCTCTTGGTACAAAGAACAGGGGTTTAGTTGACACACATTTGCAAACGCATGTGAAAGCTGCAGAGCCACGTCACGGCACCCTGTTTAAATCTGCAGTCCTACACTCTTAATTTAGTGTCCTCACACTGGAGGCACATGGCCGCTAATGGGTGGATGGGGAACAGGTGAGAGGGAGACAGCCCAACCTCCCCCAACCCATCCCCATGCACGACTGGCTATTGTCTCAAAAAGTTCAAATAATTAGGTTAAAATATAACCATGGTGCAAACTGGAGAAGACCAGCTGAAAAGCATTACACCTCCATCCCCTTGGTGGATGCAGTATATGGATAGGAAGGGATTTTATATATGGGGCATGGCCTGTAAAGCACACTGCCTTTGAAATCCCTTATTTCCTTTGGGACTTTATATGAGACAAGCAGGTCATGCTATTGGTCTCCATCCCTGTATACGGAAAACACTAGGGTCAAATCAAAAACTGCATCCACCAAAAACGCACGAAAATCGCACGGTGGGACTTTAGATGAGGCACCAAGCTGTAAGCAAGGCGTCTCCATCCCTGGTTGCTTTAAACATATTGGACTAGGTGGGACTTTAGATGAGACCCAAGCTGGTGTTGCCCGGCGTCTCCATCCCTATAACAAAACACAAAATGAGGTTGAAGGATTGTAAGAGGTGCATGACAGTCAGCCAGCCCCCAGTTTGATGTACTCACCTTCCAGTCTGTCACCAACCAAATAAGACCTGTCTCTTGGTACAAAGAATCCCTGTTTTCCGTATACAGGGATGGAGACCAATAGCATGACCTGCTTGTCTCATATAAAGTCCCAAAGGAAATAAGGGATTCCTATCCATATACTGCATCCACCAAGGGGATGGAGGTGTAATGCTTTTCAGCTGGTCTTCCCCAGTTTGCACCATGGTTATATTTTAACCTAATTATTTGAACTTTTTGAGACAATAGCCAGTCGTGCATGGGGATGGGTTGGGGGAGGTTGGGCTGTCTCCCTCTCACCTGTTCCCCATCCACCCATTAGCGGCCATGTGCCTCCAGTGTGAGGACACTAAATTAAGAGTGTAGAACTGCAGATTTAAACAGGGTGCCGTGACGTGGCTCTGCAGCTTTCACATGCGTTTGCAAATGTGTGTCAACTAAACCCCTGTTCTTTGTACCAAGAGACAGGTCTTATTTGGTTGGTGACAGACTGGAAGGTGAGTACATCAAACTGGGGGCTGGCTGACTGTCATGCACCTCTTACAATCCTTCAACCTCATTTTAGGGAGATTTCTGTTTACTTCCTGTCCTAAAGATGTAACAGCATACCTGGGAACTTGCTGACATTCAATGTTTGTGTTCTCCAATGGAGATTTCCCTTCACTTCTTGTCCTGGGGACAGTGGCGGCCGGTGCGTTGGGGGCGCAGGGGCGCCGTCCCCCCCTATCAATGCGCCTGGCCCCCTAATCTACATGCGGGGCGCCGGACGGATGGAGCTTTTTTTTTTTTAAATCACCTGATTAGAGCCAGAGGCTCTAATAGGCTTCAGCAAAGGGTGGACCCGGGGCACAGAGCAGTGCACCCGAGCCCACCCATTTTGTGACAATAGCGAATGAAAATTCGCTATTGTCACACGGATCCTCCCCCTAGCCAATCAGGAAGCGGATCCGCTTCCTGATTGGCCGAAAGGCAAACCCCATGCCATTGGCCGAGGAGGAGGTGAGAGGACTCGAGGAGATGCTGGGGGACTGAGGAGAAGCCGCCGCCACTGCAGGTAAGTGCACTGGTCTGGGGGGGGGGGGGGGGCACGCTGGTCACACATTGAAAGGGGGCATGATGATCTCTGCATTGAAGGGGGCACACTGATCTCTGCATTGAAGGGGCACACTAAAAGGGGGTACGATGATCTCTGCATTGAAGGGAGACCCGCTAGTCACTGCATTGAATGGGGGCACGCTGGTCACTGCATTGAATAGGGGCACGCTGGTCACTGCATTGAAGGGGGCACACTGATCTCTGCATTGAAGGGGGGCATGCTGGTCACTGATTGAAGGGGGCACACTGGTCACTGCATTGAAAGGGGGCACGCTGGTCACTGCATTAAAGGGGGCACACTGGTCTCTGCATTGAAAGGGCACGCTTATCTCTGCATTGAAAGAGGGCACGCTGGTCTCTGCATTGAAAGGGGCATGCTGGTCTCTGCATTGAAAGGGGGCACACTGGTCACTGCATTGAAGGGGGCACACTGATCTCTGCATTGAAGGGGGGCACACTGATCTCTGCATTGAAGGGGGGCACGCTGGGCACTGCATTGAAAGGGGGCACGCTGGTCTCTGCATTGAAAGGGGGCACGCTGGTCTCTGCATTGAAAGGGGGCATGCTGGTCTCTGCATTGAAAGGGGGCACGCTGGTCTCTGCATTGAAAGGGGGCACGCTGGTCTCTGCATTGAAGGGGGGTACACTGATCTCTGCATTGAAGGGGGGCATGCTGGTCACTGCATTGAAAAGGGGTACACTGGTCACTGCATTGAAGGGGGCACGCTGATCTCTGCACTGAAGGGGGGCACGCTGGTCACTGCATTGAAAGGGGGCACGCTGATCACTCTGCATTGAAAGGGGGCACGCTTGTCACTCTGCATTGAAAGGGGGCACGCTGGTCTCTCTGCATTGAAAGGAGGCCCGCTGGTCTCTATGCATTGAAAGGGGGCACGCTGGTCACTCTGCATTGAAAGGGGCATGCTGTGGTCACTCTGCATTGAAAGGGGGCACACTATACCTTAATTACTGAAGGCCTCTTTCACACTTTTGTGACCTCAAAGTCACGCAATTTTTTTACAACCTTTTTTGCTGCCAAGCAATGCCTATTACTGTTTGCACCGCCCCCAAAAAATTTGAGCACTAGCCACCACTGCCTGGGGACATAACAGCTTGCTTACATTCACTGTTTGTGTCCTCCTAGGGAGATTTATGTTTACTTCCTGTCCTGGAGATGTAACAACATACCTGGGAACTTGTCGACATTAAATTTTTGTGTTCTCCTATGGAGATTTCCCCTCACTTCTTGTCCTGGGGACATAACAGCTTGCTTGGGAACTAGCTGAGATTCACTGTTTGCGTCCTCCTAGGGAGATTTCCATTCTCTTCCTGTCCTGGAGATGTAATAGCATACCTGGGAACTTGCCAACATTCACTGTTTGTGTTTTCCTAGGGAGTTTTCCCTTCACCTCCTGTCCTGGAGACATAGCGGGAAATTGTATCATACTTACCGTAATTTCCCTTTCCTGGTGCCAATCCATGGCAGCATACCAATGATAGAGCTCCGCCTTGACTCCTCCCTCAGGACTAGTGCATAGCATAAAAGACAAGAAGGTCCCTTCCCCCAGCATTCTCCTGTAATTTAGAATACCTAGGGTGGGAGCGTATGCTGCCATGGATTGGCACCAGGAAAGGGAAATTACGGTAAGTATGATACAATTTCCCGCTTTCCTGGTGCCTCCATGGCAGCATACCAATGATAAATAAATAGCTGACACGGGTGGGATAATGCACACACAAAAAAATAAATTTTATTCAGACAGAGGACATGGCCAAGCTTAGTGCCTTCCTTCCAAAGTTTACAGTTGAAAGGGATCCTGGATCAATTCTGTAATGCCTGATGAAAGTATGGCAAGAAGACCAGGATTCTGCCCTGCATACCGTCTCCAAGGAGACGTTGGCCCTAGCTGCCCAAGATGCTGCTACAGCCCTCGTGGAATGAGCTTTCACCTGTGTTGGAGGCACCAACTTCTTGGATATGTACGTTTTTTTTTTTTTGATTAGCTTCACTACCCAGGAGGCTAGAGTTCTGCTAGTGGCATCTTTCCCTCTATTTTTCCCGTGAGGGATGATGAATAGTCTTTCCGATATCCTAAAAGATTCGGTGGCAGCCAAGTAGGCTTTCAGCACTCTGGCGATGTCTAATTCGTGGCAAGTATCGGAATCCATGTCAGTAAAAACTGGCAATGCCCAGGGTTCTCTTAGGAAAACTGATGACGCCACTTTGGGGACAAAGCCATGAATTGGACGGAGTTCCACCCTATCCGGGAAAAAGGAAATGTGTTCCTCACCAATTCCTAGTGAGTGGAGTTCCAAAATTATCTTTTCAGATGTTATGGCTAAGAGGAAGACCGTTTTTAATGTAAGATTCCAAAGTGAAATTTCCTCTACTGGGGCAAACGGCTAATCTGAGAGGACCTCCAAAACAAATTAAAGATCCCATTTTGGAAAGGAGTGCCTGGCCGGAGGGCGGATTTTTAATACTCCTCTCAGAAAGGTCACTACTAAGGGGTCTTCTGCCCATCTTCTATTGGATGCGGCCAATATTGCTGCTACCTGAACCTTTAGGAAGCTCAGACCAAGACCCAAATCTAGACCCGTCTGTAAAAAACTGAGGACGTCAATCGTAGAAGGAGAGATCGGGTTGAATCCTTTTCCAGAAGCAAAGGTTTGAAACTTGTTCCAGATTTTATTGTAAACTGTGTTGTGGAAGGCTTTCTCGCTCCTAGAAGGGTAGAGATGACCTCTGCGGAACAGTCTAGGTTTTCAAACCTCTGCCTTTCAGCTTCCAAACCCGAAGGTCCAGCTTGTGGGGATTCGGGTGAAACATCCTGCCTTGAGATAACAGGTGAGGAAAGGAGGGGATCCTCGTCGGCGGTTCCAGGCTGAGATACATGGCTAGAGGGAACCATGGTCTCTTCGGCCAATAGGGTAGAATTGCCAAAACTTGGACTTCTTCCTTCAGAAGTCTTGAGAGAAAACTCACAATCAGTGGGCGAGGTGGAAAGGCATAAGCCGTCTTGAAGACCCATGGGCATACCAGAGCGTCCACTGCTTCGGCCGATGGGTGAGGAAAGCAGGAGAAGAAATGGGTCAACTTGTTGCTCGGAGAGGCAAACAAATCTACCTGAGGATAGTCCCAGAGATTGACTATCTGCTGGAAGATGTGGGGGTGTAGAGACCACTCGTTGCTGTCCGTGAAGTTCCTGGACAGCATATCTGCTTCCATATTCAAAGTGCCTGGAAGATACACAGCTTTCAGGCCGAGGAGATTCTTCTCTGCCCATAAGAGTATTGGCTCCACTTCCCTGAGAAGGGATCTGCTGTGTGTGCCCC
The DNA here is from genome assembly GCF_965119305.1 of Pelophylax lessonae. Taxonomy (NCBI): domain Eukaryota; kingdom Metazoa; phylum Chordata; class Amphibia; order Anura; family Ranidae; genus Pelophylax; species Pelophylax lessonae. The sequence continues at coordinate 18,696,466 of NC_138772.1, forward strand.
CTTGTCTCTGAAGATAAGACACTGCTGCTCTGTTGTCCAGACGCAGTAACACTCTCTGACCCTTGATGATGGAAGTCAAGGCTAACAATGCTTGAAAAGCCGCTCTGATTTCTAGGATATTTGACACAATCCCATTGGTAGGGAAAGGCCACCTTCCCTGTACCCTTGTCTCCCCGCAATGGGCTCCCCAGCCCTGTCCGCTGACATCGGACGTAATTGTGATCCATGAGGAAGAGCCGAGGTGATGCGATTTGGAAAGATTTGTTGCGTCTGTCCACCAGTGTAGGCTTCTGATTGTTGATGCTGACAGACTTATCTTTTGGGAAAGATGTAGTCTCTTCCACTGTGCCAGAAAGGCTACTTGGAAATGCCTCAGATGCCAATGAGACCAGGGGACTAAAGGGATGCAGGCCGACATAGTGCCTATTAGACTCATGCATTGAGATGCTGTCAGGAAAGAACATCGCCGAACTTGGATCATTTTCTGAATAATGGCTTCCCTCTTCTGAGGAGGCAACGAAACTGAACTTTGTTTTGTGTTGAATAAGGCGCCCAGATAAATCATCTCTTGAGTAGGTATTAACTGGCTCTTCTGTAGGTTTATCAACCATCCCATTTCCGTTAATTCCTGCATTAACATTTCCTTGTGGACTATGAGCTGGTTTGGGTTGGAGGCCAGAAGCAAGATAGTGGTAGACTCTTAGACCTCTTTCTCGAAGTGGAGCCAGGGATGAGATCAGTATCTTTGTGAAAACTCGTGGAGAGGTGGACAAGCCGAAGGGAAAGGCTTGGAATTGGAGGTGCAATTGTCCCACTGCGACTCTCAGGTATTTTGGAAAGAGGGGAGAATTGGGACATGCAAATACGCATCCTGCAGATCTATAGAGATCATCCAGTCCCCTGGCTGGATGGCATGGATAATCGTTTGCAGGGACTCCATTTTGAACTTTGAGAATAATGTGTCGATTTAGCTTCTTTAGGTCTATAACAGGTCTCCAACCTCCTGTTTTCTTTGGGACCAGAAAAAGGGTAGAATATAATCCTTTGAAGCACTCTTCCGAGGGAACAGGAACTGCCGCTTTCTGAAGCTGGAGAGATGACAGGAAATGAGACAGTGCTTGTGCCTTTCGATGGGAGGTCGGCCACGTTGTCTGTTGGAACGAATCTTGAGGAGGATGACCCAAAAAACTCCAAAAATGGCCCCAACGAATAGTCGATAGAACCCAAGGATCCTGGCAGCGGCTGGCCCAGATTGGAAAAATTGTTTTAGCCTGGCCCCCATTGGGAGGGACAAGGCTAAGTTGGCGTCAAAAAGGTGTTGGCGCCTCTTGGGGAGCGGTAAGGACTTTATTTTTTCTGGAATTTAGGAAGGAAGCTTGAGTGCCTCTCCAGGGTCTCCTGCCCTCTCTGGCCTGTTTTGGCTGTCTGTAATCCCGCACATTAGATAGACGGAATCTTGCTGTAAATGGCCTTGACTTGCGAGCCCTTCTGTCTTGTGGAAGCATGTCCGATTTTCCGCCCGACACTCTCGAGATGGCTGCAAAACAAATTTTTCCCATCAAATGGAATCTTGCACCAGTTCTGTTTGGATGCAGGATCGGCTATCCATGGTTTAAGCCATAAAGCTCTTTTTGCCATCACAGAATGGAGCATAGCTCTGGCTGAGCAGCGGATGGTATCAATTGCCGCTTCTCCCACAAAATCTGCCAAAATCGAGCTCTTCCAGGGCTTTGATTATGTCCTCCTTTGGGACGTCCCTCCTTAATTTCTCCCATTAAAGGGAAATAGATCTGTTTCCTTTTAAGAAATGGAAAATAGGATTTGGATTTTTGAGGAGTGGGATCTTCTACCTCCTCCCAGGCAATAGCTTCTTTGACCGCCTGAATGAAGGGCTGAACCAAGGTATACTGGAACCCAGATGGATCCCGTTCATCTGAAGATCCCTCCGAGTCTGACTCCCTGGCTGGATGCTCTACCGGATGTAAAGGAGTAATAGTTGCAGAGGGACAGGGCTTTTCGGTATCTGGAACATGAGCAGAAGATTCAGAAACAGATTGGGTCAGAGCCAATGCTAGCTCTGAAATTGAATCCTTAACCGTCTGTTTGATCAAGTCTACTACTTGTTTGCTTTCCTGCTCCCGATTGGCCGCATAATCTCTCAAGCAGTCCTTGCAGACTAATTTATCCGGGAGGGGATTTGCGCCAAAAGCCCAGCATTTCTTCCTGGAAGTATGAGGAGGGGGAGATGGGGAATAGTCCCGCCTCCTTGATCTTGATCTTCCAGATCTATGTTGTGAGGATCAGGATCTATATGGACTCTCGTCATCTTAAAGATTTCTTTGATCTCTTGGAATGGGCAGGGCTGGTGAGAGAGGGAAAATTCCCATCACTCAAAGGCACATGCTCTCTTTTTTTTTTTTTTTTTTAATACTCACGTAAAGTTGGTCCCATACCTATCAGAAGTGTGAGGATCTTTTGCATGAGATGAGTGACTCATGATGGCTTACGAGCAGCAGGGTCAGGAGAGAGAGAGATAGAGAGAGACAGAGAGACAGAGACAGAGAGAGAGACAGAAAAAATCCCCATTTTTTTTTTTTTTTTTTTTTTTTAAAGACAACTGGGGATGAAGAAAAAGAAAAGAGAGAGGGAATAAAACTGTCAGACCTATACAAGACAGATACCCATATATATATATATATATATACATATATACATACATATACACATACATACATATACACACACACATAGCTGCACAACTATACCCACAGATATACCTGTACATATTTTAAATAAAAATTTACTTTACCTAAGGGCAGGGAAAGGAGCACTTGAAGGTCTTCTCATAGAGGCAGATCCCAGCAAGATGCCTCCTTATATCTTTAATTAGGGAAAGGGAGAGCCTAATGGACAAAACTGCTGCTCATAGTTTACTTTGATTACTTTAGGGAAAGCGATCACTGCTTTCCCCCAACAAACATGGCCGGCGACTAACACACTATACAATTTTCTTTAGATTTTTTCCTCCAGACCTACCAAAATCATATAACATGAGGCCAAACCTAAACACCCCCAACCTGCATGCAATCAGGCCAGGGCTGCTGTTAGAAATCGCGGGGCCCCGTACAGACTACCTGGAAGGGCCCCCCCAAGAAAATATTAAAGATATATTTAGCTAAAATTACAACACAATCACTATTATCAGACACAAATATAACCTAACTCGCATAATTCTTGCTAAATCTAAAAAAAAAAAAAACTATCTTAAATAAAAAAAGAAGATGAGATGAGAAAAATATACAGGCTGGGCAGTTGGAGCTCAGTGATCAGAGAGACAGAGAGAGAGAAACAAAGTTACAAATAAACTCCTGAGCAGAGATAAGTGCTGGGAGGGGGGGCCCACACAAGGGAGGGGGATTAGTGAGGTACGACTGTCTCTTTCTCAGCAGATAAAAGCTGATAGCAGAGAGAGGGACAGATCAGATTCCGGTGCTGGAGGAAGATTTCTGTATTATCCTCTCTGTGTGGGCCCCCCTGTGTGCTCGGGCCCCCTACAAGAGGGCTGGTGGTCCCCCCCTATCAGCGGCCCTGAATCAGGCAGGCCCCTGCACCACACAGAAAAGGCAAATCTAAAGGAAATCTGACAACAAAAGTTGCACAGTGTGTATCCAGCTTAAGAGGTAACTTTTTGGGAAAAAGGACAAACCCCTAAAAAAAAAAAAAACGCATTACTACCAGAATATAAGGAAGAAAAAAAATAACAAAATATGCCTAACTAATAACATCATCTAGTGACAGTAACCTGAAAAAAGGGGAGAAATGGAAAATAAGACATTGATAACACATACAGTCAGGGCCAGATTAACGTAGGGGCTATTGGAGCTGCAGCTCCAGGCCCCTACCTTTTATATAGGCCCCGGGTTGGCCATATTCACTGTTACCGCTCTTCTGTCACTTGTAAACACAGAAGTCTGGCTTCTATGCTCGCTTCCCCAGGCAGCTCCCTCAGAACCTCCCCACACAGCGCGAAGGCCGGACAAGGAGGGACAGTTGCCGATGCATGGATGTGTTTATGGGCTTCAGAGACAGCATCCCATGTTGAATTAGGCATGCATGGCTGCACCCTTCCTCCTCTGGGTGCATGCCAAGGCACGGCCCTTAAGGCCCTTCAAAATCCTCAGCACCAAGCCCATGATGCTCTTAATCCGGCCCTGCATACAGTAGCCTTATAGAAACCAGTGAAATATATAAATGAAACAGATAAAATAAAGGGGAACACTGACCCGGCTGTTGAAGTCAAGACTCATCCATAATTTTTCAGAAACTGCAGACTGCGTTCCTATGAGGAAACTCTGCTTTTGACCGCAAAAGATCCACAGAAGGGGTTCCCTGCCTTATTAGTGCTATGAGCGACCCAAGAGCAGGGACTGCGTCTGGGAGAGGCTGAACCCAGCGGAAGCTGCCAAACTAAGTAAGGCAGAGGTAGGGACATACTGCTAACTCTTCACCAGTTCCAGAGGTATGAGGGAAAAAAAGGAGAACGCTGGGGGGAAGGGACCTTCTTGTCTTTTATGCTATGCACTAGTCCTGAGGGAGGAGTCAAGGCAGAACTCTATCATTGGTATGCTGCCATGGAGGCACCAGGAAAACAGATTGCCAGGGAACTTGCCGAAAATTACTGTTTGTGTCCTCCTAGGGAGATTTCCCTTCACTACCTGTCCTGGCGACGTAACAACATCCTTGGGAACCTGTCGAAATTTACTGTTTGTTTTCTCCTATGGAAATTTCCCTTGACTTCTTGTCCTGGGGACATAACAGCTTGCATGGGAACTAGCTGATACTCACTGTTTGGTTCCTCTTAGGGAGATTTCCCTTCACTTCCTGTCCTGGGGATGTAACAGCGTACCTAGGAACTTGTCAACATTCTCTCTTGTGCCCTTCTAGGGAGATTTCAATTTCTTTCCTGGGGACGCAACAGCATACCTGGAAACTTGCCATCATTCACTGTTTATGTCCTCCTAGGGAGATTTCCCTTCACTTCCTGTCCTGGTGACATAAACAGAAAATGTTGACAAGTTTCCAGACTTCCTGTTCTGGAGATGCAACATACCTGGGAACTTACTGACACTCACTGTTTGTGTTCTCCTATGGAGATTTCCCTTCACTTCCTATCCTGGAGACGTAATAACATCCTTGGGAACTTGTCAACATTTACTGTTCGTTTCCCCCTATGGAAATTCCCCTTTACTTCTTGTCCTGGGGACATAACAGCTTGCATGGGAACTAGCTGATACTCACTGTTTGGTTCCTCTTAGGGAGATTTCCCTTCACTTTCTGTCCTGGGGATGTAACAGCGTACCTAGGAACTTGTCAACATTCACTGTTTGTGTCCTCCTAGGGAGATTTTCCTTCACTTCCTGTCCTTGAGACATGAACAGTAAGTATCCGGAAGTTCCCAGTTATGCTGTTATTTTTCTAGGACAGGAAGTGAAAGGAAATCTCCATAGGAGGACACAAACAATGAATGTTGGCAAGTTCCTAGGTATACTGTCACGTCTCCAGGACAGGAAGTTAAGGGAAATTTTCCTAGGAGGACACAAACAGTGAATGTCAGCAAGTTTCGAGGTACGCTGTTACGTCTCCAGGACAGGAAGTGAAGGGAAATCTTCCTAGGAGGATATAAACATGGACTGAGTGACATGGGGCAGCAGCATCCAATTGGATAGCTTCCCCAGTGACCCAGGAAACCATAGAGGAATTATGTTCCTCTTGACTTCCTCCCCAACTGCAGTGCTAGTGCAGAATAACGCCACCTGCAGTGGAAAAAGTAGGCTGCACATGCCTATAATTAAGTCACTGCTAGTGGGTTGGTGAGTCTTCCGGGGCAGCTGAAGCTCAGATCCCAAGCAGAAAGGCTAAGAGGGCCTAAAAACATCCAAATGTTGCTTCAAGAGTCCTACACTAACATAACCAAAACCTTCAGCTTTACTCCTTTCTTTTACCCAACCATTTATCTCTGCAATACTCTTTCCCTATTGTGTATGTAGCACCCGTGTAGGTAGGTGCTAGTGAGAGTGAGAGTATAGTTTGGCTCTGTCTGCCTATCAGAGGAGCAGCAGGGAAATCTATATTGCTTTCTGCCTACCAGAGAGCAGGATCTGTGAGTTAGGTCTGCTCGCATGTTCAGTGTGTGATTCATTGGGTCTCACACTGGTCCAATAGGGAGGCATGTTGGACAGTGGGAGGAAACCTGACCAATGAGTATACAGGCCTTTATGCAGTCCCAGTGATTGGTAGAAACTGGCTGTCTCAGTGCATTGTGGGATGCTGTATGAAAGCCAGGAGCACATGTGCTGCGGGGTCTTTGGCTGGTGAGCAGAGTCCTGGAGGGAGGGTGGTAGCTGCCTCCTCCTCTGTAGCAGTGGCACGCGGTCACAAGCAGTTGGCCTGGGGACCAGAGGAAAGGAACTGAACCCAGAGGTCCAGGAGAACTGACTGGAAGGGTAGAGACACTGGACACCCTCGAAAAACAGTATTGTGAGTACAGGGGATCGTGTCTAGGGGCCTGACCTGAGGGTGGCCACCCAGGCAGGGCTGCTGTTAGAAATCGCGGGGCCCCGTACAGACTACCTGGAAGGGCCCCCCCAAGAAAATATTAAAGATATATTTAGCTAAAATTACAACACAATCACTATTATCAGACACAAATATAACCTAACTTGCATAATTCTTGCTAAATCTAAAAAAAAAAAAAAAACTATCTTAAATAAAAAAAGAAGATGAGATGAGAAAAATATATTCAGGCTGGGCAGTTGGAGCTCAGTGATCAGAGAGACAGAGAGAGAGAAACAAAGTTACAAATAAACTCCTGAGCAGAGATAAGTGCTGGGAGGGAGGGGGGCCCACACAAGGGAGGGGATTAGGGAGGTACGACTGTCTCTTTCTCAGCAGATAAAAGCTGATAGCAGAGAGAGGGACAGATCAGATTCCGGTGCTGGAGGAAGATTTCTGTATTATCCTCTCTGTGTGGGCCCCCCTGTGTGCTTGGGCCCCCTACAAGAGGGCTGGTGGTCCCCCCCTATCAGCGGCCCTGCACCCAGGTGTAGGATAGTCAGAGGACGGGTGTCAGTCTGTGGAGTGAAAGGGGATATTAGGCAGGTATCCTGAAGATAATCTACCCAATTAAGTCGTCTGAACAGAGACTTGACCTAAATTCATCTAGTGGCAAGGTGAATCTGCAGCCTTGCTGCACCTTCAGATAGGAGTCCTCATCTGTTGTGAATAGTTCAATTTGGAGTATCCCACTCTTCCCTTCTCCCATCCTTATTTAAAATAAAACACCAAAAACAACTACATACCCCTGGACTGATCACTTACTGAGCCAAGGAGGTAAAGTGCTAACCACTTTACCGCTGCTTACTAGAGCTCTACTGCGGCAAAGTGGTTCGATAACATCTGGCGGCGTAGACCTACGTCGCCAGACATTCCCCTCTCTCGGCGGCGAGCACGCCGCCGGAGGCTCGCTCCCGCTGTATTCAGTCCCAGCGGGAGTTGGGCCAGGGGATCGCCGCTGCTCTTCCCCGATCGTCGGGGAATCGAGTCTGGAGATCCGCCCGCTTGTGTAAACAAAGCGGGCGGATCTCCTAAGTGACAGGCAGGGTCAGATTGCAGGGTTCAGCATAGCTGAACATCCGATCTGTCCCTGTGTCACTCAGTCCCCTCCCCCCCACACGTCAGTAAGCACCAGGCATACATTAACCCCTCCCTCTCCAATAAAATTAACCCCTTCCCTGCCAGTGTCATTTTTACAGTAACAGTGCATATATATAGCACTGATTACTGTAGTAATGTCACTGGTACCCCCAAAAGTGTCAAAAATGTCAGTCAAGGGTCCGATCTGTCCGCCGCAATGTCGCAGTCCCGCAAAAAAATTGCAGATCGCCGCCATTACTCGTTAAAAAAAAACACCAAAAACGACAGAAATCTTTCCCTTAGTTAGTAAACGCAATAACTTTTGCGCAAACCAATCAAAATACGCTTATTGCGATTTTTTTTTACCAAAAATATGTAGCAGATAACAAATTGGCCTAAAATTATAAAACATTTTGATTTTTACATTTGGGGGGGGGGGGGGGATTTCATATAACAAAATTTGAAAAATATTGTTATTTTTTCAAAATTGTCGCTCTTTTTTTGTTTATAGCGCAAAAAGTAAAAATCGCACAGGTGATCAAATGCCACCAAAAGAAAGCTCTGTTTGTGGGGAAAAAAGGACGTAAATTTCATTTGGGTACGGCATCGCACGACCGCGCAATTGTCAGTTAAATTCGCACAGTGCCGAATCGCAAAAAGTGGCCCAGACGTAAGACAGCAAAATCCTCCGGTGGTAAAGTGGTTAATCTGTGAATGCCAAAGTTGCTAACGGTAACCCATGGGGACCCGAGAATGTATTATCCAGCAGTCCTCAAGGGGGCAGCGCTACATGTATTACACACAGGTAGGACCTCTAAAAAAAATGTAAAATTAGACACTACCTTGCGAAGAACCTGAAATAAACTCTGAAAAACTTTCTGTATAGAAAGAACATCATTCTGAGACAAATTGTTTGTGCTAACATCAACACTTTACTTTTCTCGACTGTATTTGAAATATGTTGTATTTCTCCTGACAGTAGCACCAGGTAAATACCTTCTTCTTTTGACACTTCCACCATTTACTAAAAAAACACCTCTTATGGTTGAATCACCATCAAGAATAGGACAATCAACATTCACACATTCCATGGTGATTGGTATAAGATGTCCTAAGGCAATGTTTCTCAACCTTTAAAATTGTGGACAGTCCCAAGGCACCCAACTCTAAAAAAAAACTATTCTAATAGTTTTACATAATACAGCAGCATTGACACACGCAGGACACCCAACATTGGAGGTGATTTATTCTTCCAAAGCAAATACACTTTTGCACATTGGTACCAACTAGTATTCCAATGTTTCTCCTCTCCCTCAGTTTCTCTCCATCACTCAGCTAATGTGACCTCAGTGTTGACGGAGAGGGGCAGGGGGAGAGTCAAACAAGGATTCTGTGCAGGCGATCAACACCCTTCTTATCAACACTGATGACATCATTGGTTGTTGGGACCGGTGGCTTTGTGTAACTAAAAGGCAGGCTTGATCCACCTGCTGGCTTTTATACATTTTTGGGCAATTTTTAGGTATTTTTGCCAAGGCACTCCTAAAAAACCTCAAGGCACCACAGGGAGCCTGGGCACCCCGGTTCAAAAAAGCTGTCCTAATATGTGAACATAAATGCTGGGGTATCTTCCTGATACTCTAAGTCAGCCTTTCTCAACCTTTTTTATCATGGAGAAACTATTTAAATAGCTTTCCGGTCCCAGGGAACCTTCTACAATTATTAGGGTATCTAGCGCTCATGGTACTTTATCATGATTGTCACTGAGAAGAATGCTCCTTACATTGGTGGTCAGTGGGAAGAATGTCCCTTACATTGGAGGTCAGTGGGAAGAATGTCCCTTACATTGGTGATCAGTGAGAAGAATGTCCCTTACATTGGTGATCAGTGGGAAGAATGTCCCTTACATTGGTGGTCAGTGAGAAGAATGCCACTTACATTGGTGATCAGTGGGAAGAATGTTCCTTACATTGGTGATCAGTGGGAAGAATGTTCCTTACATTGGTGATCAGTGGGAAGAATGTCCCTTACATTGGTGGTCAGTGGGAAGAATGCTCCTTACATTGGTGATCAGTGGGAAGAATGCCCCTTACATTGGTGATCAGTGGGAAGAATGTCCCTTACATTGGTGGTCAGTGGGAAGAATGCTCCTTACATTGGTGATCAGTGGGAAGAATGTTCCTTATATTGGTGATCAGTGGGAAGAATGCTCCTTACATTGGTGGCCAGTGGGAAGAATGTTCCTTACATTGGTGATCAGTGGGAAGAATGTTCCTTACATTGGTGATCAGTGGGAAGAATGCTCCTTACATTGGTGATCAGTGAGAAGAATGCTCCTTACATTGGTGATCAGTGGGAAGAATGTTCCTTACATTGGTGATCAATGGGAAGAATGTTCCTTACATTGGTGGCCAGTGGGAAGAATGTTCCTTACATTGGTGGCCAGTGGGAAGAATGCCCCTTACATTGGTGATCAGTGGGAAGAATGTTCCTTACATTGGTGGCCAGTGGGAAGAATGTCCCTTACATTGGTGGTCAGTGGGAAGAATGTCCCTTACATTGGTGATCAGTGAGAAGAATACTCCTTACATTGGTGGCCAGTGGGAAGAATGTCCCTTACATTGGTGGTCAGTGAGAAGAATGCCACTTACATTGGTGATCAGTGGGAAGAATGTTCCTTACATTGGTGATCAGTGGGAAGAATGTTCCTTACATTGGTGGTCAGTGGGAAGAATGTCCCTTACATTGGTGATCAGTGGGAAGAATACTCCTTACATTGGTGGCCAGTGGGAAGAATGCTCCTTACATTGGTGGCCAGTGGGAAGAATGCCCCTTACATTGGTGATCAGTGGGAAGAATGTTCCTTACATTGGTGGCCAGTGGGAAGAATGTCCCTTACATTGGTGGTCAGTGAGAAGAATGCCACTTACATTGGTGATCAGTGGGAAGAATGTTCCTTACATTGGTGATCAGTGGGAAGAATGTTCCTTACATTGGTGATCAGTGGGAAGAATGTCCCTTACATTGGTGGTCAGTGGGAAGAAGGAGGAGGACACACCCAAGGAGCTCTCTGTGAGATCCAGCCTTTTTTCAAGCCTGGGCCTTGCTTGCTAGCTTGGCCCAGGAACAATGCCTGATCCTGGGGGAGGCCCTGGGAGGGATCCCCCTGATGACACGGGGCCTAGTGAGGAGGAGGTGGAGGACCTGTCTGTGGGTCCAGGCCCCGGTGAGAATGCGGATGTCTTCAGCCAGAAGGTTATCAATCGTTTTAGGGCGATTGGGAGAGCGGAAGAAAAACTTAAAGTTTTGAAGGCTGAACACAAATCCTTCAAAACCAAGTATTTCCAGGCCTGGAGTAAAAATCGCACAGCCATGAAGCCTGAGTTACAGGAATTGGAAGAAAAGGTAAAGGAACAAACTTTATTATTGGAAAGGCTGAAAGACAGAAGTGGAGCATTTAAAGAAAAATTTGACAATGAGAGGCGATTTACCAGCCAAGCATCAGCAAGTTCTGTGGATCAGCAGCCTCAGTTAATGGATGACCAGGCTCCATCTGCCTCTGCACCTCTCCCCCCATGCCAGAACTGGGAATCACCAGCGGCAACCAGCCAGGGGGTTGAGAGTGGACATGGATCCCTGACATTCATCCAGCAGATGGAGTCACCCCTGAAAGCAGACAGGTTTGTATTTTCTGATGATCCATCAGAAATCCCTGAGGATGGGCAGAGGAGATTCAAGTCAGCAAAGCCAGTAATGGTGGAGAAATCCCAGTACACCATGCTGCCATCCAACATGTCTGCCCCATCTGCTGTAGTGGATGGTGTCCCAGGTGAGAAAGAGCTCTGCATACAGCTACCTATTGGAGTTACCGCTGTGGAGAAACCGAGTGCAGACATGCAAGCCCCGGACCATCAGACGAATGTGGATGGACCTGCATTAAACACCCCAGGCATGGATTTTGCTGGTCTGGCTGAGACCAGTAGTCCCACGGCAAGCAAAATGGTTGCCAGCTCCAAAGAGCCTGCTTCATGTTCACCTGAGCCTCCCAGTCTTCCAGTGCTGATTGCTGATGGGGGAGGGGATCAACATAGTTCTGGAAGTGGAATGGAAGTAGCAATGGAAATATCCTGCAATGCTTTACCTGCTGCTGTGTTAAAACAGAATGCTATTTCCACAACTGAAAACCCTGTCCTAGTGGAAGAGAAGATGACAGCTGGAGTTCTTACCAATGCAGCAGCAACTATGGATTCTGCTGTGAAGACAACAGCAATAATAAGTATCCCAGCAAGTATAAAAAATGACAATGTTAAAGCAATGAATGTGGTGGGTGGTGGTGAAGGGGTTAGTAATGCTGGGAAAAATAAAAATGACATTTCTCCTCCTGCTCAGCAGAGGAAAGATTTGATTGCACAGATCAATCCCGAATCTGTGCAATCGTTATCTGCTAAGTGTGTGTCAGATAATTTAAAAAAAACTGATGGATTTTCTGCTGGGAGGAATGTTGGAAGCTATGCTTCAGCTTTGGGGAGTCACACCAGGGTGGGTGGTGGGAATTCTGTTATTAGTCAAAATTCAGGGAGGTTTGGTGGGTATAGGAGGAGGAATGTGGTACAGTTGAGGTGGGTGGGGGATGGAACTCCACCTGTAAGGGGGAGGGTGGCTGAGTTGATTTTGGAAATGGGGTTTAAAGCTTGTGATATTTTTGCTTTAATTTGCCCGGTGGGGAGTTATGAATTCGATTTGTCGTTTGTAAAACCTGAAAGTTTGGATCTCTTCTGGGAGAGATTTAGGAGGTGCAAGGGCCTTCAGCAGTGGAGTGGTTTGGTGCCAAAAGTGATTTCAAGGCAGCCTCTGATAAAATCAGTGACCATTTTGGTGCGTAACGAATCCATACCAGAGGCTGATTTATTAGTATGGCTACGCCGATATGGCGAGGTCCTCACTCCACTGCGGAAGGTCCTTGATGAGCATGGGATATGGACAGGGGCCTGGACAGTGTCGCTAAAATTGGGGGTGCTGGGCGATGTAGTTCAGCACCTTCCCTGCTCAGCCTTTCTGGGTAGGGATAGGCTGACCATTTTCTACCAAGGTCAGCCTAAGGTATGTAATAAATGTGGTGATAAAGGCCACTTTGCATCGTCCTGCACCCACAAGAAGTGCTCACTGTGCCAGGATTTAGGCCATTTGGCCAGAGAATGCACCCAGATTCGGTGCAATTTGTGCCAGCAGCTGGGTCATCCATATAGCCAGTGCCCAGAGGCACTGCATAACTTGCCAGGATTGGAGACTGAGCTGCAGAGGCTTGATAAAGAAGATGAAGCAGCTGAAGTTAGAGAGGAAATTGTTGTTGCCCCTCCTGTGTCTGTTGTGTCAGATTCTGTTTCCCCTAGTGATGTGGTCCCTGAGTCTGTGTCTGTTGTGTCAGATTCTGTTTCCCCTAGTGATGTGGTCCCTGAGTCTGTCCCTCCTGTTGTTCCTACATCTACTGTGCGTAGATCCTCCAGACTAGCGGAAGCTGCTGGGGGGGCGGGTATAGTGGATCTTCCCCCTCGGCCTACTCCACCTCCAGTCCCTGTCTCTCGACACCGCAAACGCGGCCAAGAGGGTGCAGGGGTGCTGGATGGTGGTGGGGTCGATGGGGTTGAGGGAGGGGTGTCCATGTCCCATGTCTCACCCTCTGTTGTGGAGGATTCGGATGAGGAGGGGTGGGAGAGGACAAAGAGGAAGAAAAAGAAGAAGAGGAAGACCAGTAAAGCGGTCACTTCTTCCTTACAGTTAGAGCCAGGAGGGGTTCCTCTTGGCAACACATTTTCGGTTTTATCAGGGGAGGAGTTAGTATCCGATTTATCTACTTTATCATCTATGGATGAGGGGGAGTCACATAGTGTAAAGAGAGCTGTTTCGGGTGATGAGAGTGTGGTGGAGGTTAAGAAACGACTACCCCAATCATCCTGATGGCAGTGCCCGCTCTGATAAAGGTGGCGACCATTAATGTCGCCAGCGTGAAATCTGCAAGAGCTCGTGATATTGCCTTATTTTTGCTCAGTGAGTTTGATGCTGAGATTTTATTTTTGCAAGAGACCTGGCTCAATACTTTGGCCGATGTCCATCTAGCAAAAAGGGAGTGGAGATGCGGTCCCTCCTTTTGGTCTCTTGCGGCTGAGCCTTGCAGCGGAGTTGCGGTTCTTTTTAAAACCGATATGGTAACGTGCCGGCGGATAATTGAGGTAGAAATGGGGAGATGCATGGTCTTAGACGTCTCTGTTAGGGGGCAGGACCTGCGCCTGATCAATATCTATGGACCGCAGTCAAAATGGGACAGGAAATGCCTCTTCACAAAGATCAAGCCCTTCCTTTTTACATCCCAGCAGGTTGTCTTTGGAGGTGACTTTAACACCATAATTAGGCCTGAAGACAGGAGGGTCTCCATAGACAGGCTGGGTTATGATAGCGTTTTTCTTAGAGATATGGTTAGACAAGCAGGCCTGGTAGATGTGCACATTAAGCACTGCCCTGGCAGCACGGGATTCACGTTTCAGAGAGGGAATAGTCAGAGTAGGATAGATAGGTTTTTTTTAAAGGAGAACTCTGCTTTCTCGGCTCCTGAGTTGAGGGCGGTGGAGTTCTCTGACCACTGTATGCTGTCTGTGACTCTGAATGCCTCGGACACTCCACCCAGGGGAAGGGGTACCTGGAAACTGAATTCGGCTCTCCTGGAAGATGTAGAGGTAAGACAATCCTTTGAGGATTTTTTTCAGGCACAGGTTTCTATTCTGGACTTTTGCAGCAGTAAGTCAGAGTGGTGGGAGCTTGTGAAACAAAGGGCGATTGGACTTTTCAAGGCCATAAGTAAGAAGAAGCAGCTTGGTATGTATATTGCCTACCAGCATTTGCGGAGGAAGCTTGATCGTCTTGTCTCGTATGGAGGAGATCCAGGGGAGATCTCGGAGGTAAAGCTTCTTCTTAGGAAGTGTCAATACGACCGGCATGCCTCCTTGGTTCTGGAGAGAGATTATGGGAAATATCACTCGCCTGATCCTTACCAGAACTGTAAGCAAGGCATAGCAGTTAAGACGGTCATAGGTCTGAGGGATAGTACGGGTTCCCTGGTGAAGTCCAGATCAGGGATCCTGGAGATCTTCAGGTCATATTACGCAGACCTTCTGGGAAGAAAGGACCTTAGTCGGGACAGGATGGAAAGCTTTCTGGATTCTACTCCAGGATTGGGAAATGATACATTGCCTTTGATGGATTTGACAGAACCAATTTCAGCGGATGAGGTAGTTTGTGCTATAGAGAAGCTGGCTACCAAAAAGTCGCCTGGGCCAGATGGGTTGACAGCTGAATTTTACAAGTGTTTTAAGTCCATTCTGGCTCCCTTTTTAGCGGAGGTTTATAACAGCTGTTTAGATGAGGGTTCTCTCCCTCCCTCCATGAGGCAATCCGCTGTGATTCTTCTGTCAAAAGGTAAAGACCCCTCAATAATTGAGAACTGGCGCCCCATCAGTCTTCTCAATGTTGATAGAAAGATCTTGGCGAAGATTCTTTTTTGGCGCTTGTCGTCAGTAGCAGGCGATTTGTTGTCCAATCATCAGCACTGTTCGGTACAGGGCAGAAGTACCTTTTCAGCAATTTTAGCTGTCCGGGAGGCTTTGGAGCGATGCAGGGCTGCTGCATGGAGAAAGTACTTGCTGGCATTGGATCAGGCGAAGGCTTTTGATCGAGTCAATCATGAGTACCTGTATTTGCTACTTGGTAGATACGGCCTGCAGGGGAGGTTTATTGATTGGCTGAAAACATTATATAAAGGGGCTGAGAGCTTCCCACTTGTTAATGGTTGGGTTGGACGGCCTTTTGAGGTTGGCTCTGGGGTGCGCCAGGGGTGTCCTTTGAGCCCCCTGCTATATGTATTCGCAATTGACCCCTTCATAAGAAGGTTAGAGAGTGGATCGTTGTGTGGGGTGCCTTTGGGCATTGCTGGTGTGCCGCCTTTGAAGGTCGTGGCCTATGCCGATGATGTGTCTGTTATTATCTCTGGGATGGAGGAGGCGCAGGAGGTGGTCTCTGTGATAGAGCAGTACACTGAGGCTTCTGGCTCTAAAATCAATCATGAAAAGAGTGAAGTTTTCTGGATGGGTGAGGAGGGTGAAAGCTTCGAACTTCCGGATGCCTTCCCAGAGCCCCAGCAGGAAATTAAAGTGTTGGGCATCAAATTTGGTCCTGGTGACTATGGTCATCGAAATTGGGAAAGCAGGTTGTTGAATGCCAATGCCAAGGTGGCAAGCTGGAAGAAATGGAAACTTTCCTTGAGGGAAAGGGTTGACTTGATTAAAACTTACCTGATCCCAATCTTTTTATATGTCAGCTTTGTCTGTATCTTGCCGGAATCTCTCTATGCAAGGGTGTACAGCTGCTTTTTCCAACTGTTATGGGGAAATAGGCTGAACCTGATTAAACGCAATGTAACTTACCTGTCCAGGCGGGAAGGTGGTCTAGGAATGGTCAACCCTATAGTTTTCTTTTCTCTGCTTTTTTTAAAGTATAATCTTGGTAATATGTTAGCAGAGACCCCGCCGGGATGGGTGGGTATTTTCCAATCTTGGTTTAGGCCTTTTCTGCGATGCTGGGAAGATGGCGGGCCAGTGAAAAGTCTGAGAGTCCGACATGGCAAGCTTCCGGCTTATGTTGCCCCGTGTCTGAAAATACTTAGGCAGTGGCAGGTGACAGTGGGGGATATCAAGTCCCTCCCCAGAAAGCTTCTGGAGAAGAGGATTTTGGGCTCTGCTTTCAGTGTGTCGCTGACCTTAAGGGATTGCTCAGGCCCCGTAATGAGGGAGGGGTTGCGTTTAATTAACTTAGGAAGAATCCCTTTGAAGTTTAGGGATCAAGCCTGGCTCGCTTTCCATGGAAGGCTCTATGTGAGAGGGAACCTGAAGCATCGCCCTGTGGATGATCGGGATTGTCCTAGAGCGGAGTGTGTTGGTAAAGTGGAGTCTATGGACCACTTTTTGCTCCAGTGTCCCTTTAACATAGAGGTGTATAAAAGGGTGGGGAGGGCTCTAGGCATCCCCTTTCTCTATCGCATGAGTTATGCGGAGTGGGTGTATGGGGCATTCCCGACTCGCTGGGATTTTGATTTGGATACACTTTTTCTAGTTAGTATAGTTGTCCGTTACTTCACGTGGAATGCACGGTGCCAGATTACCCTGCGGAAGAAAGTCCTCCCTGTCGAGGTGGTGGTGTACGATATTCTGGGTGAGGTTGGGAAGATTCGGGGTCTTGAGAAGGGCAGGGAGCCTCGAGCGGTCTGGATAAGGGCGTGGAGGAATATCAGACCTGCTTTTGGTGAACTGTCCATCTCTGGGTGAAAAGCTTTTTTCCTATGCTATTTCTTTCACACCTTTAGCTTTTGTTAGTTAATATCTTCATTTTTGAAGAAGGGCTGCATGCATAATGGGAGTGGTTTTTGTTTCTTGACCTCGCAGGTTTGATGTCTGGTGTGGTGGTGTGAGTCTAATTAAGATTATTTTTCCCGGTAATGATGTGTTTCATGATGTGAGTTTTGTTTTTGCTGTAAAGGCAGTCTTTATTTGAGAGCAGAATTTGCTATGTATTTTTTTTCCCCTTTTCATGTAAATATGTATATATTTATTTATGTATATTGATTTTATGCTTATTGATTGCAAGACTTTTAATAAACAAAATTGGGAAGAAGGAGGAGGACACACCCAAGGAGCTCTCTGTGAGATCCAGCCTTTTTTCAAGCCTGGGCCTTGCTTGCTAGCTTGGCCCAGGAACAATGCCTGATCCTGGGGGAGGCCCTGGGAGGGATCCCCCTGATGACACAGGGCCTAGTGAGGAGGAGGTGGAGGACCTGTCTGTGGGTCCAGGCCCTGGTGAGAATGCGGATGTCTTCAGCCAGAAGGTTATCAATCGTTTTAGGGCGATTGGGAGAGCGGAAGAAAAACTTAAAGTTTTGAAGGCTGAACACAAATCCTTCAAAACCAAGTATTTCCAGGCCTGGAGTAAAAATCGCACAGCCATGAAGCCTGAGTTACAGGAATTGGAAGAAAAGGTAAAGGAACAATCTTTATTATTGGAAAGGCTGAAAGATAGAAGTGGAGCATTTAAAGAAAAGTTTGACAATGAGAGGCGTTTTACCAGCCAAGCATCAGCAAGTTCTGTGGATCAGCAGGCTCAGTTAATGGATGACCAGGCTCCATCTGCCTCTGCACCTCTCCCCCCATGCCAGAACTGGGAATCACCAGCGGCAACCAGCCAGGGGGTTGAGAGTGGACATGGATCCCTGACATTCATCCAGCAGATGGAGTCACCCCTGAAAGCAGACAAGTTTGTCTTTTCTGATGATCCATCAGAAATCCCTGAGGATGGGCAGAGGAGATACAGGCCAGCAAAGCCAGTAATGGTGGAGAAATCCCAGTACACCATGCTGCCATCCAACATGTCTGCCCCATCTGCTGTAGTGGATGGTGTCCCAGGTGAGAAGGAGCTCTGCATACAGCTACCTATGGGAGTTACCGCTGTGGAGAAACCGACAGACATGCAAGGAAAATCCCTGACCGTGGAATCCCCGGACCATCAGATGAATGTGGATGGACCTGCATTAAACACCCCAGGCATGGATTTTGCTGGTCTGGCTGAGACCAGTAGTCCCACGGCAAGCAAAATGGCTGCCAGCTCCAAAGAGCCTGCTTCATGTTCACCTAAGCCTCCCAGTCTTCCAGTGCTGATTGACCAGCTGAGTGCTGATGGGGGAGGGGATCAACATGGTTCTGGAAGTGGAATTGAAGTAGCAATGGAAATATCCTGCAATGCTTTACCTGCTGCTGTGTTAAAACAGAATGCTATTTCCACAGCTGAAAACCCTGTCCTAGTGGAAGAGGAGATGACAGCTGGAGTTTTTACCAGTGCAGCAGCTATGGATTCTGCTGTGAAGACAACAGCAATAATAAATATCCCAGCAAGTATAAAAAATGACATTAATGTTAAAGCAATGAATGTGGTGGGTGGTGGTGAAGGGGTTAGTAATGCTGGGAAAAATAAAAATGACATTTCTCCTCCTGCTCAGCAGAGGAAAGATTCGATTGCACAGATCAATCCCGAATCTGTGCAATCGTTATCTGCTAAGTGTGTGTCAGATAATTTAAAAAAAACGGATGGATTTTCTGCTGGGAGGAATGTTGGAAGCTATGCTTCAGCTTTGGGGAGTCACACCAGGGTGGGTGGTGGGAATTCTGTTATTAGTCAAAATTCAGGGAGGTTTGGTGGGTATAGGAGGAGGAATGTGGTACAGTTGAGGTGGGTGGGGGATGGAACTCCGCCAGTAAGGGGGAGGGTGGCTGAGTTGATTTTGGAAATGGGGTTTAAAGCTTGTGATATTTTTGCTTTAATTTGCCCGGTGGGGAGTTATGAATTTGATTTGTCGTTTGTAAAACCTGAAAGTTTGGATCTCTTCTGGGAGAGATTTAGGAGGTGCAAGGGCCTTCAGCAGTGGAGTGGTTTGGTGCCAAAAGTGATTTCAAGGCAGCCTCTGATAAAATCAGTGACCATTTTGGTGCGTAACGAATCCATACCAGAGGCTGATTTATTAGTATGGCTACGCCGATATGGCGAGGTCCTCACTCCACTGCGGAAGGTCCTTGATGAGCATGGGATATGGACAGGGGCCTGGACAGTGTCACTAAAATTGGGGGTGCTGGGCGATGTAGTTCAGCACCTTCCCTGCTCAGCCTTTCTGGGTAGGGATAGGCTGACCATTTTCTACCAAGGTCAGCCTAAGGTGTGCAATAAATGTGGTGATAAAGGCCACTTTGCATCGTCCTGCACCCACAAGAAGTGCTCACTGTGCCAGGATTTAGGCCATTTGGCCAGAGAATGCACCCAGATTCGGTGCAATTTGTGCCAGCAGCTGGGTCATCCATATAGCCAGTGCCCAGAGGCACTGCATAACTTGCCAGGATTGGAGACTGAGCTGCAGAGGCTTGATAAAGAAGATGAAGCAGCTGAAGTTAGAGAGGAAATTGTTGTTGCCCCTCCTGTGTCTGTTGTGTCAGATTCTGTTTCCCCTAGTGATGTGGTCCCTGAGTCTGTCCTTCCTGTGTCTGTTGTGTCAGATTCTGTTTCCCCTAGTGATGTGGTCCCTGAGTCTGTCCCTCCTGTTGTTCCTACATCTACTGTGCGTAGATCCTCCAGACTAGCGGAAGCTGCTGGGGGGGCGGGTATAGTGGATCTTCCCCCTTGGCCTACTCCACCTCCAGTCCCTGTCTCTCGACACCGCAAACGCGGCCAAGAGGGTGCAGGGGTGCTGGATGGTGGTGGGGTCGATGGGGTTGAGGGAGGGGTGTCCATGTCCCATGTCTCACCCTCTGTTGTGGAGGATTCGGATGATGAGGGGTGGGAGAGGACAAAGAGGAAGAAAAAGAAGAAGAGGAAGACCAGTAAAGCGGTCACTTCTTCCTTACAGTTAGAGCCAGGAGGGGTTCCTCTTGGCAACACATTTTCGGTTTTATCAGGGGAGGAGTTAGTATCCGATTTATCTACTTTATCATCTATGGATGAGGGGGAGTCACATAGTGTAAAGAGAGCTGTTTCGGGTGATGAGAGTGTGGTGGAGGTTAAGAAACGACTACCCCAATCATCCTGATGGCAGTGCCCGCTCTGATAAAGGTGGCGACCATTAATGTCGCCAGCGTGAAATCTGCAAGAGCTCGTGATATTGCCTTATTTTTGCTCAGTGAGTTTGATGCTGAGATTTTATTTTTGCAAGAGACCTGGCTCAATACTTTGGCCGATGTCCATCTAGCAAAAAGGGAGTGGAGATGCGGTCCCTCCTTTTGGTCTCTTGCGGCTGAGCCTTGCAGCGGAGTTGCGGTTCTTTTTAAAACCGATATGGTAACGTGCCGGCGGATAATTGAGGTAGAAATGGGGAGATGCATGGTCTTAGACGTCTCTGTTAGGGGGCAGGACCTGCGCCTGATCAATATCTATGGACCGCAGTCAAAATGGGACAGGAAATGCCTCTTCACAAAGATCAAGCCCTTCCTTTTTACATCCCAGCAGGTTGTCTTTGGAGGTGACTTTAACACCATAATTAGGCCTGAAGACAGGAGGGTCTCCATAGACAGGCTGGGTTATGATAGCGTTTTTCTTAGAGATATGGTTAGACAAGCAGGCCTGGTAGATGTGCACATTAAGCACTGCCCTGGCAGCACGGGATTCACGTTTCAGAGAGGGAATAGTCAGAGTAGGATAGATAGGTTTTTTTTAAAGGAGAACTCTGCTTTCTCGGCTCCTGAGTTGAGGGCGGTGGAGTTCTCTGACCACTGTATGCTGTCTGTGACTCTGAATGCCTCGGACACTCCACCCAGGGGAAGGGGTACCTGGAAACTGAATTCGGCTCTCCTGGAAGATGTAGAGGTAAGACAATCCTTTGAGGATTTTTTTCAGGCACAGGTTTCTATTCTGGACTTTTGCAGCAGTAAGTCAGAGTGGTGGGAGCTTGTGAAACAAAGGGCGATTGGACTTTTCAAGGCCATAAGTAAGAAGAAGCAGCTTGGTATGTATATTGCCTACCAGCATTTGCGGAGGAAGCTTGATCGTCTTGTCTCGTATGGAGGAGATCCAGGGGAGATCTCGGAGGTAAAGCTTCTTCTTAGGAAGTGTCAATACGACCGGCATGCCTCCTTGGTTCTGGAGAGAGATTATGGGAAATATCACTCGCCTGATCCTTACCAGAACTGTAAGCAAGGCATAGCAGTTAAGACGGTCATAGGTCTGAGGGATAGTACGGGTTCCCTGGTGAAGTCCAGATCAGGGATCCTGGAGATCTTCAGGTCATATTACGCAGACCTTCTGGGAAGAAAGGACCTTAGTCGGGACAGGATGGAAAGCTTTCTGGATTCTACTCCAGGATTGGGAAATGATACATTGCCTTTGATGGATTTGACAGAACCAATTTCAGCGGATGAGGTAGTTCGTGCTATAGAGAAGCTGGCTACCAAAAAGTCGCCTGGGCCAGATGGGTTGACAGCTGAATTTTACAAGTGTTTTAAGTCCATTCTGGCTCCCTTTTTAACGGAGGTTTATAACAGCTGTTTAGATGAGGGTTCTCTCCCTCCCTCCATGAGGCAATCCGCTGTGATTCTTCTGTCAAAAGGTAAAGACCCCTCAATAATTGAGAACTGGCGCCCCATCAGTCTTCTCAATGTTGATAGAAAGATCTTGGCGAAGATTCTTTTTTGGCGCTTGTCGTCAGTAGCAGGCGATTTGTTGTCCAATCATCAGCACTGCTCGGTCCAGGGCAGAAGTACCTTTTCAGCAATTTTAGCTGTCCGGGAGGCTTTGGAGCGATGCAGGGCTGCTGGATGGAGAAAGTACTTGCTGGCATTGGATCAGGCGAAGGCTTTTGATCGAGTCAATCATGAGTACCTGTATTTGCTACTTGGTAGATACGGCCTGCAGGGGAGGTTTATTGATTGGCTGAAAACATTATATAAAGGGGCTGAGAGCTTCCCACTTGTTAATGGTTGGGTTGGACGGCCTTTTGAGGTTGGCTCTGGGGTGCGCCAGGGGTGTCCTTTGAGCCCCCTGCTATATGTATTCGCAATCGATCCCTTCATAAGAAGGTTAGAGAGTGGATCGTTGTGTGGGGTGCCTTTGGGCATTGCTGGTGTGCCGCCTTTGAAGGTCGTGGCCTATGCCGATGATGTGTCTGTTATTATCTCTGGGATGGAGGAGGCGCAGGAGGTGGTCTCTGTGATAGAGCAGTACACTGAGGCTTCTGGCTCTAAAATCAATCATGAAAAGAGTGAAGTTTTCTGGATGGGTGAGGAGGGTGAAAGCTTCGAACTTCCGGATGCCTTCCCAGAGCCCCAGCAGGAAATTAAAGTGTTGGGCATCAAATTTGGTCCTGGTGACTATGGTCATCGAAATTGGGAAAGCAGGTTGTTGAATGCCAATGCCAAGGTGGCAAGCTGGAAGAAATGGAAACTTTCCTTGAGGGAAAGGGTTGACTTGATTAAAACTTACCTGATCCCAATCTTTTTATATGTCAGCTTTGTCTGTATCTTGCCGGAATCTCTCTATGCAAGGGTGTACAGCTGCTTTTTCCAACTGTTATGGGGAAATAGGCTGAACCTGATCAAACGCAATGTAACTTACCTGTCCAGGCGGGAGGGTGGTCTAGGAATGGTCAACCCTATAGTTTTCTTTTCTCTGCTTTTTTTAAAGTATAATCTTGGTAATATGTTAGCAGAGACCCCGCCGGGATGGGTGGGTATTTTTCAATCTTGGTTTAGGCCTTTTCTGCGATGCTGGGAAGATGGCGGGCCAGTGAAAAGTCTGAGAGTCCGACATGGCAAGCTTCCGGCTTATGTTGCCCCGTGTCTGAAAATACTTAGGCAGTGGCAGGTGACAGTGGGGGATATCAAGTCCCTCCCCAGAAAGCTTCTGGAGAAGAGGATTTTGGGCTCTGCTTTCAGTGTGTCGCTGACCTTAAGGGATTGCCCAGGCCCCGTAATGAGGGAGGGGTTGCGTTTAATTAACTTAGGAAGAATCCCTTTGAAGTTTAGGGATCAAGCCTGGCTCGCTTTCCATGGAAGGCTCTATGTGAGAGGGAACCTGAAGCATCGCCCTGTGGATGATCGGGATTGTCCTAGAGCGGAGTGTGTTGGTAAAGTGGAGTCTATGGACCACTTTTTGCTCCAGTGTCCCTTTAACATAGAGGTGTATAAAAGGGTGGGGAGGGCTCTAGGCATCCCCTTTCTCTATCGCATGAGTTATGCGGAGTGGGTGTACGGGGCATTCCCGACTCTCTGGGATTTTGATTTTGATACACTTTTTCTAGTTAGTATAGTTGTCCGTTACTTCACGTGGAATGCACGGTGCCAGATTACCCTGCGGAAGAAAGTCCTCCCTGTCGAGGTGGTGGTGTACGATATTCTGGGTGAGGTTGGGAAGATTCGGGGTCTTGAGAAGGGCAGGGAGCCTCGAGCGGTCTGGATAAGGGCGTGGAGGAATATCAGACCTGCTTTTGGTGAACTGTCCATCTCTGGGTGAAAAGCTTTTTTCCTATGCTATTTCTTTCACGCCCTTAGCTTTTGTTAGTTAATATCTTCATTTTTGAAGAAGGGCTGCATGCATAATGGGAGTGGTTTTTGTTTCTTGACCTCGCAGGTTTGATGTCTGGTGTG
Organism: Pelophylax lessonae; assembly: GCF_965119305.1. Classification (NCBI taxonomy): domain Eukaryota; kingdom Metazoa; phylum Chordata; class Amphibia; order Anura; family Ranidae; genus Pelophylax; species Pelophylax lessonae. Next base: position 18,720,369 of record NC_138772.1, read on the forward strand.
GTGGTGTGAGTCTTATTAAGATTATTTTTCCCTGTAATGATGAGTTTCATGATGTGAGTTTTGTTTTTGCTGTAAAGCCATTCTTTATTTGAGAGCAGAACTTGCTATGTATTTTTTTTCCCTTTTCATGTAAATATGTATATATTTATTTATGTATATTGATTTTATGATTATTGATTGCAAGACTTTTAATAAACAAAAATTGGGAAGAATGCTCCTTACATTGGTGATCAGTGGGAAGAATGTTCCTTATATTGGTGATCAGTGGGAAGAATGCTCCTTACATTGGTGGCCAGTGGGAAGAATGTTCCTTACATTGGTGATCAGTGGGAAGAATGTTCCTTACATTGGTGATCAGTGGGAAGAATGCTCCTTACATTGGTGATCAGTGAGAAGAATGCTCCTTACATTGGTGATCAGTGGGAAGAATGTTCCTTACATTGGTGATCAATGGGAAGAATGTTCCTTACATTGGTGGCCAGTGGGAAGAATGTTCCTTACATTGGTGGCCAGTGGGAAGAATGCCCCTTACATTGGTGATCAGTGGGAAGAATGTTCCTTACATTGGTGGCCAGTGGGAAGAATGTCCCTTACATTGGTGGTCAGTGGGAAGAATGTCCCTTACATTGGTGATCAGTGAGAAGAATACTCCTTACATTGGTGGCCAGTGGGAAGAATGTCCCTTACATTGGTGGTCAGTGAGAAGAATGCCACTTACATTGGTGATCAGTGGGAAGAATGTTCCTTACATTGGTGATCAGTGGGAAGAATGTTCCTTACATTGGTGGTCAGTGGGAAGAATGTCCCTTACATTGGTGATCAGTGGGAAGAATACTCCTTACATTGGTGGCCAGTGGGAAGAATGTCCCTTACATTGGTGGTCAGTGGGAAGAAGGAGGAGGACACACCCAAAGAGCTCTCTCAGAGAACCAGCCCTTTTCAAGCCTGGGCCTTGCTTGCTAGCTTGGCCCAGGAACAATGCCTGATCCTGGGGGAGGCCCTGGGAGGGATCCCCCTGATGACACGGGGCCTAGTGAGGAGGAGGTGGAGGACCTGTCTGTGGGTCCAGGCCCTGGTGAGAATGCGGATGTCTTCAGCCAGAAGATTATCAATCGTTTTAGGGCGATTGGGAGAGCGGAAGAAAAACTTAAAGTTTTGAAGGCTGAACACAAATCCTTCAAAACCAAGTATTTCCAGGCCTGGAGTAAAAATCGCACAGCCATGAAGCCTGAGTTACAGGAATTGGAAGAAAAGGTAAAGGAACAAACTTTATTATTGGAAAGGCTGAAAGACAGAAGTGGAGCATTTAAAGAAAAATTTGACAATGAGAGGCGATTTACCAGCCAAGCATCAGCAAGCTCTGTGGATCAGCAGCCTCAGTTAATGGATGACCAGGCTCCATCTGCCTCTGCACCTCTCCCCCCATGCCAGAACTGGGAATCACCAGCGGCAACCAGCCAGGGGGTTGAGAGTGGACATGGATCCCTGACATTCATCCAGCAGATGGAGTCACCCCTGAAAGCAGACAGGTTTGTATTTTCTGATGATCCATCAGAAATCCCTGAGGATGGGCAGAGGAGATTCAAGTCAGCAAAGCCAGTAATGGTGGAGAAATCCCAGTACACCATGCTGCCATCCAACATGTCTGCCCCATCTGCTGTAGTGGATGGTGTCCCAGGTGAGAAAGAGCTCTGCATACAGCTACCTATTGGAGTTACCGCTGTGGAGAAACCGACAGACATGCAAGCCCCGGACCATCAGACGAATGTGGATGGACCTGCATTAAACACCCCAGGCATGGATTTTGCTGGTCTGGCTGAGACCAGTAGTCCCACGGCAAGCAAAATGGTTGCCAGCTCCAAAGAGCCTGCTTCATGTTCACCTGAGCCTCCCAGTCTTCCAGTGCTGATTGCTGATGGGGGAGGGGATCAACATAGTTCTGGAAGTGGAATGGAAGTAGCAATGGAAATATCCTGCAATGCTTTACCTGCTGCTGTGTTAAAACAGAATGCTATTTCCACAGCTGAAAACCCTGTCCTAGTGGAAGAGAAGATGACAGCTGGAGTTCTTACCAATGCAGCAGCAACTATGGATTCTGCTGTGAAGACAACAGCAATAATAAGTATCCCAGCAAGTATAAAAAATGACAATGTTAAAGCAATGAATGTGGTGGGTGGTGGTGAAGGGGTTAGTAATGCTGGGAAAAATAAAAATGACATTTCTCCTCCTGCTCAGCAGAGGAAAGATTCGATTGCACAGATCAATCCCGAATCTGTGCAATCGTTATCTGCTAAGTGTGTGTCAGATAATTTAAAAAAAACTGATGGATTTTCTGCTGGGAGGAATGTTGGAAGCTATGCTTCGGCTTTGGGGAGTCACACCAGGGTGGGTGGTGGGAATTCTGTTATTAGTCAAAATCCAGGGAGGTTTGGTGGGTATAGGAGGAGGAATGTGGTACAGTTGAGGTGGGTGGGGGATGGAACTCCACCTGTAAGGGGGAGGGTGGCTGAGTTGATTTTGGAAATGGGGTTTAAAGCTTGTGATATTTTTGCTTTAATTTGCCCGGTGGGGAGTTATGAATTCGATTTGTCGTTTGTAAAACCTGAAAGTTTGGATCTCTTCTGGGAGAGATTTAGGAGGTGCAAGGGCCTTCAGCAGTGGAGTGGTTTGGTGCCAAAAGTGATTTCAAGGCAGCCTCTGATAAAATCAGTGACCATTTTGGTGCGTAACGAATCCATACCAGAGGCTGATTTATTAGTATGGCTACGCCGATATGGCGAGGTCCTCACTCCACTGCGGAAGGTCCTTGATGAGCATGGGATATGGACAGGGGCCTGGACAGTGTCGCTAAAATTGGGGGTGCTGGGCGATGTAGTTCAGCACCTTCCCTGCTCAGCCTTTCTGGGTAGGGATAGGCTGACCATTTTCTACCAAGGTCAGCCTAAGGTATGTAATAAATGTGGTGATAAAGGCCACTTTGCATCGTCCTGCACCCACAAGAAGTGCTCACTGTGCCAGGATTTAGGCCATTTGGCCAGAGAATGCACCCAGATTCGGTGCAATTTGTGCCAGCAGCTGGGTCATCCATATAGCCAGTGCCCAGAGGCACTGCATAACTTGCCAGGATTGGAGACTGAGCTGCAGAGGCTTGATAAAGAAGATGAAGCAGCTGAAGTTAGAGAGGAAATTGTTGTTGCCCCTCCTGTGTCTGTTGTGTCAGATTCTGTTTCCCCTAGTGATGTGGTCCCTGAGTCTGTGTCTGTTGTGTCAGATTCTGTTTCCCCTAGTGATGTGGTCCCTGAGTCTGTCCCTCCTGTTGTTCCTACATCTACTGTGCGTAGATCCTCCAGACTAGCGGAAGCTGCTGGGGGGGCGGGTATAGTGGATCTTCCCCCTCGGCCTACTCCACCTCCAGTCCCTGTCTCTCGACACCGCAAACGCGGCCAAGAGGGTGCAGGGGTGCTGGATGGTGGTGGGGTCGATGGGGTTGAGGGAGGGGTGTCCATGTCCCATGTCTCACCCTCTGTTGTGGAGGATTCGGATGATGAGGGGTGGGAGAGGACAAAGAGGAAGAAAAATAAGAAGAGGAAGACCAGTAAAGCGGTCACTTCTTCCTTACAGTTAGAGCCAGGAGGGGTTCCTCTTGGCAACACATTTTCGGTTTTATCAGGGGAGGAGTTAGTATCCGATTTATCTACTTTATCATCTATGGATGAGGGGGAGTCACATAGTGTAAAGAGAGCTGTTTCGGGTGATGAGAGTGTGGTGGAGGTTAAGAAACGACTACCCCAATCATCCTGATGGCAGTGCCCGCTCTGATAAAGGTGGCGACCATTAATGTCGCCAGCGTGAAATCTGCAAGAGCTCGTGATATTGCCTTATTTTTGCTCAGTGAGTTTGATGCTGAGATTTTATTTTTGCAAGAGACCTGGCTCAATACTTTGGCCGATGTCCATCTAGCAAAAAGGGAGTGGAGATGCGGTCCCTCCTTTTGGTCTCTTGCGGCTGAGCCTTGCAGCGGAGTTGCGGTTCTTTTTAAAACCGATATGGTAACGTGCCGGCGGATAATTGAGGTAGAAATGGGGAGATGCATGGTCTTAGACGTCTCTGTTAGGGGGCAGGACCTGCGCCTGATCAATATCTATGGACCGCAGTCAAAATGGGACAGGAAATGCCTCTTCACAAAGATCAAGCCCTTCCTTTTTACATCCCAGCAGGTTGTCTTTGGAGGTGACTTTAACACCATAATTAGGCCTGAAGACAGGAGGGTCTCCATAGACAGGCTGGGTTATGATAGCGTTTTTCTTAGAGATATGGTTAGACAAGCAGGCCTGGTAGATGTGCACATTAAGCACTGCCCTGGCAGCACGGGATTCACGTTTCAGAGAGGGAATAGTCAGAGTAGGATAGATAGGTTTTTTTTAAAGGAGAACTCTGCTTTCTCGGCTCCTGAGTTGAGGGTGGTGGAGTTCTCTGACCACTGTATGCTGTCTGTGACTCTGAATGCCTCGGACACTCCACCCAGGGGAAGGGGTACCTGGAAACTGAATTCGGCTCTCCTGGAAGATGTAGAGGTAAGACAATCCTTTGAGGATTTTTTTCAGGCACAGGTTTCTATTCTGGACTTTTGCAGCAGTAAGTCAGAGTGGTGGGAGCTTGTGAAACAAAGGGCGATTGGACTTTTCAAGGCCATAAGTAAGAAGAAGCAGCTTGGTATGTATATTGCCTACCAGCATTTGCGGAGGAAGCTTGATCGTCTTGTCTCGTATGGAGGAGATCCAGGGGAGATCTCGGAGGTAAAGCTTCTTCTTAGGAAGTGTCAATACGACCGGCATGCCTCCTTGGTTCTGGAGAGAGATTATGGGAAATATCACTCGCCTGATCCTTACCAGAACTGTAAGCAAGGCATAGCAGTTAAGACGGTCATAGGTCTGAGGGATAGTACGGGTTCCCTGGTGAAGTCCAGATCAGGGATCCTGGAGATCTTCAGGTCATATTACGCAGACCTTCTGGGAAGAAAGGACCTTAGTCGGGACAGGATGGAAAGCTTTCTGGATTCTACTCCAGGATTGGGAAATGATACATTGCCTTTGATGGATTTGACAGAACCAATTTCAGCGGATGAGGTAGTTTGTGCTATAGAGAAGCTGGCTACCAAAAAGTCGCCTGGGCCAGATGGGTTGACAGCTGAATTTTACAAGTGTTTTAAGTCCATTCTGGCTCCCTTTTTAGCGGAGGTTTATAACAGCTGTTTAGATGAGGGTTCTCTCCCTCCCTCCATGAGGCAATCCGCTGTGATTCTTCTGTCAAAAGGTAAAGACCCCTCAATAATTGAGAACTGGCGCCCCATCAGTCTTCTCAATGTTGATAGAAAGATCTTGGCGAAGATTCTTTTTTGGCGCTTGTCGTCAGTAGCAGGCGATTTGTTGTCCAATCATCAGCACTGCTCGGTCCAGGGCAGAAGTACCTTTTCAGCAATTTTAGCTGTCCGGGAGGCTTTGGAGCGATGCAGGGCTGCTGGATGGAGAAAGTACTTGCTGGCATTGGATCAGGCGAAGGCTTTTGATCGAGTCAATCATGAGTACCTGTATTTGCTACTTGGTAGATACGGCCTGCAGGGGAGGTTTATTGATTGGCTGAAAACATTATATAAAGGGGCTGAGAGCTTCCCACTTGTTAATGGTTGGGTTGGACGGCCTTTTGAGGTTGGCTCTGGGGTGCGCCAGGGGTGTCCTTTGAGCCCCCTGCTATATGTATTCGCAATTGACCCCTTCATAAGAAGGTTAGAGAGTGGATCGTTGTGTGGGGTGCCTTTGGGCATTGCTGGTGTGCCGCCTTTGAAGGTCGTGGCCTATGCCGATGATGTGTCTGTTATTATCTCTGGGATGGAGGAGGCGCAGGAGGTGGTCTCTGTGATAGAGCAGTACACTGAGGCTTCTGGCTCTAAAATCAATCATGAAAAGAGTGAAGTTTTCTGGATGGGTGAGGAGGGTGAAAGCTTCGAACTTCCGGATGCCTTCCCAGAGCCCCAGCAGGAAATTAAAGTGTTGGGCATCAAATTTGGTCCTGGTGACTATGGTCATCGAAATTGGGAAAGCAGGTTGTTGAATGCCAATGCCAAGGTGGCAAGCTGGAAGAAATGGAAACTTTCCTTGAGGGAAAGGGTTGACTTGATTAAAACTTACCTGATCCCAATCTTTTTATATGTCAGCTTTGTCTGTATCTTGCCGGAATCTCTCTATGCAAGGGTGTACAGCTGCTTTTTCCAACTGTTATGGGGAAATAGGCTGAACCTGATTAAACGCAATGTAACTTACCTGTCCAGGCGGGAAGGTGGTCTAGGAATGGTCAACCCTATAGTTTTCTTTTCTCTGCTTTTTTTAAAGTATAATCTTGGTAATATGTTAGCAGAGACCCCGCCGGGATGGGTGGGTATTTTTCAATCTTGGTTTAGGCCTTTTCTGCGATGCTGGGAAGATGGCGGGCCAGTGAAAAGTCTGAGAGTCCGACATGGCAAGCTTCCGGCTTATGTTGCCCCGTGTCTGAAAATACTTAGGCAGTGGCAGGTGACAGTGGGGGATATCAAGTCCCTCCCCAGAAAGCTTCTGGAGAAGAGGATTTTGGGCTCTGCTTTCAGTGTGTCGCTGACCTTAAGGGATTGCCCAGGCCCCGTAATGAGGGAGGGGTTGCGTTTAATTAACTTAGGAAGAATCCCTTTGAAGTTTAGGGATCAAGCCTGGCTCGCTTTCCATGGAAGGCTCTATGTGAGAGGGAACCTGAAGCATCGCCCTGTGGATGATCGGGATTGTCCTAGAGCGGAGTGTGTTGGTAAAGTGGAGTCTATGGACCACTTTTTGCTCCAGTGTCCCTTTAACATAGAGGTGTATAAAAGGGTGGGGAGGGCTCTAGGCATCCCCTTTCTCTATCGCATGAGTTATGCGGAGTGGGTGTATGGGGCATTCCCGACTCGCTGGGATTTTGATTTGGATACACTTTTTCTAGTTAGTATAGTTGTCCGTTACTTCACGTGGAATGCACGGTGCCAGATTACCCTGCGGAAGAAAGTCCTCCCTGTCGAGGTGGTGGTGTACGATATTCTGGGTGAGGTTGGGAAGATTCGGGGTCTTGAGAAGGGCAGGGAGCCTCGAGCGGTCTGGATAAGGGCGTGGAGGAATATCAGACCTGCTTTTGGTGAACTGTCCATCTCTGGGTGAAAAGCTTTTTTCCTATGCTATTTCTTTCACACCCTTAGCTTTTGTTAGTTAATATCTTCATTTTTGAAGAAGGGCTGCATGCATAATGGGAGTGGTTTTTGTTTCTTGACCTCGCAGGTTTGATGTCTGGTGTGGTGGTGTGAGTCTAATTAAGATTATTTTTCCCGGTAATGATGTGTTTCATGATGTGAGTTTTGTTTTTGCTGTAAAGGCAGTCTTTATTTGAGAGCAGAATTTACTATGTATTTTTTTTTCCCCTTTTCATGTAAATATGTATATATTTATTTATGTATATTGATTTTATGCTTATTGATTGCAAGACTTTTAATAAACAAAATTGGGAAGAATGTCCCTTACATTGGTGATCAGTGAGAAGAATACTCCTTACATTGGTGGCCAGTGGGAAGAATGTCCCTTACATTGGTGGTCAGTGAGAAGAATGCCACTTACATTGGTGATCAGTGGGAAGAATGTTCCTTACATTGGTGATCAGTGGGAAGAATGTTCCTTACATTGGTGGTCAGTGGGAAGAATGTCCCTTACATTGGTGATCAGTGGGAAGAATACTCCTTACATTGGTGGCCAGTGGGAAGAATGCTCCTTACATTGGTGGCCAGTGGGAAGAATGCCCCTTACATTGGTGATCAGTGGGAAGAATGTTCCTTACATTGGTGGCCAGTGGGAAGAATGTCCCTTACATTGGTGGTCAGTGAGAAGAATGCCACTTACATTGGTGATCAGTGGGAAGAATGTTCCTTACGTTGGTGATCAGTGGGAAGAATGTTCCTTACATTGGTGATCAGTGGGAAGAATGTCCCTTACATTGGTGGTCAGTGGGAAGAATGCTCCTTACATTGGTGATCAGTGGGAAGAATGTTCCTTATATTGGTGATCAGTGGGAAGAATGCTCCTTACATTGGTGGCCAGTGGGAAGAATGTTCCTTACATTGGTGATCAGTGGGAAGAATGTTCCTTACATTGGTGATCAGTGGGAAGAATGCTCCTTACATTGGTGATCAGTGAGAAGAATGCTCCTTACATTGGTGATCAGTGGGAAGAATGTTCCTTACATTGGTGATCAATGGGAAGAATGTTCCTTACATTGGTGGCCAGTGGGAAGAATGTTCCTTACATTGGTGGCCAGTGGGAAGAATGCCCCTTACATTGGTGATCAGTGGGAAGAATGTTCCTTACATTGGTGGCCAGTGGGAAGAATGTCCCTTACATTGGTGGTCAGTGGGAAGAATGTCCCTTACATTGGTGATCAGTGAGAAGAATACTCCTTACATTGGTGGCCAGTGGGAAGAATGTCCCTTACATTGGTGGTCAGTGAGAAGAATGCCACTTACATTGGTGATCAGTGGGAAGAATGTTCCTTACATTGGTGATCAGTGGGAAGAATGTTCCTTACATTGGTGGTCAGTGGGAAGAATGTCCCTTACATTGGTGATCAGTGGGAAGAATACTCCTTACATTGGTGGCCAGTGGGAAGAATGTCCCTTACATTGGTGGTCAGTGGGAAGAAGGAGGAGGACACACCCAAAGAGCTCTCTGTGAGAACCAGCCCTTTTCAAGCCTGGGCCTTGCTTGCTAGCTTGGCCCAGGAACAATGCCTGATCCTGGGGGAGGCCCTGGGAGGGATCCCCCTGATGACACGGGGCCTAGTGAGGAGGAGGTGGAGGACCTGTCTGTGGGTCCAGGCCCTGGTGAGAATGCGGATGTCTTCAGCCAGAAGATTATCAATCGTTTTAGGGCGATTGGGAGAGCGGAAGAAAAACTTAAAGTTTTGAAGGCTGAACACAAATCCTTCAAAACCAAGTATTTCCAGGCCTGGAGTAAAAATCGCACAGCCATGAAGCCTGAGTTACAGGAATTGGAAGAAAGGGTAAAGGAACAATCTTTATTATTGGAAAGGCTGAAAGACAGAAGTGGAGCATTTAAAGAAAAATTTGACAATGAGAGGCGATTTACCAGCCAAGCATCAGCAAGTTCTGTGGATCAGCAGCCTCAGTTAATGGATGACCCGGCTCCATCTGCCTCTGCACCTCTCCCCCCATGCCAGAACTGGGAATCACCAGCGGCAACCAGCCAGGGGGTTGAGAGTGGACATGGATCCCTGACATTCATCCAGCAGATGGAATCACCCCTGAAAGCAGACAGGTTTGTATTTTCTGATGATCCATCAGAAATCCCTGAGGATGGGCAGAGGAGATACAGGCCAGCAAAGCCAGTAATGGTGGAGAAATCCCAGTACACCATGCTGCCATCCAACATGTCTGCCCCATCTGCTGTAGTGGATGGTGTCCCAGGTGAGAAAGAGCTCTGCATACAGCTACCTATTGGAGTTACCGCTGTGGAGAAACCGAGTGCAGACATGCAAGCCCCGGACCATCAGACGAATGTGGATGGACCTGCATTAAACACCCCAGGCATGGATTTTGCTGGTCTGGCTGAGACCAGTAGTCCCACGGCAAGCAAAATGGCTGCCAGCTCCAAAGAGCCTGCTTCATGTTCACCTGAGCCTCCCAGTCTTCCAGTGCTGATTGCTGATGGGGGAGGGGATCAACATAGTTCTGGAAGTGGAATGGAAGTAGCAATGGAAATATCCTGCAATGCTTTACCTGCTGCTGTGTTAAAACAGAATGCTATTTCCACAGCTGAAAACCCTGTCCTAGTGGAAGAGGAGATGACAGCTGGAGTTTTTACCAGTGCAGCAGCTATGGATTCTGCTGTGAAGACAACAGCAATAATAAATATCCCAGCAAGTATAAAAAATGACATTAATGTTAAAGCAATGAATGTGGTGGGTGGTGGTGAAGGGGTTAGTAATGCTGGGAAAAATAAAAATGACATTTCTCCTCCTGCTCAGCAGAGGAAAGATTCGATTGCACAGATCAATCCCGAATCTGTGCAATCGTTATCTGCTAAGTGTGTGTCAGATAATTTAAAAAAAACTGATGGATTTTCTGCTGGGAGGAATGTTGGAAGCTATGCTTCAGCTTTGGGGAGTCACACCAGGGTGGGTGGTGGGAATTCTGTTATTAGTCAAAATTCAGGGAGGTTTGGTGGGTATAGGAGGAGGAATGTGGTACAGTTGAGATGGGTGGGGGATGGAACTCCGCCAGTAAGGGGGAGGGTGGCTGAGTTGATTTTGGAAATGGGGTTTAAAGCTTGTGATATTTTTGCTTTAATTTGCCCGGTGGGGAGTTATGAATTTGATTTGTCGTTTGTAAAACCTGAAAGTTTGGATCTCTTCTGGGAGAGATTTAGGAGGTGCAAGGGCCTTCAGCAGTGGAGTGGTTTGGTGCCAAAAGTGATTTCAAGGCAGCCTCTGATAAAATCAGTGACCATTTTGGTGCGTAACGAATCCATACCAGAGGCTGATTTATTAGTATGGCTACGCCGATATGGCGAGGTCCTCACTCCACTGCGGAAGGTCCTTGATGAGCATGGGATATGGACAGGGGCCTGGACAGTGTCACTAAAATTGGGGGTGCTGGGCGATGTAGTTCAGCACCTTCCCTGCTCAGCCTTTCTGGGTAGGGATAGGCTGACCATTTTCTACCAAGGTCAGCCTAAGGTGTGCAATAAATGTGGTGATAAAGGCCACTTTGCATCGTCCTGCACCCACAAGAAGTGCTCACTGTGCCAGGATTTAGGCCATTTGGCCAGAGAATGCACCCAGATTCGGTGCAATTTGTGCCAGCAGCTGGGTCATCCATATAGCCAGTGCCCAGAGGCACTGCATAACTTGCCAGGATTGGAGACTGAGCTGCAGAGGCTTGATAAAGAAGATGAAGCAGCTGAAGTTAGAGAGGAAATTGTTGTTGCCCCTCCTGTGTCTGTTGTGTCAGATTCTGTTTCACCTAGTGATGTGGTCCCTGAGTCTGTGTCTGTTGTGTCAGATTCTGTTTCCCCTAGTGATGTGGTCCCTGAGTCTGTCCCTCCTGTTGTTCCTACATCTACTGTGCGTAGATCCTCCAGACTAGCGGAAGCTGCTGGGGGGGCGGGTATAGTGGATCTTCCCCCTCGGCCTACTCCACCTCCAGTCCCTGTCTCTCGACACCGCAAACGCGGCCAAGAGGGTGCAGGGGTGCTGGATGGTGGTGGGGTCGATGGGGTTGAGGGAGGGGTGTCCATGTCCCACGTCTCACCCTCTGTTGTGGAGGATTCGGATGATGAGGGGTGGGAGAGGACAAAGAGGAAGAAAAAGAAGAAGAGGAAGACCAGTAAAGCGGTCACTTCTTCCTTACAGTTAGAGCCAGGAGGGGTTCCTCTTGGCAACACATTTTCGGTTTTATCAGGGGAGGAGTTAGTATCTGATTTATCTACTTTATCATCTATGGATGAGGGGGAGTCACATAGTGTAAAGAGAGCTGTTTCGGGTGATGAGAGTGTGGTGGAGGTTAAGAAACGACTACCCCAATCATCCTGATGGCAGTGCCCGCTCTGATAAAGGTGGCGACCATTAATGTCGCCAGCGTGAAATCTGCAAGAGCTCGTGATATTGCCTTATTTTTGCTCAGTGAGTTTGATGCTGAGATTTTATTTTTGCAAGAGACCTGGCTCAATACTTTGGCCGATGTCCATCTAGCAAAAAGGGAGTGGAGATGCGGTCCCTCCTTTTGGTCTCTTGCGGCTGAGCCTTGCAGCGGAGTTGCGGTTCTTTTTAAAACCGATATGGTAACGTGCCGGCGGATAATTGAGGTAGAAATGGGGAGATGCATGGTCTTAGACGTCTCTGTTAGGGGGCAGGACCTGCGCCTGATCAATATCTATGGACCGCAGTCAAAATGGGACAGGAAATGCCTCTTCACAAAGATCAAGCCCTTCCTTTTTACATCCCAGCAGGTTGTCTTTGGAGGTGACTTTAACACCATAATTAGGCCTGAAGACAGGAGGGTCTCCATAGACAGGCTGGGTTATGATAGCGTTTTTCTTAGAGATATGGTTAGACAAGCAGGCCTGGTAGATGTGCACATTAAGCACTGCCCTGGCAGCACGGGATTCACGTTTCAGAGAGGGAATAGTCAGAGTAGGATAGATAGGTTTTTTTTAAAGGAGAACTCTGCTTTCTCGGCTCCTGAGTTGAGGGCGGTGGAGTTCTCTGACCACTGTATGCTGTCTGTGACTCTGAATGCCTCGGACACTCCACCCAGGGGAAGGGGTACCTGGAAACTGAATTCGGCTCTCCTGGAAGATGTAGAGGTAAGACAATCCTTTGAGGATTTTTTTCAGGCACAGGTTTCTATTCTGGACTTTTGCAGCAGTAAGTCAGAGTGGTGGGAGCTTGTGAAACAAAGGGCGATTGGACTTTTCAAGGCCATAAGTAAGAAGAAGCAGCTTGGTATGTATATTGCCTACCAGCATTTGCGGAGGAAGCTTGATCGTCTTGTCTCGTATGGAGGAGATCCAGGGGAGATCTCGGAGGTAAAGCTTCTTCTAAGGAAGTGTCAATACGACCGGCATGCCTCCTTGGTTCTGGAGAGAGATTATGGGAAATATCACTCGCCTGATCCTTACCAGAACTGTAAGCAAGGCATAGCAGTTAAGACGGTCATAGGTCTGAGGGATAGTACGGGTTCCCTGGTGAAGTCCAGATCAGGGATCCTGGAGATCTTCAGGTCATATTACGCAGACCTTCTGGGAAGAAAGGACCTTAGTCGGGACAGGATGGAAAGCTTTCTGGATTCTACTCCAGGATTGGGAAACGATACATTGCCTTTGATGGATTTGACAGAACCAATTTCAGCGGATGAGGTAGTTCGTGCTATAGAGAAGCTGGCTACCAAAAAGTCGCCTGGGCCAGATGGGTTGACAGCTGAATTTTACAAGTGTTTTAAGTCCATTCTGGCTCCCTTTTTAGCGGAGGTTTATAACAGCTGTTTAGAAGAGGGTTCTCTCCCTCCCTCCATGAGGCAATCCGCTGTGATTCTTCTGTCAAAAGGTAAAGACCCCTCAATAATTGAGAACTGGCGCCCCATCAGTCTTCTCAATGTTGATAGAAAGATCTTGGCGAAGATTCTTTTTTGGCGCTTGTCGTCAGTAGCAGGCGATTTGTTGTCCAATCATCAGCACTGCTCGGTCCAGGGCAGAAGTACCTTTTCAGCAATTTTAGCTGTCCGGGAGGCTTTGGAGCGATGCAGGGCTGCTGGATGGAGAAAGTACTTGCTGGCATTGGATCAGGCGAAGGCTTTTGATCGAGTCAATCATGAGTACCTGTATTTGCTACTTGGTAGATACGGCCTGCAGGGGAGGTTTATTGATTGGCTGAAAACATTATATAAAGGGGCTGAGAGCTTCCCACTTGTTAATGGTTGGGTTGGACGGCCTTTTGAGGTTGGCTCTGGGGTGCGCCAGGGGTGTCCTTTGAGCCCCCTGCTATATGTATTCGCAATCGATCCCTTCATAAGAAGGTTAGAGAGTGGATCGTTGTGTGGGGTGCCTTTGGGCATTGCTGGTGTGCCGCCTTTGAAGGTCGTGGCCTATGCCGATGATGTGTCTGTTATTATCTCTGGGATGGAGGAGGCGCAGGAGGTGGTCTCTGTGATAGAGCAGTACACTGAGGCTTCTGGCTCTAAAATCAATCATGAAAAGAGTGAAGTTTTCTGGATGGGTGAGGAGGGTGAAAGCTTCGAACTTCCGGATGCCTTCCCAGAGCCCCAGCAGGAAATTAAAGTGTTGGGCATCAAATTTGGTCCTGGTGACTATGGTCATCGAAATTGGGAAAGCAGGTTGTTGAATGCCAATGCCAAGGTGGCAAGCTGGAAGAAATGGAAACTTTCCTTGAGGGAAAGGGTTGACTTGATTAAAACTTACCTGATCCCAATCTTTTTATATGTCAGCTTTGTCTGTATCTTGCCGGAATCTCTCTATGCAAGGGTGTACAGCTGCTTTTTCCAACTGTTATGGGGAAATAGGCTGAACCTGATCAAACGCAATGTAACTTACCTGTCCAGGCGGGAGGGTGGTCTAGGAATGGTCAACCCTATAGTTTTCTTTTCTCTGCTTTTTTTAAAGTATAATCTTGGTAATATGTTAGCAGAGACCCCGCCGGGATGGGTGGGTATTTTTCAATCTTGGTTTAGGCCTTTTCTGCGATGCTGGGAAGATGGCGGGCCAGTGAAAAGTCTGAGAGTCCGACATGGCAAGCTTCCGGCTTATGTTGCCCCGTGTCTGAAAATACTTAGGCAGTGGCAGGTGACAGTGGGGGATATCAAGTCCCTCCCCAGAAAGCTTCTGGAGAAGAGGATTTTGGGCTCTGCTTTCAGTGTGTCGCTGACCTTAAGGGATTGCCCAGGCCCCGTAATGAGGGAGGGGTTGCGTTTAATTAACTTAGGAAGAATCCCTTTGAAGTTTAGGGATCAAGCCTGGCTCGCTTTCCATGGAAGGCTCTATGTGAGAGGGAACCTGAAGCATCGCCCTGTGGATGATCGGGATTGTCCTAGAGCGGAGTGTGTTGGTAAAGTGGAGTCTATGGACCACTTTTTGCTCCAGTGTCCCTTTAACATAGAGGTGTATAAAAGGGTGGGGAGGGCTCTAGGCATCCCCTTTCTCTATCGCATGAGTTATGCGGAGTGGGTGTACGGGGCATTCCCGACTCGCTGGGATTTTGATTTGGATACACTTTTTCTAGTTAGTATAGTTGTCCGTTACTTCACGTGGAATGCACGGTGCCAGATTACCCTGCGGAAGAAAGTCCTCCCTGTCGAGGTGGTGGTGTACGATATTCTGGGTGAGGTTGGGAAGATTCGGGGTCTTGAGAAGGGCAGGGAGCCTCGAGCGGTCTGGATAAGGGCGTGGAGGAATATCAGACCTGCTTTTGGTGAACTGTCCATCTCTGGGTGAAAAGCTTTTTTCCTATGCTATTTCTTTCACGCCCTTAGCTTTTGTTAGTTAATATCTTCATTTTTGAAGAAGGGCTGCATGCATAATGGGAGTGGTTTTTGTTTCTTGACCTCGCAGGTTTGATGTCTGGTGTGGTGGTGTGAGTCTTATTAAGATTATTTTTCCCGGTAATGATGTGTTTCATGATGTGAGTTTTGTTTTTGCTGTAAAGCCATTCTTTATTTGAGAGCAGAACTTGCTATGTATTTTTTTCCCTTTTCATGTAAATATGTATATATTTATTTATGTATATTGATTTTATGATTATTGATTGCAAGACTTTTAATAAACAAAAATTGGGAAGAATGCCCCTTACATTGGTGATCAGTGGGAAGAATGTTCCTTACATTGGTGGCCAGTGGGAAGAATGCCCCTTACATTGGTGGCCAGTAGGGATGATCGAACTTTTCAAAAGTTCGGTTCGACCAGAACGCCCGAACTTCCCGAATGTTCGGCCCAGATTTCAGAACCCCATTGAAATCAATAGGACCCGAACTTCGGTAATCAAAAAACACAATTTTGAAGCCCTAAAACCCAATAAATGCCCCTAAAATGTGCCTAGGGTTCTGGGTCATGCCCCAGGGACTATTAATCACACAAAAAAAAGTTCTTAAAAATTGTCATTTTTGATAGAGAGCCAATTATTGAAAAAACGATTGAAAAAAAAAATGTGATTTCTTTGGATTTAGTGTCTGGGGGGTCTAAAAGGTGTACCTGTGAAGTTTCAGCTCTGTAGCATGTCCAGAACCAGAAAAAAAAATTAGTTTGTATTAGAATTAATATAGAACAGGTTAGTAGCTTCGCTACTTTTACACCTGGCTTTTTGTTACAGGCGTTTTATTGGGCTTTTTTGAGGACATGTTTGGAGTCAGGCATGACATCTGAACTTCTGTGTAGGGGTATATATACACACACATGTATGTATATATACACATATATAGGTGTGAAAGTAGCAGAAACCTATGCTTGCGCTAATGAAATAATTAACAGGCATATGTCTCTGCTCCTATCACACCTATATATGTGTAGGTGTATAAATACATATAAGTGTGTGTATATATACCCCTATACAGAAGTTCAGATGTTATGCCTGCCTCCAAAGACCCCCCAAAAAATGCCCAAAAAAACCGCCTGCTGCAAAAACACACCTGGGAGTTTTTGTAGCACGCGTTTTTTTGGGCATTTTTAGGGCGTCTTTGGAGGCAGGCATAACATCTGAACTTCTGTATAGGGGTATATATACACACACACTTATATGTATTTATACACATACACACATATAGGTGTTATAGCACCCTTTTTTTTTAGCCTGTGAGAGCCTCTGTGTCTGGCACCCCGCATGTAGATTAGGGGGCCGGATGCATGGATAGGGAGGAGGGCGGTGCCCCTGCACTCCATATACTCCAGCCACCACTGGTTTCTGTTATAACATTAACATTTGCAAATAAATAATTGTTCTTCATACATTTAGCCCAAAATATATTCTGCTACATTTCTTTGGTGAAAATATTATATAATATTATATAAAATATTGATCATCCCACTCCTTTTCCCAGGTTTTATATTATTTTAATATGTTAATTGTGTGTATATATTATAATGATGAACTGTTATATTTTAATTACTGTAATCGTATGTGCACTGGGTAATCAATGCTCTGATCATTGTGATCTTGGCTAATTTTTAGTACAGCCATTAGGTTATACTGTATATTCTTTAGATTTATATTTTCATTTTTCCTATGTGTTTTTTAGTTATTATTTCCATTACTATGTATCTATAATGATCTAATACCAATAATTGTTTTAAATGAATAGCCATCTAATAATTTTCTATTGAGATGCATGTTTTTATCCTTGGTCCCATAGCATATTCTTGCCCCTGTGTCTCCTCCTCCATCTGCTGCTTATTATTACCCCTTTCCATTCCCCCCTCCCCCCTCCCTATTTAACTTCAGGCACCTTTCCCCTTGTATCGGTCTGATGAAGGAGCTGTACTGTGCAAGCTCCGAAACGCGTTACCGCCCCCTGACGTCACTACGCCCCGTGTGGTCCACCAGTGTGGCATGCTCTTCTTCTTCCTCCAGTATCAGTAGTGCAGCTGCTGCACATGCGAGGAAACTGTTCGTAGCTGACATTTTCCAAAAAAAGCAAAGAACGCGGAGAGCACACAAAAGCCTGACCTTCAGAAACGACACCAAAACTACCCACAAAGATAGGAAGAGGAAGACCACTTTAGCCTCAAAACGCCTGGAGAAAAAAAAAACGCCCCAAAAAAGCTCATAAAACGCCCTAAAAACGCTCATAAAACGCCCAACAAACGCCCAAAAAACGCTTGAAAAAACGCCCAAAAAAACACCTGAAAACGATGCGCTCAGGTCTCTCAGCTATAGCGTGGAGGGGAAGTGGTTAAAGAAGTAAACCCTCCTCTGCAACTTGTACCTATAGGTAAGCCTATGATAAGACTTCCCTATAGGCAGTGGTGTATTTTGGTTTTGTGCTGCCCTAGGCAAGACTAAAATTGGGCGCCCCCCCCCCCCCCTCCCCCTCCTATGTAAATTGCCCCACTCCTTTTTTAACGGATGTGGCTCCCTCCAAAATTGAAGGACTATAAGTCCCAGCACTAACCCCTGAGATCTCACGAGAGGGGAGAGAGGGGGGGGGTGAGAGAGAGAGAGAGGGGGGATGAGAGAGCGAGAGGGGGGATGAGAGAGCGAGAGGGGGGATAGGAGAGCAAGAGGGGGGATGCGAGAGGGGGGATGGGAGAGAGAGAGGGGGGATGAGTGAGAGAGAGAGAGGGGGGATGAGAGAGCGAGAGGGGGGATAGGAGAGCGAGAGGGGGGATGGGAGAGAGAGAGGGGGGATGAGTGAGAGAGAGAGGGGGGATGAGAGAGCGAGAGGGGGGATAGGAGAGAGAGAGGGGGATGCGAGAGGGGGGATGGGAGAGAGAGAGGGGGGATGAGTGAGAGAGAGAGGGGGGATGAGAGAGCGAGAGGGGGGATAGGAGAGAGAGAGGGGGATGCGAGAGGGGGGATGGGAGAGAGAGAGGGGGGATGAGTGAGAGAGAGAGGGGGGATGAGAGAGCGAGAGGGGGGATGCGAGAGTGGGGATGGGAGAGAGAGAGGGGGGGATGAGTGAGAGAGAGAGAGGGGGATGAGTGAGAGAGCGGGAGAATGAGAGAGAGAGAGAGAGGAGGGGTGAGAGAGAGAGGGGTGAGAGAGAGGAGGGGTGAGAGAGAGAGAGAGAGGGGTTAGAGAGAGGAGGGGTGAGAGAGAGAGAGAGAGAGAGAGAGGGGTGAGAGAGAGGAGGGGTGAGAGAGAGAGAGAGAGAGGGGTTAGAGAGAGGAGGGGTGAGAGAGAGAGAGAGAGAGAGGGGTGAGAGAGGGCTGTGAGAGAAAGGAGGGAATGAGAGAGGCGGCTCTAGCAACCAGTGGCCAGAGAGAGGGGGGGTGAGAGAGAGGAGGATGAAAGAGAGAGAGAGGAGGGGGGTGTGAGAGAATGGGGGGATGAGAGCGAGAGAGAGGGGGGGGGGAATAAGAGAGGCAGCTCTAGCAACCAGTGGCCAATAGAGTCTCAGGTGGAGGGGGGGTGGATTTTTTCCTGCCCCCCTGCAAAGTGCCGCCCTAGGCCTGGGCCTTGTTGACCTAGGCCAAAATACAGCACTGTCCTATAGGTACTGTAAATATCTCCTAAACATGTACCGTTTAGGAGATATTTACCTTAAATGCAGACAGTGACGTCACTGGCGCATGTGTTCTGAAGGAACGGCCGCTGGTGCCGTTCCTTCAGAGCCCCGTGCCGTGACGTCATTGCGGCTTCAGCCAATCAGATGGCCGGATGCGGCAAACCCGGAAGAAGGGCGACCGAACATGTCACCCATGAGACAGGTGAGTGGTCTGCACTGCGGGGCTTCGTTCTAAGGTAAGTATTTCATAATGAGCTGGTATGCGATGCATACTAGCTCATTATGTGTTTTGTCTTTCAGGTGTTCGTTTTTTTTTTCTTTTTAATTCTGAGGTTTACAACCTCTTTAAGGGGCTTTAGCATCTATCATAGACTGTCAGCAGTTGGGAGTGAGATCAATGAGCTCTAAATAGGGAGGGAGTTGTCCCTGATTTTGATGCCATCAAATTGGGCGTCCCATAATTCCTGTTCCCCATCCAAGTTATTATCCCCTAATAAAACATAAAAAAAAAGCTCAAAGACTGTTCCTTGTTTCTTTGAGCTTGGAAAGTGTGGAAAGCACTTGCTGGGGAACCCAAATTCCAGCGACTCCTCCAGGGGTAGCGCTACACTAGGGCCCAGGCAAGGGGTGGACAGGAGGGGAGGCTGCCCTGGGCGCAATGGTTTATTGCAGGGATGGGGGCACCCTGACCTTAACCTTTGGCGAAAAGAAGGGGGGGCGCAGCTTAGCATCTTTGCCCTGGGCGCTGGATGACCTTGTCCCGGCATTGCGCTATTGTTGCAGTTGACATTTTTAGTCCTCTCTCTCTCTCTCTCTATGGGCGAGTTTGGCCGAGCTCCTCGCAGTCCAGATAGCGGGATATGAGAAGCGTCGGTGGTTGGGAGGAAAGTCTGACGCGGCCTCTCAATGTGGCGTGAAATGACTGATGTATTGACTGTTTCTGAAGCTCCTTCTACCAAATCGTAAATCTCAACAAACACGCAGGAACCTTCATCGCACCCATCGGGGCCACCCCGCCGTCATCTCACACGTGTTTGTTTTCTAACTTTTCCTTTTTTTTCCATTCATTCATTTGAATCCGGCGTGCAGGTGTTTCCAGCGGTCTCATCTGGCCGTCTCTTCCTCGGAGCGGCAGACACACTGGGCAGCCCTGTGGAGGGATCATAGCAAGGGGGGGGGGGGGCGAGGGGACCACTAGGTGGTCCGGGGACTGTTTACTTCACTTTATTGCCTCTTCGTATGGGACAATTTCTCAGCAGACCGTGTGAGCGAGCGCGGCTACTCCTCCTCCTCCGATAGGTCAGCGAGACGCTGTGCAGAATTACTGAGCGCTACTGAAATCTGCAATGCTATGAGACTGGAAACCCAATTGCTAAAATTTTATAGAAGCTTTAACATTAAATCCTCCCTCCGACCTTCTTCAGTCTTGCACAATTGTAGCGGATCCTCTCCTGGACTGAAACAGCTTCCTCTGATTTCACCGCACACTGTGAGCTTCTCACCATGTGCATTAGAAGTCAGATAGAGCCCCGCCCCATTTCCTGGCTGGAGGATGTCCGGAATCAGCTAGCCTGGCCCGCCCCTTTCACTCATTGGATCTCAGTATTTTCATTAATGAAGGGGGCATTACTAGGGCGGTCTGTATGCAAACAGTGACATCACTGGGGTTGGTGTCTCCTGGTGTGGTAAAACATGGTGTCACCCCTCCCCTCCCAGGGGTGGGTGACACCTTGTTGTCCTGCCGCTACTCCTGGCACAAATCCCCCAATACACTCTCCTAGCAAAAATCCCCCTCCTGGCACAAATCCCCCCCAATCCCCCCTCCTGGCACAAATCCCCCCCAATCCCCCCTCCTAGCACAAATCCCCTCTCCTAGCACAAATCCCCCAATACACTCTCCTAGCACAAATTCCTTCTCCTCGCACAAATCCCTCAATCCCTTCTCCTAGCACAAATACCCAAATACACTCTCCTGGCACAAATCCCTCCAATCCCCTCTCCTAGCACAAATCCCCCCCCAATCCCCTCTCCTAGCAAAAATCCCCCTCCTAGCACAAATCCCCCCCAATCCCCTCTCCTGGCACAAATCCCTCCAATCCCTTCTCCTAGCACACATCCCCCCCCAATCCCTTCTCCTAGCACAAATCCCCTCTCCTAGCACAAATCCCCCAATACACTCTCCTGGCACAAATCCCCCCAATCCCTTCTCCTAGCACAAATCCCCTCTCCTAGCACAAATCCCCCAATACACTCTCCTGGCATAACCCCCTCCCCAATCTCCTGTCCTAGCACAAATACCCCCACATTGCATAAATCTCCTAAATCCATCCTCCTCCCACAAATCCCCCCAATCCCCTCTCCTAGCACAAATCCCCCCCTCCTCGCACAAATCTCCCAAATCCATCCCCCTCGCACAAATCCCCCCAATCTCGTCTCCTGGGACAAATCTCCCTACCTCCTAGCACAAATCCCCCAATACCCTCTCCTTGCACAAATACCCCCCCCCCCAATCCCCTCTACTGGCACAAATCTCCCCCCACCTAGCACAAATCCCTCCAATCCCCTCTCCTAGCACAAACTCCCCCTCCTCGTAAAAATCCCCCCAACCCCCTCTCCTAGCAACAATACCCCCTCCTAGCACAAATCCCCCTAATACCCTCTCCTAGCACAAATCCCCCAAATACCCCATCTTAGCAAAAATCCCCCTCCTCGCACAAATCCCCCCAATCCCTTCTCCTGTCACAAATCCCCCCCAATCCCCTCTCCTAGCACAAATCCCCCCTCCTCCTCACACAAATCTCCCCAATCCCCCCTCCTTGCACAAATCCCTTCTCCTCGCACAAATCCCCCCAATCCCCTCTCCTAGCACAAATCCCCCCTCCTCCTCACACAAATCTCCCCAATCCCCCCTCCTTGCACAAATCCCTTCTCCTCGCACAAATCCCCCCAATACCCTCTCCTAGCACAAATCCCCCAAATCCCCCATCTTAGCAAAAATCCCCCTCCTCGCACAAATCCCCCCAATCCCTTCTCCTGGCACAAATCCCCCCCAATCCCCTCTCCTAGCACAAATCCCCCCTCCTCCTCACACAAATCTCCCCAATCCCCCCCTCCTTGCACAAATCCCTTCTCCTCGCACAAATCCCCCCCAATCCCCTCTCCTAGCAAAAATCTCCCAAATCCATCCTCCTCGCACAAATCCCCCCAATCTCCTCTTCTGGCACAAATCTCCCTCCCTCCTGGCACAAATCCCCCCAATACCCTCTCTTAGCACAAATCCCCCAAATCCCCCATCTTAGCAAAAAAACCCCTCCTAGCACAAATCCCTTCTCCTCTTACAAATAACCCCCTCTCCTAGCAACAATACCCCCTTCCTAGCACAAATCCCCCCAATCCCCTCTTATAACACAAATCCCCCGTCCTGCACACAATTCTTATCTCAGCACCAAGGATTGTTATTCCCCCCTTTAATTGTGTGAAGTTTCCCTGGCCTGTGAGCTCCCCCCAGCCCAACCTCCATGAAAAGACCGGCCTCGGGGGGGTACAACTAAAATCAGCAACCCCTCTAGGTCTGGCCATGGTGTCACCCCTCTGGCGGGTGTCACCCGGGTGCGGTCTGCACCCCCATAATGATGCCACTGTATGCAAATATTGGAACGCCCACTCCTACAGACTGGCTCCCACCCTTTAAGACATTTTGATATTCGCATAACTCCTCCCACTGCTTACAGCAGGACTGAGGACTCTTGAGAGGAGTAATGAGGCAGGGAGCTGTGATGTCTTCATGAAGCTATGTACTAGCTCCTCCCACCAGCCATGATCTGACTGCATTGCACAGACAAGCACTGAGACCCAGTGATGTCTGAAATGAGGTATATAAAGAAAATGAAAAGGTGTTATTTTAAAATGTTATTATCATGTTGAAGAGGAGGGAGGAACCAGGAAGACAAAATAAAACCAGAATAAATATTGGGTTTAATGTAATTTCAAGTAATTTTCCAATTTTTTAAATGTGTACAAAATTTGTATAAAAAAAAATAAATAAATCCAGAAAGTGACACACAGTGCACAGAGCAAGCTGAATGTCATCCTGCGGGGGCTGGAAACCACTTTAGAGGGACTCCCATCAAGAAACAAAAACATGTGAAAATGCAAAATTCCCCCAAACAAAGAACAGTAATCTGTAATGTCCGTCCGGAGCCATGACTGCAATACACAGACACTGACACTGACACTGACACTGACACAGAGACACTGACACTGACACAGAGACACTGACACAGAGACACTGACACTGACACTGACACAGAGACACTGACACTGACACAGAGACACTGACACTGACACAGAGACACTGACACTGACACTGACACAGAGACACTGACACTGACACAGAGACACTGACACTGACACTGACACAGACACTGACACTGACACAGACACTGACTCTGACTCTGTATGCCAGCACTATGAAGAATTGTCTGCAGTGTTGAGGAAGGCCGATAGATAGATAGATAGATAGATAGATAGATAGATAGATAGATAGATAGATAGATAGATAGATAGATAGATAGATAGATAGATAGATAGATAGATAGATAGATAGAT
The DNA here is from genome assembly GCF_965119305.1 of Pelophylax lessonae. Classification (NCBI taxonomy): domain Eukaryota; kingdom Metazoa; phylum Chordata; class Amphibia; order Anura; family Ranidae; genus Pelophylax; species Pelophylax lessonae. The sequence goes on from NC_138772.1 coordinate 18,743,761, forward strand.
AGATAGATAGATAGATAGATAGATAGATAGATAGATAGATAGATAGATAGATAGATAGATAGATAGATAGATAGATCTAGAGGAAAGAAAGAAAGGTCAATCTATCTAGAGGAAGAAAGTAATAAAGAAAGATTGACTGATCTAAAGGAAGAAAGGAAGAAACAGTGCTCCAAGGGCTGGGCAAAGGCAAAACGAGGTCTGCAGTAAGGAAGGAAGGAAGGAAGGAAGGAAGGAAGGAAGGAAAGATCTAGAGGAAGGAAGGAAAGATCTAGAGGAAGGAAGGAAGGAAGGAAGGAAGGAAGGAAGGAAGGAAGGAAGGAAGGAAGGAAGGAAGGAAGGAAGGAAGGAAGGAAGGAAGGAAAGAAAGATCTAGAGGAAGGAAGGAAGGAAGGAAGATCTAGAGGAAGGAAGGAAGGAAGGAAGGAAGATCTAGAGGAAGGAAGGAAGGAAGGAAGAAAGATCTAGAGGAAGGAAGGAAGGAAGAAAAGAAAGAAAGAAAGAAAGAAAGAAAGAAAGAAAGAAAGAAAGAAAGAAAGAAAGAAAGAAAGAAAGAAAGAAAGAAAGAAAGAAAGAAAGAAAGAAAGAAAGAAAGAAAGAAAGAAAGAAAGAAAGAGAAAGAAAAAGAAAGAAAGAGAGAGAAAGATCTAGGAAGGAAGGAAGGAAGTAAAGAAAGAAATAAAGATCTAGAGGAAGGAAGTAAAGAAGGAAAGAAAGAAAGGAAGATCTAGAGGAAGGAAGGAAGGAAAGATCTAGAGGAAGGAAGGAAGGAAGTAAAGAAAGAATTAGAGGAAGGAAGGAAGGAAGTAAAGAAAGATCTAGAGGAAGAAAGTAAAGAAAGATTTAGAGGAAGGAAGGAAGTAAAGAAAGAAAGATCTAGAGGAAGGAAAGAAAGAAAGATAGATCTAGAGGAAGGAAGGAAGATCTAGAGATCTAGAGGAAGGAAGGAAGGAATGAATGACAGATCAGTAAGAAAGGAAGTGGTGTCAGTTGGAGGAACAGTGCCCCAAGGGCCGGTCAAAGACAAAAAGAGGTCTGCAGTTTGGAGACCACTAATCTAGGGGAAGGAAGGAAGGAAGGAAGGAAGGAAGGAAGGAAGGAAGGAAGGAAGGAAGGAAGGAAGGAAGGAAGGAAGGAAGGAAAGATCTAGAGGAAGAAAGAAATAAAGATTGATCTATATAGAGGAAGAAAGAAAGAAAGAAAGAAAGAAAGAAAGAAAGAAAGAAAGAAAGAAAGAAAGAAAGAAAGAAAGAAAGAAAGAAAGAAAGAAAGAAAGAAAGAAAGAAAGAAAGAAAGAAAGAAAGAAAGAAAGAAAGAAAGAAAGAAAGAAAGAAAGAAAGAAAAAAAGAAAGATTGATTGATCCAGAGGAAGAAATAAATAAATAAAGATTGATCTATCTAGAGGAAGAAAGTAATAAAGAAAGAACGATCGATCAAAAGGAAGAAAGGAAAAAACAGTGCTCCAAGGGCTGGTCAAAGGCAAAAAGAGGTCTGCAGTTTGGAGACCACTGATCTAGAGAAAGGCAGGAAGGAAGGAAGGAAGGAAGGAAGGAAGGAAGGAAGGAAGGAAAGATCTAGAAGAAGGAGGGAAGGAAGGAAGGAAGGAAGGAAGGAAGGAAGGAAGGAAGGAAGGAAAAGAACAAATAAATCTAGATGAAGGAGGGAAGGAAGACCAATATAGAAGAAGGAAGGAAGATAGATGGAATCTATTTCTAAGGATGTTTTCTAGATACAGTCAGTAACTCTTCTCCTTCCTCCCCTCTCGGAAGGTTTGGCCCAGGATGTGATTTATGGGAGTCTTTGATCCCCCTGAGTGATCCACCTGCAGGCTCAGGCCTCCACAGAGGATGTCCCGGCATCTGGTCCCTTTGTCATGGGTCATCATTTCACCTGCAGGCTCCCTGCTGGGTGGGCGCTTAATTTACCTTACACATGGTGCGCAAAACCCAGCAGGCCATAAATCTCTCAGCAGAGCAGTGTGTGATCCTCCATACTCCGCTCATAAAAGGCAAAAGTCCACATTTTCCTTACTGCCGCCTGGTCAAAGAACAACACCATCCCGAGGAATCCTTAATAATAACCATACGGTGTGCACCGTGTTATACATTGCACTGTACAAAGTATTAGTTGGTTATCTTAAACATCCTTTATCTCCGGTTCACAATATGATTTACATGCGATTCGGTGCGGTGCAATCTGAGTCTATTCGTTCTGAGTGGGCTCAAATCACACCAAAAGTACTACATGTACAAATTTTGGAAATGCACTGCAACTGGATTGCATGGGACTTTTGTATCATGTGATCCAGTGCAGGCAAGTGCACTGTGTTTGTGACTTGTGTTTGGGGGTGTCAGTGGCCCTCCAACAATCTCTCCATCATCGGTGGTCAGTGGCACTTTAATCTCTCCCCACACACACACCTCCAACACTGCCCTTGTGGTCAACAATACTTTAAACCCCACACCTTCACCTTCGATCTGCTGCAATCTTCTTTCCTGCTGTGTTTACAAACATTCATTGCCTCCTTCCTCCAATGAGAATGAGCAAAATGTTTGCAAACACATGATTGGCGCACAGCATTTACACAGTACAGAGCTGCTCTGAGTGCCTCTGTACATTGCGACTGTCATCTTCTCTGTCTAATGACAGCTTTATTGCAGCCATTCATAGGTATGCTGGCTGTCCAATTCCATTTTTTTTTTATTTTCTTTTGATTGAAAAAAATAGAAACACAGTTTTCACTACAAAACTTGGAGACTCATGAGTGATGTCCCCTGTAGACTCTCCAATCTCCGATCTAGCGTCGGTCCTCTTTCAGGTTAAAGAATGGCTAGTTTCCTCTAAACTACTACCTGTGAGCCCAGATCATTATGGACACGCCCCCCTGGGTTTCATCATTACACTGGCCTTCTGGACTTTTCACGTCATTATGTGAGTGCTGCACCGTACAGGAAGGGCGGCCCATTGCTGTCTCCTTTTTTCATATATTGTATATGTATATATTCATATATTGAAGGGAAGCCTTATAGCAGGGGTGTCAAACTCAATTTCATTGACGGCTGCATAGGCATTATGGTTGCTCTCAAAGGGCCGGTTGTATCGGTAAGACTATGTATGCAGAGTTTAGAAGTTTGCTACATAGAGTGTACAGGGTTCAGGAGTGTGCTACATACAGAGTGCAGGGTTCAGGAGTGTATTGTGTACAGAGTGCAGAGTTCAGGAGTGTACTGTGTATAGAGTGCAGAGTTCAGGAGTGTACTGTGTACAGAGTGCAGGGTATAGGAGTGTACTGTGTACAGAGTGCAGGGTTCAGGAGTGTACTGTGTATAGAGTGCAGAGTTCAGGAGTGTACTGTGTACAGAGTGCAGGGTTCAGGAGTGTACTGTGTACAGAGTGCAGAGTTCAGGGGTGTACTGTGTACAGAGTGCAGGGTTCAGGAGTGTACTGTGTACAGAGTGCAGAGTTCAGGAGTGTACTGTGTACAGAGTGCAGAGTTAAGGAGTGTACTGTGTACAGTGTGCAGAGTTCAGGAGTGTACTGTGTTCAGAGTACAGAGTTCAGGAGTGGACTGTGTACAGAGTGCAGAGTTCAGGAGTGTACTGTGTACAGAGTGCAGAGTTCAGGAGTGTACTGTGTACAGAGTGCAGGGTTCAGGAGTGTACTGTGTACAGAATGCAGAGTTCAGGAGTGTACTGTGTACAGAGTGCAGAGTTCAGGAGTGTACTGTGTACAGAGTGCAGAGCTCAGGGGTGTACTGTGTAAAGAGTGCAGGGTTCAGGAGTGTGCTGTGTACAGAGTGCAGGGTTCAGGAGTATACTGTGTACAGAGTGCAGAGTTCAGGAGTGTACTGTGTATAGAGTGCAGAGTTCAGGAGTGTACTGTGTACAGAGTGCAGTGTTCAGGAGTGTACTGTGTATAGAGTGCAGAGTTCAGGAGTGTACTGTGTGCAGAGTGCAGGGTTCAGGAGTGTACTGTGTACAGAGTGCAGAGTTTAGGAGTGTACTGTGTACAGAGTTCAGGAGTGTACTGTGTACAGAGTGTAGAGTTCAGGAGTGTACTGTGTACAGAGTGCAGTGTTCAGGAGTGTACTGTGTATAGAGTGCAGAGTTCAGGAGTGTACTGTGTGCAGAGTGCAGGGTTCAGGAGTGTACTGTGTACAGAGTGCAGAGTTCAGGAGTGTACTATGTACAGAGTTCAGGAGTGTACTGTGTACAGAGTGTAGAGTTCAGGAGTGTACTGTGTATAGAGTGTAGAGTTCAGGAGTGTACTGTGTACAGAGTGCAGAGTTCAGGAGTGTACTGTGTATAGAGTGCAGAGTTCAGGAGTGTACTGTGTACAGAGTGCAGGGTTCAGGAGTGTACTGTGTATAGAGTGCAGAGTTCAGGAGTGTACTGTGTACAGAGTGCAGGGTTCAGGAGTATACTGTGTACAGAGTGCAGGGTTCAGGAGTGTACTGTGTACAGAGTTCAGGAGTGTACTGTGTACAGAGTGTAGAGTTCAGAAGTGTACTGTGTACAGAGTGCAGAGTTCAGGAGTGTAACAGAGTGCAGGGTTCAGGAGTGTACTGTGTACAGTGTGCAGGGTTCAGGAGTGTACTGTGTATAGAGTGCAAAGTTCAGGAGTGTACTGTGTACAGAGTGCAGGGTTCAGGAGTATACTGTGTACAGAGTGCCGAGTTCAGGAGTGTACTGTGTATAGAGTGCAGAGTTCAGGAGTGTACTGTGTACAGAGTGCAGGGTTCAGGAGTGTACTGTGTACAGAGTGACAGAGTGCAGGGTTCAGGAGTGTACTGTGTATAGAGTGCAGAGTTCAGGAGTGTACTGTGTACAGAGTGTAGAGTTCAGGAGTGTACTGTGTAAACCAACGTCACATATACCAGGAGGCATTACACTCCACCACCCTTAGAATCCTGCTCATATGTGAGATCTGGCGCTATGTCATTTGGGGAAGGGGGAGGGGGGGTAGGTTACAGCTGAAATATTTCAAAGCAGACAGTGAGCTTTACATGCCATAGAGCACTTGTCAAACACAAGGCCTGGGGGCCATATTTGGCCCTCCAGAGCATTTCATGTGGCCCTCCCACCTCACCTAGCAGTGAGCAGGGGAAATGAGGTCAGAACGCCTCCGCTAGATCTCGCGCTTCTCTTTGCAGCCATAGAGAGGCTTGTCTCCACCCCCCCCCCCCCCATCAGCAGTAGAGAGGAGAACAGAACTCCCCCTACAGATCCTGCACCTTTCTGTGCAGTTGCAGCCCCCCCCCCCCTCATCTTCACCTACCCTGGGCTCTGCATCTAGCAGACTCAGGCAGCTGACCCTCCTCTGGTCCTCCTCCAAACTGTGCACTTTCTGTTTCCCAGCTCCACCCCCAGCTTCTTCCTGCCAGGAGCACACGATAAGGTGGGAAGGACTGTGATGTAAGGCAGGGTGGGGGATTCTTGACCTCTGATGGTGGGGGCTCTTGACATCTGATGTAAGGAGGGTGGAGTGCTCTGGACGTCTGCTTATAATTATTATGAGAATAATACAATTATATGCCAGCTGAAAATAAGGGTTGCACACCAAGGAGTAGATGCATGTATATAGTCTCACAGATACAACCGGCCCTTTAAAGCACAACCATAATGCTGATGCAGCCCACGGTGATATTGTGTTTGATACCCCTGCCATAGAGGAAGCTGGCGACATGGGATGGGACCTGTAGCAGTAGAGAGGTACAAGAGATTGGACAGTGCTGGATTTGCTGGGCTTGTAAGCGTAGGTATGCATCATATAAAGAGAAATGGGTATATGGAGTTTCATTGGAAGGTGGAAGTTCCTCTTTAAATTAGGCATGCTGCATACTCATCCTGGCAGGGAATCACAATCAGGGCCCCTTTCACACTTGTGCGACTTGTCCTGCGATTTGGGACTGCAAAGTCGCATGACAAGTCGTACTCCATGATTTCCAATGAGTACCATTCATATCAGTGCGACTTCAAGTCGCACCGACTTCAAAGTAGTCCTTTGGGCCGATATTAATGCGTTTTGAGGTCCATAAACATAGGCATTGCTTCAAGTCCAGTCACAATCGGGGTAAAATCACGGCAAAAGAATCGTGGCAAAATCACGGTAAAATCGAGCAACTTTTAGGTCGCACAAGTGTGAAAGGGGCCTTAGTGTTGGTTCACATTGGTGCGATGCGGGAATCCTGCAAATCCACTGTGGGCTCCAGCATCGCACCCGACTCACAGGCAGTTCACACTGCCATATGCGAACTGCTGGGAGAGTCAATACAAAGTTAACGACACCCCCCCCCCCCCCCAGATTAGTTTGCATATTGCAGTGCGAACTGTCAGTTCGGACATGATCAGAACAGACCTCGCCATGGTCGACCAAAAAAGTTGAGTGCACGTGCTCAGCATCATATCCAGAGGTTGTCTTTGGGAAATAGATGTATGAGTGCTGCCAGCATTGCTGCAGAGGTTGAAGGGGTGGGGGGGGGTCAGCCTGTCAGTGCTCAGATCATACGCCGCACACTGCATCAAATTGGTCTGCATGGCTGTCATCCCAGAAGGAAGCCTCTTCTAAAGATGATGCACAAGAAAGCCAGCAAACAGTTTGCTGAAGACAATCAGACTAAGGACATGGATTACTGGAACCATCTCCTGTGGTCTGATGAGACCAAGATAAATGTATTTGGTTCAGATGGTGCCAAGCGTGTGTGGCGGCAACCGGGTGAGGAGTACAAAGACAAGTGTGTCTTGCCTACAGTCAAGCATGGTGGTGGGGGTGTCATGGTCTGGGGCTGCATGAGTGCTGCTGGCACTGGGGAGCTACAGTTCATTGAGGGAACCATGAATGCCAACATGTACTGTGACATACTGAAGCAGAGCATGATCCCCTCCATTCAGAGACTGGGCCACAGGGCAATATTCCAACATAACAACCCCAAACACCTCCAAGACGACCACTGCCTTGCTAAAGAAGCTGAGGGTAAAGGTGATGGACTGGCCAAGCATGTCTCCAGACCTAAACCCTATTGAGCATCTGTGGGGCATCATCAAACATAAGGTGGAGGAGCGCAAGGTCTCTAACATCTACCAGCTCTGTGATGTCATCATGGAGGAGTGGAAGAGGACTCCAGTGACAACCTGTGAAGCTCTGGTGAACTCCATGCCCAAGAGGGTTAAGGCAGTGCTGGAAAATAATGGTGGCCACACAAAATATTAACACTTTGGGCCCAATTTGGACATTGTCACTTAGGGGTGTCCTCACTTTTGTTGCCAGTGGTTTGGACATTAATGGCTGTGTGTTGAGTTATTTTGAGGGGACAGCAAATTTACACTGTTATACAAGCTGTACACTCACTACTTTACATTGTAGCAAAGTGTCATTTCTTCAGTGTTGTCACATGAAAAGATAGAATAAAATATTTACAAAAATGTGAGGGGTGTACTCACTTTTGTGAGATACTGTATATATATATATATATTTATACACACATACGTTCCTCCTTAGAATACAGTCGAATAGCTTGTATGTAAAAGTGATAAGATACGACACACATGAAGATACCCTGAACCGCGACGGCTGTTAATGTGCTACTGAGCGTGTCGACACGTGCCGATGGCCCAGTAACACTTTCCATCTGTTTCCCACATTAGAAGAAAGTGCCATATGTGACTGAAGACTAATTACCCCTCTTCTTATGTATTTAACATTTCACCTTCACCTCTGGAGTGACTCCGTGCTATACTGAGAGTTCTCAGTCATCCAGGACAATCAGTAAACAAGCATACAAAAGCAATGATAATGCACTTATTCTCTTTCAAAAATTTTTGTTGAACTTTTTACAGATTTACAGAGTTGAAGGAACACGTTTTTAGCTAAATAGCTCAAAAAAAGAAATGCATTACTATGATATTGAGACAAGGGCATGTAGCCGGACGCTGGGTCTGCGCTCTCCGTCGGGTATCCGTATTCTGATCCTGTTGGCACCTTATCTGCACTGCTTCAAGTAGAACTAACAGGACCAGTCAACTGCCTAATAGTCAAGTTGTCACCCAATTGTATTCCTGGGCCTCTGCAACATGTCTAAGCGGGGTTCCGGCTCAGTGGCGGACCACGCGACCCATGATGGTGGCCTACCTCCTCGGCCGACGAAGAAAAGTGTACGAAGGCCACTCAAAAGTTCTCACCACGCCTGCTGCTAAGGAGGCTCCACTACAGTCTGCTTCTCCTAGTGATCGCAGTGGGGAACGGTCGAAAGCGGATGATACAGTTCCCTTGGATTACACTGCAATCACCCAGCTGACTTTTATTTCAGTTTACTCCTCCCTACAGGCTACATGGCTTCTCTCTGGAGAGAATGGGCAGTGACAGTGCTCAGCCTCCCCAGCAGCGAGCGAGCAGGCAGTGGCCGCCCCTACATCCCACAGTGGTGGAACAGACAGCATGTATCCCCCCCCCCCCACAGTGGTGGAACAGACAGCATGCATCCCCCCCACAGTGGTGGAACAGACAGCATGCATCCCCCCCACAGTGGTGGAACAGACAGCAGGCGGCCCCCCCACAGTGGCAGAACTGGGGAGCGACTGCCTTCCCCCCCCTATTTTCAGCCCTGGCGGCGCCCCAGACTGGTGTGCGCTCTAGGCCGGTGCCTCTCTTGCCTATAGGTAGTGTCGGCCCTGGACTGGTATACTGTAAGTACACCAGCAGACATGGTTGCTTTGCATGCCATGCCAGCTCCAGATCCAGATGGACCGGAGCCTACACTCAGGGATATCCATTCAGCGGTTACTGCCCACACATACCCTGGTTGCTGGTTGGGGGGTGGGGCTTAACCAGGAGGGCGGTATAGACTGTGGGTCTACACATGTATAAAAGGCATGGTGGGTCATTTGCTCCTTTGACTCTGAGGAAGAGGGTTCTCTCTTAAGCCCCGGTTCACACTTCTGCGAGTGCCAGGTTCGCATGTAATGTCGGAGCGCACTGCTCCGACATTACATGCGATCAGCTGTGCGGTGCGAGTTTAGCCATACAGTTTGTATGGCTAAATTCGCATCGCACCCGGAGCAAACACGCACAGGAGGCATTTTTGCAGCCGCGTTAGGATTTGATCGCACAGCGGTTCACACTTGTGCGATCTGCTCCTGTGCGAACTGCATGATCGCACTGCGATATGCGATCAAACTGGGGGTGTCGTTAAGATTACATTGACACCCCCAGCGTATCACATATGGCAGTGTGAACTGCCGGGGGTGCGCGTGCGATGCGGGAACAGGCTGCGAATTCGCAGCCTTCCTGCATCGCATAAATGTGAACCGAGCCTAAAACACGTCACCCAAGCCATTATGGACGCCATCTGGTCTCCTTGCCTCACTGGAACATTTCAGCACTCCTGGAGGCTACTTGTCTTCTAATTGTTTTGACATGCGTGTACACATCATGCATTTGTGAGTATTATGTGAGTTACTTTTTATTCCTTAATAAATGTTTATAATAGAATTGCACCAGGTTGGTGCGCCTTTCTCTTGTTTTCAATGTCTTTCAGTATATTTGGATACCAATGGTCTTGAGAAGGCAGCAAGACCCTAGGCTATGTTTCTAAGGATTAAACACACCTTTTTCCCTCGAGAGTAACACCTATGCGCAGGAGAGTTACTTTTTTTGTATTACCTATTAACCACTTGCCGCCCCGACTATATACGGCAGCGGTCAGCCCCTCCCAGGCAAAGTGACGTACAGGTACGTCACTAGCCTGGGAGCCAATAGGGGGCGAGCGCACACCGCCGCCCCCGCTCGTACCCTAAGAAGCCTGCGCGTGTGACCGGCGGACCCGATGTCCGCCGGTCACTCGCGATCGTCGAGTGGAGAGGGAGAAAGGCAGGTGGCTAATGTAAACAAAGCCGCCTGTCATTCTCCCCTGTGTAAAAGCACAGATCATACGGTCCTGCTATGTAGGACCGTTGATCTCTGCTGTTACACACACAGCCACATCCAATCACAGTTAGAAGCACCCCCCTAGGGACACATTTAACCCCTCCCTCTCCAATAAAGTTAACCCCTTCCCTCCCAGTGTCATTTTTACAGTAACAGTGCATATGTATAGCACTGATTACTGCAGTAATGTCACTGGTACCCCCAAAAGTGTCAAAAATGTCAGTCAGGGAGGCCGATCTGTCCGCCGCAATGTCGCAGTCCTGCAAAAAAAATTGCAGATCGGCGCCATTGCTCGTTAAAAAAAAAAAACAATAAAAATGACAAAAATCTTTCCCTTAGATAGTAAACGCAATAACTTTTGCGCAAACCAATCAAAATACGCTTTTTGCGATTTTTTTTTACCAAACATATGTAGCAGAAACAAATTGGCCTAAAATGTTAAAAAATTTAGATTTTTGCATTTTTTTTGGGGGGGAATTTCATATAAAAAGATGTGAAAAATATTGTTATTTTTGCAAAATTGTCGCTCTTTTTTGTTTATAGCGCATGATCAAAAATCGCACAGGTGATCAAATACCACCAAAAGAAAGCTCTGTTTGTGGGAAAAAAAGGATATCAATTTTATTAACATTTTAGGCCAATTTGTTTTCTGCTACATGTTTTTGGTAAAAAGAATCGCAATAAGCGTATTTTGATTGGTTTGCGCAAAAGTTGTCGCGTCTACAAACTACGGGAAAGATTTATGTCATTTTTATTGTTTTTTTTTTTACTAGTAATGGCGGCAATCTGCGATTTTTAGCGGGACTGCGACATTGCGGCGGAAAGATCGGACCCCTAACTGACATTTTTTAAAACTTTTGGGGGGACCAGTGACATTACTACAGTAATCAGTGCTAAAAATATGCGCTGTTACTGTAATAATGACACTGGCAGGGAAGGGGTTAATATTAAGGGGTATCAAGGGGTTAAATGCAAGCCTAGGGGAGTAATTCTAACTGTGTGTGTGTGTGTGGGGGGCGTGGCTTCTGAAATGACCATAAAGACCTGTGATCCTATATAGAAGGATCACCTGGGCTCTGTGATCATTCCAGGGAGAAGAACGATCAGCTGTGTTTACAAAAGCTGACCGTTCTTCTCTCCCAGCGGGGAGCGATCGCGGGTGTCAGGCAGCAATCGGAGCCCCCTGCCCGCTGCATCGGAGTTCCTGCTGCCAAGGCGCGCGTTTGCCCCCTCGCTGCCTGCGCGTGACTGACGTAGGTCTATGCAGGAGGGCCCCACTGCCGCAGTAAAAAGGCGGCCGGCGGTCCGGCGGTCCGGCGGTCCGGAAGAGGATAAGGAGAGTAGCTGAGTGGAGTGTCCTCAATAGTGATGGAACAATAAAGTTGTTGTTAAGGGATCTGCCGTGTGCAGCTTCCTATTATGGTACATGGGCTGGTTTTGATGGCGTAGGCAAGGCTAAGCTAAGCTCAGCTATGCAGGAAAACATAAGAACTGGTGGTGCCCTGGCCTGATGAGTCAAAATGTGAAATATTTGGCTGTAGCAGGAGGCAGTTTGTTGGGGGAAGGGCTGGAGAGCGGTACAATAATGAGTGTCTGCAGCCAACTGTGAAGCATGATGGAGGTCCCTTGCAAGTTTGGGGCTGCATTTCTACAAATATAATTGGAGATTTGGTCAGGATCAATGGTGTTCTCAATGCTGAGAAATACAGGCAGATACTTCTCCATCATTGTGAATAAAGTAATCAGTGAATGTGTGATTAACTATAGCGCTTGCTTCAATTAATTAATAAACCATCTAATAAATTACATATAAATTCCGTGATATATACCAATAGAATAAAGCTAAGATAAAAGTAATAAATATAAATGCAGTGACAATAAGAATATATAATAAAAAACAGATAATAAAAATATATAAAAAATATATCAATCTCAAAAAAAGTCCTTAGAGTTAATTTGCAAAAAATTATTAAATTCATGTGCAATAAAATTTTAAACACAGTTGTGACTTCTTGACAGAAATGTCCAAAAAATAAAGCGATTAGTGCTGGTGCTCCGTAAATAAATTTGATCACTCTTGCCCTGGTGTCCCTTCTAGTGTTTCACCGTGAAAGGTAGATGAAATTCACACTCACCAGATCTCAGGGGTCCTATATGTCTTATGACACTAGGACCATACGTGCTTTTAGTGACTCTCTCTGGGTCGGGGTGCGTTCCATCCAAGCAGACCTGTTCCTCTGCAGTAACACTCCTCCTGCTGATCACCTCCAAAAAAGGGGACGTATAGAAGGAAAGAAAAAAAAACAGATAGTGCAGTAACTTTTCGAGTAGTTATTTATTGCACACAACCCCTTTCAATCCAAAAAATTACAGTCCCAATAAAGTGGTAGAACAGATAAAAGTAGGGAAAATCCAATAAAACAGTGAGAAATCAGTAAAAAACAGAAAAAACGCAGTCACACATGTGAGCTACGGGTGGAGAGCGGTACTTCTGGCTTGCGTTCCACTAAGATCGTGTGACGTCACGACGTGCGTTCCATCTAACGCGTTTCGTCATTGGCTAGACGTCTTCAGAGGTGCCATACCATCAGGGGAGGAATGCGATTGGTCCCAAATTTATTTTGCAACAGGAAAACCACCCAAGACATGCAGCCAATGTCATTAAGAACTATCTTCAGCATAAAGAAGAACAAAGAATCCTAGAAGTGATGGTTTGGCCCCCACAGAGCCCTGATCTCACCATCATGGAGTCTGTCTGGGATGACATGAAGAGACAGAGTAGATCTTGGAAATGTAAGAACTCACAACTGAGCGATACTGGGTAAGGACACGGACAGTTGAAAAGAACTATGACCCATGGAGTCATTTAACCACTTGCCGACCGCCCCACGCAGATTTACTGCGGCAGGGCGGCTCAGCTGCGCATAATCACGTAGATCTACATGATTATGTGCACGCGGTCTGGGCGGCGTTTGCGCGCCACCGAAGCCGCGCTCCCGCTGTGATAAGACACAGCAAGAGGCGGGCCGTGGGAGGAGCGAGATTTCGGGCCGCCGGCCTCCCACGATCTTCAGAGAAACTAACAGAAGAGCCGTTTGCCTATGTAAACAAAGCAGGCGTCTCTCCTGTCAGACAGGCACACAGAGATCGCGTGTCTCAGCTAAGCTGAATCACCGATCTCTGTGTGCCTGTCACAGAGCCCCCCCTCCCCCACAACCCACAGTCAGTAATCACATTTAGGAGCACACTTAACCCCTTGATCACCCCCAGTGTTAACATCTTCCCTGCCAGTGTCATTTATACAGTAACAGAGCATATTATTTAGCACTGATTACTGTAGTAATGTCACCGGTCCCCAAAAAGTGTCAAAAAAGTAAGTTAGGTGTCCGATCTGTTCACCGCAATGTTGCAGCCCTGCTAAAAATCGCTGATCGCCGCCATTACTAACAAAAAGTAATTAAATAAACAAAAAGTCCAAAAATCTATCCCGTAGTTTGTAAACGCTATAACTTTTGCGCAAACCGATTAAAATACGCTTTTAGGGATTTTTTTTTTTTTTTTTACCAAAAATATGTAGCAGAATACAAATTGGCCTAAATTGTTAAAAAATTTAGATTTTTTAAAACATTTTTATTGGGAATATTTTATTGCAGAAAGTAAAAAATATTGTGTTTTTTTTTTTTTCCCAAAAATTGTTGCTATTTTTGTGTTTATAGAGCAAAATCTAAAAATCGCACAGGTAATTAAATAGCACCAAAAGAAAGCTCTATTTGTGGAGGAAAAAGGACATCAATTTTATTTGGGTACAGCGTCGCACGACTGCGCAATTGTTAGTTAAAGTAACGCAATGCCGAATCGCAAAAAATGGCCTGGCCATTAAGGGGGTAAAACAGAGTCGTAACTAGAGCCTTCAGGGCCCCGGTGCAAGAAACCATTAAGGCCCCCCCCCCGACCCCTAGTCGGGGCCCTTTCCTTCAAGCCTGGGGCTCTTTCCACTGATCCTGGGGCCCTTTACTCTAATTGCGGGGGCCTTTATTCCGGTCCAGCAGTGGGACCCTTTCACAAGTTCTGCAGTGGACCCCTTCCTGCCATCTTGGGGCCTCCGGACGGTGGTGGAATGCCAGGGCCCGGTCACAAGTGTGACCTTTGCGATCCTGGAAGTTCATCCACTGGGGTCAGTAGTTTTTATTTTTTGGTATTTTAATTGTATTATTTTTTATAATTTTATTTATTTTTTTCCACAATGTCACTGACTATGACTCTGTCCATTCAGAAAAGGAAGGAGCTGGTAAATTACATATTTACTGACCCCTTCCTGGTTCTCTATTGTGACACATCCCCTGCAGTAGCCGGCAGCAGAGGGGAGGGAGCACAGTGGGGGGGTCAGCATAGTGGGGGGGGGGCCAGGGGAGCACACAGGGGCCCAGAGACAGCAGAACACAAGTGAACTGGATAGGAGGAGTGGCGGGGGCAGCATACAGAGGAACCAATCTCCTCCATTTTCCTCCTGCAGCTACAGGAGGAAAAAGGAGGACAGTGATTTCTCTACATGCTGCCCCCCCCCCCCCCTCCTATCCAGGTGTACAGGGGAGCCGCACAGACCCCTGGAGCATGGGGCTCGGTTGCAATTGCAACCCCTGCAACCCATGGGGCCCACTGCAATCATAACTACCACCAAGAACCACTTTAATTCTTTCTTTCCTTTTGATTTCAATGCACTTTGCCAAAGTTGCAAAAATTTGCCAAATTTTTCCAATTTTTACTCCAATTTTAGGCAAATGAAAAGTCTCAGTTTTGCTCATCCTTGGTGGATCCTATGAGGAGTGACTACACTGATAGAGATCTGGATTGTTAGTAATCTCCGTACCAGGAGCTCAGCCTTCAGTAGTCGCTATCTTTGTTACATTGTAATTAAAAAAAAAAAAAAAATGAATGATTTTTGTTTAATTCGGACAGGAAACAATTTCATTATTCCTTGTGCTGCCTTTTGAAACTTTACTGCCGTTGTGTCGATTTTCCTCATGTCCTCTTGCAGAGCGCTTGGAAAGCCTTCAGCAGCGAACACGGTGGCAGTGTAGGTAATAAAATCGACGTCAGTGTACACTGTGCAAACAGCTTATGTCAGTGTTTAGTAAATCGGCCCTTTCCCCCCCCCCCCTCAGACGGTGGAAAGAAGCCGTCCTTTAAGCACTCGCTGGAAAGTGTGACATGGCCTGCGGAGGGGCACGGCTGGCTCTGTCGCAGCACGCCGGCTTGCCTGTTTACCTCTGTTTGATTGTTGTTAAGGAACTGCCGAGGGCACAAGTCCATTGCCCCCCCCCAATGCAAGCGTTCGGGACCGCTATTAAGGAACCAAAAATTATGGTAATTATTAATAATTTTTTATTGCCAGTTTTTATATGCACTTGAGCTAATGGAGTTTTTTTTTTTTTTTTTTATGTCACTTTAGACCATTTAGTAACTTTACAAGTCTGTATGAATACATTTCTTTTCTGAAATGCAACAATATACATAAATTACATGTGTGTGTATATATGAAGGTGTATCTCATAAAATGAGACCTCTGACAAGGTTAAAGAGGTTTTATCCCCAAAAAAACAAAAAACAAACAAACCCTGCAGAACAATGGCATAATGTGCTAGTATGCATAAAATAATCAAATTTCTTCAAACATTTAGGCCAAAATGTATTCTACTACATGTCTTTTGTTAACCACTTAAGCCCCGGAAGATTTTACCCCCATTCCGACCAGGGGGTATTTTGCGATTCGGCACTGCGTGACTTTAACGGACAATTGCGCGGTCGTGCGACGCTGTACCTAAACGAATTTGGCGTCCTTTTTTTCCCACAAACAGAGCTTTCTTTTGGTGGTATTTGATCACCTGTGCGATTTTTTGATCACGCGCTATAAACAAAAAAAGAGCGTCAATTTTGCAAAAATAGCAATATTTTTCACATTTTTTTATATGAAATTCCCCAAAAAAAAAATTTAAAAATCAAAATTTTTTTACTTTTTCGGCCAATTTGTTTTATGCTACCTATGTTTGGTAAAAAAAATCGCAAAAAGCGTATTTTGATTGGTTTGCGCAAAAGTTATCGCGTTTACTAACAAAGGGAAAGATTTCTGTCATTTTTGTTGTTTTTTTCTTTAACGTGTAATGGCGGCGATCTGCGATTTTTTTTGCGGTACTGCGACATTGGGGCGGACAGATCGGACCCTTGACTGACATTTTTGACACTTTTGGGGTTACCAGTGACATTTCTACAGTAATCAGTGCTATATATATGCACTGTTACTGTAAAAATACACTGGTAGTGAAGGGGTTAACTTTATTTGGGAGGGAGGGGCTGTGTGTATCCCTAGGGGCGTGCTTTCTACTGTGATTGGCTGGGGCTTGAGCTGTATGGACACTGATCAACAGATCTACATACTAGATCCGAGTGATCAGTATCCTAACAGCAAGGAGAATGACAGGCAGCTTGTTTACACAAGCTGCCTGACATTCTCCCTCTCCCCTGCCGATCGCCGAGTGACCGGCGGACATCGGGTCCTCCGGTCACACGCGCGGGGGGGTCCGTGACTACGCGGGAGCGGGAGCGCGCCTCCGGGGGCGCGCGCTCGCTCCCTAGACCCTCACAAGCTAGTGACGTAGCCCTACGTCACTTTGCCTGTGAGGGGCTGACTGCCGACGTAGATCAGCGTTAGGCAGTCGGCAAGTGGTTAAAAAAAAAATCCAAATAAGTATATATATTGATTGGTTTGCATAAAAGGTATAGCATCTACAAACTATGGTATATATATATATATATATATATATATATATATATGTAGCACCCTACAAGGTAGGTGCTAGGTAAAATATAGTGGGCCTTGGCTGCCTAACAGCAGGGCCATGATTTTCAGCTGGGCTGTCATGTCTCCCAGGTGTGGCTGTTGAGACTGGGGAGTCTCCCCACTGTGCTCCATGAGAGGGTTCTCATTGGGCAGTGGAGGAAACCCAGCCAATGGCACACTCAGGCCTGTATCTACCCCAGAAAGGCAGATTCTGCCGCACAGCATTCTGGGAGTGGGTATAAGTTTGAGGGGAGCACATGACAGCATCTTTAGCGGGAAGCAGAGTCCCAGGAGGGAGAGTACGGCTGTCTCTCCTCCTGTCAGCAGGATCGGGTGTCCCAGGTGGCTTGCCTGAGGGGACGGAGTGAGCTGAGCTGAGCTGCAGAGAGGATCCGGTGTGCCGAGGACCAGCGGAGTTGAGGGGGCCCAGTTTCAGGAAAGCATTCTCAGTTCGCGAGTACTACAAACTGCCCCCTGGGGGTCTGCCAAGAGAGAGGGAACCACTCCGGTGAAGGTCGTGGGGATCCAGGAGCCAGCTAGCCAGTGCAGGAGTAAAAGTAAAGGGGGTGCCAATGTTGACCCTGAAGTGTAGAGGGGATGCCTAGTGAGAGGACCCTGAAGTGTAGAGGGGGTGCCTAGTGAGAGGACCCTGAAGTGTAGAGGGGGTGCCTAGTGAGAGGACCCTGAAGTGTAGAGGGGGATGCCTAGTGAGAGGACCCTGAAGTGTAGAGGGGGTGCCTAGTGAGAGGACCCTGAAGTGTAGAGGGGGATGCCTAGTGAGAGGACCCTGAAGTGTAGAGGGGGTGCCTAGTGAGAGGACCCTGAAGTGTAGAGGGGGTGCCTAGTGAGAGGACCCTGAAGTGTAGAGGGGGATGCCTAGTGAGAGGACCCTGAAGTGTAGAGGGGGTGCCTAGTGAGAGGACCCTGAAGTGTAGAGGGGGTGCCTAGTGAGAGGACCCTGAAGTGTAGAGGGAGTGCCCACTTTATTAGATAAACCTGTTCAATTGCTTGATAACACAAACTGCTAATCAGCTAATCACATTGCAGCAGCTCAATGCATTTAGGCATCTAGATGTGGTGAAGACAACTTGCTGAAGTTCAAAACGACCATCAGAATGGGGATTAAAGTGACTTTGAACGTGGCATGGTTGTTGGTGTCTGAG
Organism: Pelophylax lessonae; assembly: GCF_965119305.1. Classification (NCBI taxonomy): domain Eukaryota; kingdom Metazoa; phylum Chordata; class Amphibia; order Anura; family Ranidae; genus Pelophylax; species Pelophylax lessonae. The sequence goes on from NC_138772.1 coordinate 18,761,677, forward strand.
TATTCGAAAAATTGCTGATCTACTGGGATTCTCACACACAACCATCTCTCAGGTTTACAGAGAATGGTGGGAAAAAGAGAGAAAATATTCAGTGCGTGGCAGTTGTGTGGAGGAAAATGCCTTGTTGGGGTCAGAGGAGAATGGGCAGACTGGTTCCAGATGATAGAAAGGCAACAGTAACTCAAATAACCACTCGTTACAGAATACCATCTTTAAATGCACAACACATCCAGCTACATGCACAGGTGTCAAACTGGCGCCCCTGCAGCTGTTGCGGAACTACAAGTCCCATGAAGCATTGCCAGGCTGATAGTTACAAGCATGACTTGACTCCCACAGGCAGAGGCATGGTGGGACTTGTAGTTCTGCAACAGCTGGAGGGCCGCCAGTTTGTTGGAGTGCCCCCCTGCGTGACAACAGCAGAAGTCCACAACGGGGGGCACTCCTGTTAGCTAAGAACAGGAAACTGAGGCTACAATTGGCACTGACTCACCAAAATTGGACAATAGAAGATTGGAAAAATGCTGCCCGGTCTGATGAGTCTCCATTTCAGCCACGAAATTCGGATGGTAGGGTCAGAATTTGGCGTAAACAACATGAAAGGATGGATCAATCCTGCCTTGTATCAACGATTCAGGCTGGTGGTGATATAATGGTGTGGGCGATATTTTCTCGGCACACTTTGGACCCCTTAGTACCAATTGAGCATCGTTTAATTGCCACGCCTACCTGAGTATTGTTGCTGACCATGTCCATCCCTTTATGACTACAGTGTCCCCATCTTCTGATGGCTCCTTCCAGCAGGATAATGCACCATGTCACAAAGCTCCAATCATCTCACCACTGGTTTCTTCACCATGACAATGAGGTCACTGTACTCCAATGGCCTCCACACTCACCAGATCCGGTCACTGTACTCCAATGGCCTCCACACTCACCACATCTCATCCAATAGAGCACCATTGGGATGTGGTGGAACAGGGGATTGGCATCATAGAAAAATCTGCAGCAACTGCGTGATGCTATCATGTCACTATGGAGCAAAATCTCTGAGGAATGTTTCCAACACCTTGTTGAATCTATGCCACGAAGAATAAAGGCAAAAGGGGGTCCAACCCGCTACTAGCAAGGTGCACCTAATAAAGTGGCTGGTGAGTGTATATCCCTAATCCCAGCTTTGCATTCTTCCCAATATATTTTAGAGGCAATTCATTTTTGTTTTTCCAAATTTTTTTGCGCAATAAAATCGAGGAAAATTTTAGCAAATTTTGTTCTGAAGGCAAAAGGGGGTCCAACCCGGTACTAGCAAGGTGTACCTAATAAAGTGGCCGGTGAGTGTATGTAACTAGTAATAAAGTAAAATCAGCATTTCTATTGGTAGATCCAGCTGTGATATTCTTATCCAGAGTTTCTCAACCAGGGTTCCATGGATATCTAGGGTTCTTTTTGAGGTTGCTGGGGGTTCCTCCAGAGGTTTCTAGGGGTTCCTCAAGATGTTGCTAGGGGTTCCTCCAGAGGTTGCTCGGTGTTCCTCCTGAGGTTGCTAGGGGTTCCTCCAGAGGTTGCTAGGTGTTCCTCCAGAGGTTGCTAGGGGTTCCTCCTGAGGGTGCTAGCGGTTCCTCCTGAGGTTGCTAGGAGTTCCTCCAGAGGTTGCTAGGAGTTCCTCCTGAGGTGCTAGGGGTTCCTCCAGAGGTTTCTAGGGGTTCCTCCTGAGGTTGCTAGGGGTTCCTCAAGATGTTGCTAGGGGTTCCTCCAGAGGTTGCTAGGAGTTCATCCAGAGGTTGCTAGGGGTTCCTCCTGAGGGTGCTAGGGGTTCCTCCAGAGGTTGCTAGGGGTTCCTCTAGAGGTTGCTAGAGGTTCCTCCAGAGGTTGCTAGGGGTTCCTCCAAAGATTGCTAGGGGTTCCTCAAGATGTTGCTAGGGGTTCCTCCAGAGGTTGCTAGGAGTTCATCCAGAGGTTGCTAGGGGTTCCTCCTGAGGGTGCTAGGGATTAGTCCAGAGGTTGCTAGGGGTTCCTCCTGAGGGTGCTAGGGGTTCATCCAGAGGTTGCTAGGGGTTCCACCTGAGGGTGTTAGGGGTTCCTCCAGAGGTTGCTAGGGGTTCCTCCTGAGGGTGTTAGGGGTTCCTCCAGAGGTTGCTAGGGGTTCCTCCAGAGGTTGCTAGGGGTTCCTCCTGAGGGTGCTAGGGGTTCCTCCAGAGGTTGCTAGGGGTTCCTCTAGAGGTTGCTAGAGGTTCCTCCAGAGGTTGCTAGGGGTTCCTCCAAAGATTGCTAGGGGTTCCTCAAGATGTTGCTAGGGGTTCCTCCAGAGGTTGCTAGGAGTTCATCCAGAGGTTGCTAGGGGTTCCTCCTGAGACTGCTAGGGATTAGTCCAGAGGTTGCTAGGGGTTCCTCCTGAGGGTGCTAGGGGTTCATCCAGAGGTTGCTAGGGGTTCCACCTGAGGGTGTTAGGGGTTCCTCCAGAGGTTGCTAGGGGTTCCTCCTGAGGGTGTTAGGGGTTCCTCCAGAGGTTGCTAGGGGTTCCTCCAGAGGTTGCTAGGGGTTCCTCCTGAGGGTGCTAGGGGTTCCTCCAGAGGTTGCTAGGGGTTCCTCTAGAGGTTGCTAGAGGTTCCTCCAGAGGTTGCTAGGGGTTCCTCCAAAGATTGCTAGGGGTTCCTCAAGATGTTGCTAGGGGTTCCTCCAGAGGTTGCTAGGAGTTCATCCAGAGGTTGCTAGGGGTTCCTCCTGAGGGTGCTAGGGATTAGTCCAGAGATTGCTAGGGGTTCCTCCTGAGGGTGCTAGGGGTTCATCCAGAGGTTGCTAGGGGTTCCACCTGAGGGTGTTAGGGGTTTCTCCAGAGGTTGCTAGGGGTTCCTCCTGAGGGTGCTAGGGGTTCCTCCAGAGGTTGCTAGGGGTTCTTCCAGAGGTTGCTAGGGGTTCCTCTTGAGGTTTCTAGGGGTTCCTCCTGAGGTTGCTAGGGGTTCCTCCTGAGGGTGTTAGGGGTTCCTACAGAGGTTGCTAGGGGTTCCTCCAGAGGTTGCTAGGGGCTCCTCCTGAGGTTGCTAGGGGTTCCTCCTGAGGGTGCTAGGGGTTCCTCCAGAGGTTGCTAGGGGTTCCTCCAGAGGTTGCTAGGGGTTCCTCCTGAGGGTGCTAGGGGCTCCTCCTGAGGTTGCTAGGGGTTCCTCCTGAGGGTGCTAGGGGTTCCTCCTGAGGGTGCTAGGGGTTCCTCCTGAGGGTGCTAGGGGCTCCTCCAGAGGTTGCTAGGGGTTCCTCCTGAGGGTGCTAGGGGTTCCTCCTGAGGGTGCTAGGGGCTCCTCCAGAGGTTGCTAGGGGCTCCTCCTGAGGTTGCTAGGGGTTCCTTGCGCAATGAGCAATTTTTGCCTCTCAGATAAGTTCCCAATGACACCATTGTTCCTTTTAGCTCTCTGTAAGGGGGGAATTCTTCCCATTGACCATCCTGAGTTGTAGATATAATTTTTTGTTAGCAGAGGGTTCCCTGAGACTGGAAAGCTATTTTTAATGGGTTCCTCTGTGTTGAAAAGGTTGAGAAACGTTGTTCTTATCTGTAGTAAAGTACAGTAATCACTTTCCTTACAGAACCTGAGATCCCCATCAGTGTCACACAACGCACATTCCTGCCATTCCTTTACACGTGGAGGCAGTTTTCTTTTCACAGTAAGTTTAGGTGTGCTTTGCAGAACAAATTTTGGTCCTCTGATGTTGACGTGTGCCACCGCTTGCTAGTAACTGCCACTGTGCAGCGGCTGGAAGATATACAAAAACAGTGCAGTTCTTCATTTGTCTACAGTTATCTAAGGCCAGAGGTTTAATTCACAAAGCAGCGGGATAAGGCTCAGGTGACTGTCCTTTTCAAATCTCATTGGACGCAATGAAAATAAACTGTAACTTTTTTAACCACTTAAGGAACGCCTGCCGCAATCCTGCGCGAACCGATGTAGGTATATGTCTGTCACATGCCTGCAGCTAGGGGGCGAGTGCACGCCGTCGCCGAGGCGCTCCCGCCCCCACTCGGCAGTGGGGACTCCGATGCACTGGGCAGGCTGCTCCAATTGCCGCCTGACACCCGCGATCGCTTCCCGCTGAGAGAGAAGAACGATCAGCTACAGTGGCGGCCTGTCTATAGGGGGCGCAGGGGCGCCGCCCCCCCCCCAAAAAAAAAGATAACAAAAAAAAATTCAATTTTTAGCCCACTGGTGGCTATGGGGGGGGGGAGTGGGGTTTTCTACCCGGCAGAGGCGCCGATTGGCGACCTTCTGGGGGGTCACCTGGGCACAGTGCGTGCATCAGTCACTCACCGTCACCGTCCGGTCACCTTCCGGCTGCCGCGGAAGAGGGCGGAGTCTTGAGGAGAGGAGAAGCCGCCGCCGGGACTGAAGAGAAGCCGCCGCCGGGACTGAAGAGAAGCCGCCGCCAGGACTGAAGAAGAAGCCACCGCCGGGACTGAAGAAGAAGCCGCCGCTGGGACTGAAGATAAGCCGCCACCGCCAGGACTGAGGAGAAGCCGCCGCCAGGTAAGTGCACTGGTCTCAGGGGGAAGCCCACACTGCATTGAAGGGAGCACGCACGCTGGTCTCTGCATTGATTGGGGGCATGCTGTGGTGCTCTGCATTGATTGGGGGCATGCTGTGGCACTCTGCATTGATTGGTGGCATGCTGTGGCACTCTGCATTGATTGGGGGCATGCTGTGGCACTCTGCATTGATTGGGGGGCACGCTGTTGCACTCTGCATTGATTGGGGGCACGCTGTGGCACTCTGCATTGATTGGTGGCATGCTGTGGCACTGAGCATTTATTGGGGGGCACGCTGTGGCACTCTTCATTGATTGGGGGCATGTGCTGTGGCACTCTGCATTGATGGGGGCATGCTGTGGCACTCTGCATTGATTGGGGTCATGCTGTGGCGCTCTGCATTGATTGGGGGGCACGCTGTTGCACTCTGCATTGACTGGGGGCACGCTGTGGCACTCTGCATTGATTGGGGGGCACGCTGTGGCACTCTGCATTGATTGGGGGCATGCTGTGGCACTCTGCATTGATGGGGGCATGCTGTGGCACTCTGCATTGATGGGGGCATGGTGTGGCACTCTGCATTGATTGGGGGGCATGCTGTGGCACTTTGCATTGATTGGAGGGCACGCTGTGGCACTCTTCATTGATTGGGGGCATGCTGTGGCACTCTTCATTGATTGGGGGCATGCTGTGGCACTCTGCATGCTGTGGCACTCTGCATTGATGGGGGCATGCTGTGGCACTCTGCATTGATTGGGGGGCACGCTGTTGCACTCTGCATTGATTGGGGGCACGCTGTGGCATTCTGCATTGATTGGGGGCACGCTGTGGCGCTCTGCATTGATTGGGGGCACACTATGGTGCTCTGCATTGATTGGGGGCACGTTGGTCACTCGTTTTTCTGTTTGCGCCCCCCCCAAAAAAAATTTTGAGCACCAGCCGCCACTGATCAGCTGTTGTAAACACATCTGACCTTTCTTCTGTCTGAAATGATCACAGAGCACCTGTGATCCTTCTATATAGGATCATAGGTCTCTATGGTCATTTCACAAGTCCATCCCCCACACAGTTAGAATCACGCCCCTAGTTACACATTTAACCCCTTGATCACCCACAATGTCTTCCCTGCCAGTGTCATTATTACAGTAACAGTGCATATTTTTAGCACTGATTACTGTAGTAATGTCACTGGTCCCCCCAAAAGTGTCAAAAATGTCAGATAGGGGTCCAATCCATCCGCCGCAATGTCGCAGTCCCGCTAAAAGTTGCAGATCGCCGCCATTACTAGTAAAAAAATAAAAGTAAAACAATAAAAATTACATAAATCTTTCCCGTAGTTTGTAGACGTGATAACTTTTGTGCAAACCAATCAAAATACGCTTATTGGCCTAAAATGTTAAAAAATTTTGATTTTTAAATTTTTTTTATTGGGAATGTTATATAGCAGAATGTGAAAAATATTGTTTTTTTTTTTTTTTTTCAGAATTGTCGCTCTTTTTTTGTTTATAGCACAAAAAAAAAAAAAATTGCACAGGTGATCAAATACCACCAAAAGAAAGCTCTGTTTGTGGGGGAAAAAAAAGGACATCAATTTTATTTAGGTACAGCGTTGCACGACCGCGCAATTGTCCATTAAAGTAAAGCAGTGCCGAATCGCAAAAAATGGCCTGGTCATTAGGGAGGCAAATCCTTCCGGTCCAGAACTGGTTAAAATAAGGATTAATATGCAGTGTCTTATCTTTGTGAATTAAGCCTCAGGTAGGAATTTTTGTGCTTGTAGGAATTTGGTGGGGCTTTTAACAGGAAAGTCCAGGAATTCATGCAAGCTTGCTGCCAGCTTGTACATAATGGGACGAGAGTCACATGACTGTCCTTTTTAAATATCATTGGACGCAACTGACAATAACTGTCACTTTTTTTAAAATAAGGATTCTTTTATACAGAGTTTTATCTATGTGAATTAAGGCTCGGGTACTTGTAGGCATTAGGTGAGGGTGTCTAATAGGAGAGCCTGGCATTGCCTAAAAGCTTACTGCTAGCATATACATAACAGGCTTATGCCTCGTACACACGCAACAATTATCGGCCGACCGATCGGCCGTCTTTTGTCCAGTGTTGTTGTGTTGGTTGAAATGTTCTCTAGACTGCACACAAATTTTCTCGGCCAACAAAAAACAACTTCAGAAGTGATGTCATGTGATGGTTTACTTTCCGTGTGTTTTTTCTTCTCTGAGCATGCCCAGTCTTGCTCATCAGATTTTTGTCTGCCGAAATCTGTACTGACTGACGGAAAATCGGCCGTTCTGTTGATGGCCAACAAAAATTTTATAGCCTGCACACCAGATTTTGTTCGGCCGAAAAGTCGGAGTCGGTTGTCGAAAGCATCATACTAACAAGCCGAAAATCGGCCGATCGGACGTTGGCCGAAAATTCACGGCCAACTATCGATGCGTGTGTACGAGGCTTAAGGCTCATGTGACTGTCCTTTTGAAAACTAATTGGATACAACTGAAAATAACTGTCACTATTTTTAAATAAGGAGTTTATATATTGTTAAAGCGTAACTCCACTTTTGTTGAGAAAAAAAAATTCCCCTCTGGGTGATCTCTGTACATTGCAGGGATTATAACAAACTTTGTTGCATATTCCTACCTTTTGTTATTCTGAAGAAATCATTGTTTGTTCCTCTGTGCTGAGTGGGTCTAATGGGAGTGGTTTCATAATTAACAATCAGCTGTGGCAGCTGCAGAGCACTAATGAGGACATCTGCTGGGCCTGCATCCCTTTAAACGTGTTCCTATTGGGAGAATCTCACCAAAAATGACATTTTTTGTTGCAGGGGATGCCAGAAATCTGACTTGTATCTTAGTGCAGACTTCTGGGAAAATTGGTGAGCCAATCACACAAGCAGGAAATTATGTTTCTGGGGGTGTGGTCAGTTAACATTCTGTGTACAGAACAGCTCCAGGCGGCCATATTGCATTGAATTTTAAAAAAATTACAACAGCTTAGATTGAAAAGGAAAGGTCATTTTTAATAGCATTCAATTACAATAGGATTTGTGTCACAATTGTGTACGTTATATTGTTTTTCCTTTATTTGCTGATTTTTTTTCCCCATGAAAGTGGAGTTACCCTTTCAGCTTCAGATAGGAATTTTGGTGTTTTTATGCATTGGCGGAGATTTTCCAATAGGAGAGCCCAGCACTGCCTGCAAGCTGGCAACCCATACATGATAGGATAAGGCTCATGTGACTGTCCTTTTGAAATCTAATTGGACGCAACTGGAAATAACTGTCACTTTTTAAAAAAAATTAAGCCTTAGGCAGGCATTTTAATATTTTTAGGGATCGGGAGAGCCCAGCGATGCCTGCAAGCTTGCTTTCAGCCTCTACATAACTTGATTAGGCTCACCTGACAGTTCTTTTGAAATCTAATTGGGCACCACTGAAAATAACTGTCACTTTTTAATAACAAGGAATCTATATATTGTTTTATCTTCATGAGTTGAGCTTCAGACAGGAATTTTGGTGTTTTTAGGCATGGGGGGTGACACTAACAGGAGAGCTCAATACTGCCAATTGGGTGCAACTGAAAATAACTGTCACTTTTTTAAACTAAGGTTTTTTATATGGTATTTTATCTTCGTGAAGTAAGCCTCAGGAAGGAAATTTTGTAGTTGTAGGCATTGGATGGGAGCCTCTAATAGGAGAGCCCAGCACTGCCTGCAAGCTGGCAGCTTGCACATAATAGGGTAAGGCTCATGTGACTGTCCTTTTGAAATCTAATTGGATGCAACTGGAAATAACTGTCATTTTTTTAAAAAAGTAATATTAGATGATGTTTTATCTTTGTAAATTAAGCCATAGATAGGGATTTTGATATTTTTTAGGCATTAGGGAAGCCCAGCATTGCTTGCAAGCTTGCTTCCAGCCTCTACACAACTTGATAAGACTCATGTGACTGTCCTTTTGAAATCAAATTGGACGCAACTGAAAATAACTGTCACTTGTTTCATAATAAGAAACTTATGTATTGTTTTTATCTTCATGAGTTAAGCCTCAGGAAGGAATTTTGGTGTTTTTAGGCATTGGGGGGGAGAGTCTCTAATAGGAGAGCTCAGCATCGCCTGTAAGCTTGCTGCCAGCCTGTACATTATAGGATAAGACTCACTTGACTGCCCTTTTGAAGTCTAATTAAACGCAACTGAAAATACCTGTCACTTTTTTTAAAAATAAGAAATGTATACATTGTTTTATCTTTGTGAGTTAAGCCTCAAGTAGGACTTTCGGTGTTATCAGGCATTGGCGGAGAGTCTCTAATACACATGTCTCAAACACAAGGTCCGCGGGCTAAATCCGGCCCTCCAGTCCATTTTATGTGGCCCTCGCACCTGTCCTGCAGGAGAGCTCCAGCCCTCCTCTGGTCCTTCTCCAGACCCTGTACTTTCTGCTTTCCAGCAATGCCTCCAGCTTCTTCCCAGCAGCAGCACAAGGTAAGGGGAGTCCAATGTGATGTAATAGAGGGTGGGGGACTCCACTTCTGATGGCAGAGAGGCTCTTGACATCTTATGTAAGGGTAGGGGTTCAGTCACCCTGGGCAGGCAGCGGCGGCTTCCCCCTCAGTCTCCTCCATGGGTCAGGCTTCCCCTGCATCTCCTCCCTCCTCCTCCTTGGCCAATAGCATGGCTCCTCCTTTTGGCCAATCTGGAAACGGGTCTCAGGACCCGCTTCCTGATTGGCCAGGAGGAGAATCAGTGTGGCAATAGCGAATGTTCATTCGCTATTGTCACACAACTGGGTTGACTCAGGGTGCAGTGCTCTGCGCCCTGAGCCCACCCGTTTCTGAAGCCTATTAAAGCCTCTGGCTCTAATCACGTGCTTCAAAAAAAATAAAAACCCATTGGAATCCATGCGTCCGGCGCCCTGCATGTAGATTAGGGGGCCGGACGCATGGATGGGGGGACGGGCCGCCACTGTTGGCCATATGAGTTAGTCCCTGAAGAGGCTGTCCTATCCTGAGCTCAGTGCTGATAAAATAAACTCAAAACTTTCATATAACAAAGGCACTGCTGGAACTAGATGAAAAAAAAAAAAATTGAAAGCTTTGTTAATTGTTTCTGGGGAAGTTTTACCTTCCTCAGTAACCAGAAAGCATTCCAGTTTATCAGACCTGTGTTCAAGTAGGAGAAATGGCAGCTTCTATGTGGGCTTACAGCTGATTTGTCTGTTTTGACAGGGAGAGAATACAAGAGAATATCAGTACACATAGCTTTCTTAGAAAAATAAGGCTGTGCAATTATAACAGCTCAAAAGTGGAGATTTATGTACCTACAAAAGCTCTCTTCTGACTGGTTCTCTTTAAGGTAAATCTGGGGGAATCTGTGCAAAGAGGGGGATTGAGGAGGGGGAATGCTCTTTTGAGTTCTGAAAGCTGTGATGGAAGCCCTCCATGATAATGATTACCATCTTTCTTCCCATAAGTAAAGGTTCCTCAACACTTAACCATCTATATACTTTAGACCTCTAATATATTGACACTGTAATGTGTAAATCCTGGGTGTGTCTGCTGGCATCATTAGGGCTGTGGCCCATTTTGTCAGGGCTTTTCTCTCGGGGAGGTCAGCAGAAATATGCCAAAAATGTAACTTTCCAATCATGTTACAGGGAAGAGAACAACAAGAAAAGTATCAAGAAGCAGGATAATTGTCCAGGAAATCCTGAACAGGGTTTCAGTTCACAGGACGGTTCACCGCGCAGAACAGCTGTACTAACATTATCCGCGAAACCCCTGGATCCTGCCGGAGCGTCACTCACCGTCTAAACATCTCTAAACATTTGGAAAATAATTCAAGATTCTGAATAATATTTTCATGAGTGAGGACGGGGAAGGTCGTGTTTTCTTGCACTGTCTTCCACCGCGGTCAGTGTGTTGATATGACCGCGATCCCTGTTATTTCTCAGATTATTCCTCCACAGTAGCTGAAATCTATTCATACATTACAGAGGTTACACCGGAGATATTCAGGTCAAAGTCTGATACAAATCATTTTCTTTTACATTTTTTCCTTTATTTTATTTAATCTCTTCTCCTCTTACTCTCTTCGACTGTCCTCCTTTCTCCTTCCTCTTCTCTCCTCTCCCCTTCTTTCTCCACTCTCCATTTAATCTCTCCTCCTTTCCCTCTTCTTCTCCTCTTTTCCCATTCTAATATCCTCTCCCTTTCCTCTTCTCCCCCTTCTAGTTTCTCCCCCCCCCCCCCCCCATTCCTTCTCCATTCTTCATCTAATCTCTCCTCCTTTCCCTCTCCTCTCCTCTTTTCCCCTTTAATATCTCCTCCTTTCCTTCTCCTCTCCTTTCTCTACTCCCCAGCTAATCTCTTCTCTTCTCCCCCCTCCTGCTTTCTCTTCTTCTCTCCTCTCCTCTCCCCTTCCTTCTCCACTTTCCTTCTAATCTCTTCTCCTTTCCCTCTCTCTCTCACTCTTTCCTCCTCTTTTCCCCTTCTAATATCTCCTCTGTTCCTTCTCCTCTCCTTCTAATCTCGCCTCCTTTCCTTCATCTTTCCTCTCTTCTCTCTACTCTCCTTCTAATCTCTCCTCCTTTCCTTCACCTTTCCTCTCCACTCTCTACTCTCCTTCTAATCTCTCCTCTTCTCCTCTCCTCTCCTCTCCCCTTCCCTCTCTACTCTCCTAATCTCTCCTCCTTCTCCTCTCCTTTCCTCTTCTCCCCCCTTCTAGTCCCCCCCCATTCCTTCTCCATTCTTCATCTAATCTCTCCTCCTTTCCCTCTCCTCTCCTCTTTTCCCCTTTAATATCTCCTCCTTTCCTTCTCCTCTCCTGTCTCTACTCCCCAGCTAATCTCTTCTCTTCTCCCCCCTCCTGCTTTCTCTTCTTCTCTCCTCTCCCCTTCCTTCTCCACTTTCCTTCTAATCTCTTCTCCTTTCCCTCTCTCTCTCACTCTTCTCTCCTCTTTTCCCCTTCTAATATCTCTTCTGTTCCTTCTCCTCTCCTTCTAATCTCGCCTCCTTTCCTTCACCTTTCCTCTCTTCTCTCTACTCTCCTTCTAATCTCTCCTCTCCCCTTCCCTCTCTGCTCTCCTAATCTCTCCTCCTTCTCTTTTCTCTCCTCTCCTCTCTTCTCTTCTCCTCTCCTCTCCAGTGCCATCTTAAGAGCCTTATAGGCCCCTGGGCAATGCAGTGCACTGGGGCCCCCTGCCTACACAATCACCCACGAGAATAAAAATGGCAGGGCGGAGAGGAGTCCGGAGGAGGTGAGCGAGGACATGCATTCATCATGGCAAGAGAGCACAACTACCTGGAGTATATACCTTACTATATACATATTACAGGGAACACTATATACTACAAGAGTCTCTTGTAGTATATAGTGTTCCCTGTAATAATTATATAGTAAGGTATATCCTCCAGGTAGTTGTCTCTTGTAGTATATATTGGTCCCTGTAATATGTATATAGTAAGGTATATACTCCAGCCTGAGCCTAGTTGTACTCTCTTGTAGTATACATTGGTCCCTGTAATATGTATATAGTAAGGTATATACTCCAGGTAGTAGTTGTACTCTCTTGTAGTATATAGTGTTCCCTGTAATATGTATACAGACGATATACACATTACAGGGAACACTATATACTACAAGAGAGTACAACTACTACCTGGAGTATATACCTTACTATATACATATTACAGGGACCAATATATAGTAAGGTATATCGTCCAGGACAGGTAGTTGTCTCTTGTGTCGATCATCATCATGCCATGGAGAGAGTTAAAAAAAAAAATATCAAGCAGCCTGGCAGTTGGACTGGCTGCCTTACCTTTTTCACAACGGCAGCACATGGGAGAAGGTGGGCGGAGGCGGAGCCAGTCTTCTAGACACGGAGACGGAGGAGAGGATGACGAGCCGACGAGGAAGGAGGACCCTCCTCCGCTGTGCATCATGGGTCTTCTCTGCTAACGTCACTGGTTGCTAGATGCCAATCGGGCTGGCCTTAGCAACCAGTGTCTGTGCTGTGCAGACTCGAGCCACGGCCGCCGCCGGTGGGCGGACAACAACGGAACGGGGGGGGGGGCCCTAGACCACCAAGGACAGTAATTGCCAGCGCCACCATCCATGTGGGGCCCCTTGGCAAATGGGGACCCCGGGCAACCGCCGGGCATGCCCAGTGGAAAAGACGGCCCTGCTCCTCTCCCCTTCCTTCTCCACTTTCCTTCTAATCTCTCCTCCTTTTCCTCTCTCTCAGTCTCCTCTCCTCTTTTCCCCTTCTAATATCTCCTCTGTTTTTTCTCATCTCCTTCTAATCTCCCCTCCTTTCCTTCACCTTTCCTCTACTCTCTCTACTCTCCTTCTATTCTCTCCTCTCCCCTTCCCTCTCTGCTCTCCTAATCTCTTCTCCTTTCTCTTCTCTTCTCTTCTCCTCTATTTTCTTCTCTTCTCTTCTCTTCTCTTCTCTTCTCTTCTCTTCTCTTCTCTTCTCTTCTCTTCTCTTCTCTTCTCTTCTCTTCTCTTCTCTTCTCTTCTCTCCTCTCCTCTCCTCTCCTCTCCTCTCCTCTCCTCTCCTTCCTTCTCCACCTTTCCTTCACCTTTCCTCTCCTCTCTCTACTCTCCTTCTAATTTCTCCTCTCCCCTTCCCTCTCTATTCTCCTAATCTTTCCTCCTTCCACTCTCCTCTCCTCCCCTCCCCTCTTTTCCCTCTCCTCCCCCCTTCTAGTTTCACCCCTTTCCTTCTCCACTCTTCTTCTAATCTCTCCTCCTTTCCCTCTCCTCTATTGTCCTCTCCCCTTCCCTCTCTTCTTTCCATGTAATCTCTCCTCTTTTCCCTTTTCTTTTTTTTTTCTTCTCTCTTCCCTCTTCTCTTTTTCCGCTGCCTCTCCCTCTCCTCCTTCACCTCCTTTCCGCTCCTTCTCGTGAATATTTTTTTTTCTTATTTTTCTTTATCTATTCTCTCCTTTCCCTTCTGCTATCCTCTCTTGTCTTCTTTCCCTTCTCTCTCTTTCATCAGCTTACAATCTTATCCTCTTCTCTCCATTCCCTCTCCTTTTCCTCTTGCTCTCATCTTCTCTCCTCCCATTCTCTCTCTTCTCTATTTTCCTTCCTTCTTCTTTCCTCTCCTCTCCCCCAGCTCTAGCTTCTCCCTCTACTCTCTCATCTCTTCTCCAGTCTTTTCGCCTCTCCTCTCCTTTTTCATCCCACTTTCCTAACCTCTTCTATTCTCTCCTATACAGGCACGGATTTAGTGGGGTGTGCTGGGGTGGACTGTGCCCCCCCCCCCCCCCCAGATATTAGTTTTGCCCCGTCCCAGGTTCTCTCAGTTCCATCCACTAATCCAGGAGACTTGATGGGGACAGCTGATGTAAGGGGGCACTCTAATGGGAGCCGTTGATGTAAGTAGGCACTCTAATGGGAGCCGTTGATGTAAGTGGGCACTCTAATGGGAGTGCGGTGGTGATTAGGCCTGTGCTGTGGCTTAAGAATTGGTCCGCAGGCCAAGCCTCCAAGAAAGCTCTTATTGATCTGCCCTTTCAAGGTGATCGCCTGTTTGGGGCTACCCTGGATGACATCATTAGGGTATCACGGGGGGGGGGGGGGGGAGAACCTTCCTGCCACAATCCAGGAAAGGGAAGGAGCCTCATCACAGATGGGGGCCTCTTTCTCAGCCCTTTCGTGCTTCTAGGACTGAGAATAAGGGAAATAGATCTTTCAAATCTTCCCCGGGAGGTTCCAAGCAACCTTGGTCTGGTAAGCCTAGAGCTAGTTTCTCCGGACCCGCAGACAAGATCCCTTCAGCATGAAGATCTGCCCTCACCTATTATTGGGGTGGGGGGACATCTTCGCTGGTTTCCAGCCATGTGGACTTAATTTGTGAGCGTCAAGGAGATCCACAAAATTTTTCTTTAGGCGGTACCCAGAAAGGGGGGCAAAGTTTGTTCTTTTCAGGTTTTTTAGGTCCTGAGTCTCCTTGTGTGGGTTTAATTCCTGCAAAGGTTCAGGTGATGTCCGAACTACCTAAAGTCCCCCCTATCCCTCTTCAGGGATCTGATTTACCTAGGTCTGATTCTTATTCTGACCAGGGTGGTCCTTCCTCTGGAAAAAACTTCAGGAACCACAGGCCATGATTCACCAGCTGCTGCCACACAGATAGTTCTCTCTCCCATTTTGCATACAGGTTCTGAGTCTGGTGGTATCCACCTTCAAGACAGTTCTGTTTGCACAGTCCTACATGCAGCTCCTCTAGCAGGTTTGGCTCTACAAGAGGATACCGAGGTTCATGGCGAGATCTCAGGTTCCTCTGGCACACGCCGCAGGCGTCCAAGGGCCACGGTAAGGCCAGTATCATCCTCAGCTCAGGCTTCGTCCTCAATTCCTGCAAGGAATCAAGGGCGAGGATCTTCCAATCACTCTGGTGGCCATAAATGTCCCTTTGGGACTTGCTTTCAGAAAAGACCAGTTGTCCCAAGAGCTAATCTATTATCCTGCTTTACAGTCGGATGTTTTAATGACTTAGCTATTGAAAGCCAGGTACTAAGATAAAGAGGTTTGTCTGGATCAATGATCCCTACTATGGTGAAGGCGAGGAAGTCGTCTTCCAGCAACATATACCCTCGTACATGGAAAGCGTACATTTCTTGGTGGGAGTCGATTGGCGCTCAGTCTTGATCCTTTTCTGTGGCTCGGATCTTAACCTTTCTTCAACGGGGCGTTGTTCAGCAGTTGGCCTTGAGTACCATCAAGGGCCAGGTGTCTGCCTTGGCAATCTTCTTTCAGCAACCCCTAGCCATGCACTCTATAGTTCGTACCTTCATTCAGGGGATTCGACTCGCGACTCCACCTGTACGGTCTCTTTTGCCACCATGAGATTTAAATTTTGTGTTTTCGGTTCTCCAGAAACCTCAATTTGAGGGAGATTCTCTTGTCTACGTTATCCCAGAAGGTGACATTCTTGGTGGCTATTACCTTGTCCTGCAGGGTATCGGAATTGGTGTCGCAGTCCCTATTTGGTGGTCCATAGGTATGAAGTGGTTCTTTGTCGCTGTCCATCATTCCTGCATAAAGTTGTCTCTGACTTCCATTTGAATGAGGACATTGTGTTGCCTTCCTTGTGTCCCAAGCCGGCTCATCCCAAGGAATTTGCTTTGCATACCTTGGATGTGGTTTGTGTGATTCGGGTGTATCTGAGTCCTTTCGGAGGTCAGACTCGCTTTTTGTGGTTATGGACAGACCAAGAAAAGGGCTGGCCGCTTTTTCAGCTGCCATCTACAGATAGATCACACAGAAGGTGTCTTAGGCCTATTCCATTAAAGGTCAGGTTCCACCTTTCCCTGTCATGGCGCATTCTATTAGGGCACTGAGTGCTTCTTGGGCCTTCCGTCACCAGGCATTAATATCACAAGTTTGCAAGACGGCCCTTGGTCGTCGGTGCATACCTTCACAAAATTTTATAAGGTAGATACTTTGGCATCTGCAAATGCTTCTTTTGGCCGCAAAGGTTTGCAGGCTGTTGTTCAAGAGGAGCAGTCCCCTCTTGAGGGGTGTTTTTCTTTAAACCTTTATTTTTTCAGACGCGGCTCCTGTGACCCAGTTATGGCTCCTGTGTCCTGGTTAAGGGCTCTAAGGTTTAGCCTTGTGTTATTTTCCCCACCCCTCATTTTTCCTTTTGGCAATGTTTTTTGACATCCCAGTAGTTATGATTTATGGAGCACTATGTCCATCGATGAACGAAAGAGAAAATGGGATTTCTGTACTTACCGTAAAATCCATTTCTCTGAGTTAATTGATGGACACAGCACCCACCCCTCTATGGAGTTCTGATACTTGTAATACTGCTTGCTACTAAACTGATTACCTAGGGCAAAGAGGGGGTTTATATACCAAGCTGAGGATGGCTAGTCCTACTCCTGGAGGAGGCAATATAACCCAGTAGTTATGATTTATGGAATGTTGTGTCCGTCTATGAATTCAGAGAAATTGATTTTACGGTAAGTACAAAAATCCCATTTTCTTATTTTATTTTGGATATAGTACGTAGCTCAGGGACAGGACTTAGGAGTGAGGAAATTAGAATGGGTGGCACGCACACATGAAATTGACTCTCACACATGCATATGGTGAATGCGGCTAAGCTTTGTATCCCCTGTCACTGGCGATCACCTGACCCCCCATCAAAAGAATGGCTCAACAGGCTGAAAAGAATCGCCGAAATGGAAGAACCCACCAAGCCAGAGAAACTCCCCAGAAATGTAACTTAACCTGGGCTACCTGGCAACACTTTACCACAACAGATGAGTACAACACACTTATGACTTAACCCAACATACCCCCTAACTTCCAGCATTTGATAAAGTAGAGGGGAGACCCCCCCCTTTCTTTTTCCTACCCCCCCTTCCCGCATATACCATACAACCCTCTTCTTACTCATACATTTTCTTTTTTTTTATATACTTAGGAATCACATCAGTATCATGTTACCTAACCTGCTCCAAACGGGGTACCAGCCTTGAAACAACTTTTGAAATTTGCTACCCATCCGTTCTTCACTTACATTTACATCATTACTCCTTGAAAAGGTACAGTTGAGAAGCCCCGCAAATCACTATAAGACACAAAGCAAAGGTTATGCTCCCCTCATTTGACCCTAAGACCATAGAGGTGGCCATGGATTACCTCTGTCTCCGGACACAGTTAGATCCCGTTGGGGTGTCCGTTGGGGAGACACGTCGTCCAAACACCTTTCAGCATAGCACAAGTAACCGAGGGATGATAGTGCACAAAGAGGGGGGAAAAAAGCAACATGGTACTTACCAGCAATACATGATACATCTCAACACAACTCTTATTATACTGGCTTGCACTGTCCTATGGTCGACTTGTGATCTCCTAGAGGATGGCTCACTAACTTTTGTCATTGTAACGTAAAAGATTTATTCTCGCTAAATCTGTCAATACTATGAAACTTTCTTATTGTTAAACATTGCTGTACAACTTTGATATTGATTGTCTGTTTACTAAAACCTTAATAAAATATGTTGAAAGAAATTGACTCTCACAGTGACACTGACAGCAGATCACCGACACGACACGTCCCTTCCTAAGTCACAGTGACAGTCTGTCTCCATGCCAGGTGGTCCCTTGCAAGAGGATCCCCCCCCCCCCCCAAAAAAAAATCAAATACTGTAGCTGCAGACTTTTACTATTAGGGCACTTACCTGTCTAGGCACCCAGTAGTGTCCTCACCCGAGCCGATTCTTGAATCAACTCTCGGATGCTGGTGCCACCATCTTGGCTTTGGGAAACTGGCAGTGAAGCCTTGCGGCTTTACAGCCGGTTTCCTACTGCGCATGCGTGAATCACACTCAGAGATGTATAGTAACGAAGTAGAACTACTTAAGTACTGTACTTAAGTACCGAAATGCGGTATCTGTACTTTCCTAGAGTAGAATTTTTTTCTCCTACTTCTACTTTTACTTCACTACATTCTTTCGATGATTTCGATACTTCTACTCAAGTATTTTTTTTTTGTGCTGCATAGTTACTCGTTACTTTTAAAAAAATTACCACTGCCAGAACAGTAGATGGCAGGTTGCATAAAGCTCAAAAAAATGTGTATAATGTTATTTGTAAATCAGCGCATACGAAAATAAAGGCTGTGTATAATAAAAGCTGCTATACCAAATCTTTCCAATAAAAAGAAAATATGAAACAAACAAATAAATGGTGCTACAGCGCTTGAAGTGCATCAAGAAACTACTAACAAACACAGGTTAATCATTTGAAATAATAAAAAACAATATGATGTTCAAAGGTTTGACTTCTTTCTTTAATAACTACATAACACAGTACTTGTACTTCTACTTTCAGTACTTGAGTAGAATTTTTTTTTCAAAACTACTGGTACTTTTTACTTTTAGTACTTAAGTAGCAAATTTTTTGAAAAAACTACTTGCAATACTTAAGTAAAAAAAATGTTGAATACTTTAGTACTTCTACTTAAGTAACTTTTTCTGCGAGCACTTCCACTTCTACTCAAGTCACTTTTTGATCGAGCACTTGTACTTTTACTCAAGTAGAAATTTCGAGTACTTTATACAAGTCTGATCACACTGTGTTTTGTGAATGGGCTGGCTGCAGGGGGAAGGAGGGGGACAAACCTTTGGCTCACTTCGCCACCATGAACAGAGCTGGAAGTGGGAGCGGGTACCTGTCAGAACCAGGTACCTGACCCCCTCCAAAAGGTGCCAGATGTTTCAGTGGAGGGGAGGAGGAGGCAGACAAACTGAGCTTCCCCTTTTAGGTGGAGCTCTGCTTTCAGTCCAAACATCACTGAAAGTCTCGCTCTCATCTTGCCTTGCTCACACAAGGCTCCGGCAACTCCGCTTGCCTCCCGTGCACCATGACATCACACGACACGATCAGGCACCGCCTTCTCTAAAGCGACACACTGTAGCAGGCACTGAGATGGTTTTGGCCGGCTCTGGACAAGAACTGAGCATGCACAGTTCCAAGCCGAGCATCACAGCCATATTTCTTTGACTGGCAACCTTTTCCTGTCACCAGGGCTGCTGTTAGAAATCATGGGGCTCCGTACAGCCTACCTTTTGGGGCCCCTTTGACCTGCCCTTGACCCCACCCCTGGCCCCTCCCCTGTCCCAGCTTTGAACATGTAATAGAATGAGACGTGACAGGTCCTCTTTACGGAGAGACCTGGGGTCTATTAGACCCCAAATCTCTCCTCTAGCCTTTAAAGCATCTGATAATATTGAGATTTCTGCCCCTACAGGGCTTTGGAAAGCCCTGTTTGTTATTTTGCAGAAATGAAGTGTAAAGGTGCCCGGGCCCCCCTGTTAAGTTGATAGGGCTGGGCCCGGTACAACAGCACTGGCTGTACTGCCTTATCAGCGGCCCTGCCTGTTGCTGGCAATTACTGGCAGGAGAAAAGTGCCCGTTTTTTACCGGCTGCCATAAAAATACTGATGGATGACAACACTGTCCCCTCTCTGTTCCATGTCCTATTCTCTTTTCTCCTCTCTTCTTTCTCTATCCCTCCTCTCTCCTCCTGATCATGGACTTGCCTACAATCACTGGCACAGAGAGTAGAATATCTGGGAGTATCCTGTGAGGACATGCAGGGCTGTGTTGGGATGGGATATGGAGCTGCCTGTCACTGATAACGAATGGTAGGATAACAGAGCTCTAATTAGCACTTAGAAAAGTCAGCTTGAAATGCAGACAAATGAATAGCCGTCACTTCCATCAGTCATCTCCCAGGCTGATTCCATACATTTCACATCAGGCACAGCATACAACCTGCATACACAAAGGGCCTGTTCAGAAAGGATGCCGTTTCTTAAAGAGTTATTGGTATGTTAGTCTGGTTGCTTTTGGCGGTGTGCAGTGTTTTCAGCGCAACAGATTTTGATGCACAAATGTTCGTCACAACTTGCACATGCTACTTGCAAAAAAATGACCCATAAAAGAAGAACTCACTTGAAGTGTAAATAAAAAGCGACATAAATGATGTAGCCACTAATATTAAATAATAATGTTCTATTGTACAGTATAATATGTGAATAAAGAGAATTAAAAGAAAAACTGAATGAGAAAAAAGAATTGTCCATCAACACCAAAAGTGCCCCAAAATGGTGACTTGGTCATGAAAAAAACTCCAACTCTTCCAAGGAACCGTGATCTGTAATAAAGTGTTCATCCACCACCATCAAATAAAATGCCTACTCACCAGAACTAGGATTTTTAACACTTGTTCAATCAATAAGAGGTCTCCGTCATGGCAATGGATGCTTCCCACTATTGGCATTACTCCAGTGGAGCTCCAAGTTTTTAAACATAAAGTATGGGAGAGAACAGAAGACCCTATTTTACCATTTTATTAGTAGCACATAATGGTTAAAAACCCTCACAAGATAGATGATCCACAAGAGCTATTCGTACAGAAGGGAAGCCGTTCCGCTTTCCACCTGCGTTCCAGACTAGAGGAAATGATGTGTCACGTTGTATTACCCTACGTGCGTTTCGTCAGTGCGTCCGACGTCATCAGGAGTCAAAACAATGACAAAACATGTTTTTTTGTTTGTTTGTTTTTTTAAATCCTGCCCAAATATACTGACTACGACCTTCTGTGACCCTGGCACTGACCCAGATCAAATTTTGATCTAGGTATTTTTTCTTTTATTTTTTATTATTTTTTTATTTTTTTTTTTACATACAGCTATTTTTTTTTTTTTTTTTAATCTCTCTCTGCAAGGAGAGAGAGAGATACAATGTATCTTTCCTCTCCATTCACAGAGCGAGAAACACAGGGGCGAGCTTTACAGTAACTGATCACTGTGATAGCCAATCAGAGGCTATCACAGCGATCAGGTGACCTGGAACCCGGGAGAAGGAGTTCCTGGTCCCAATCATTAGTACAGGACCCACGGCTCCCGCTGAGACCCCAGTCTCTGTGCTGGGAGTGCACTGTGCAGTGTACTCCCAGCACAAAGACAGACACGCATCTACGCGGCCCCACGGAAAAAAAAGCCCAGCCCACTGAGGCCGCATATATGTGTACTGTGAAATCGTACTGTAGTGTTATGCTTTGGACAGGTTAGTCTTAGATGCACATTTAAAACCTCTTGCCCAGCTCTCCTAGACGCCTTTCCATCTGGCAAGTGGCATTTTGTCACTTTTATGGCTAACTTGGCCATTAAAGGGATTGGCGAGCTTTAATCCTTTCGCATTTTTTTGCACACATTCGTTTAAACAGATTAGTTAAAACCCCCAAACATTATATCTTTCTGAAAGAATACAATATTGGTAGTTCCAATTTTTACGTCACAGATTAATAGTGCAACGGTTTATGAAGAGCAGAATTTCAGTAAAAATTACACTAAAGTAAATTTTAGGGCACATAAACCACAATATATTACCGTTTTTTTTTTTTTGCAAAATATAAATGATGAGATTGTGCCATTTAAGCACTTTTGGACCGGAAAAATTTACCCCATTAACCACTTCAGCAATGGAAGGTTTTACCCCCTTTATGACCAGGTCATTTTTGGCAGTTCGGCACTGCGTTGCTTTAACTGACAATTGCGCGGTCAGGCGACGCTATACCCAAATACAATTGATGTCCTTTTTTTTTCTCACAAATAGAGCTTTCTTTTGGTGGTATTTTATCACCTCTGCTTTTTTTCGTTTTTGCACCATAAACAATTTTGGAAAAGCACCAATATTTTCTACTTTCTGCTAAAAAACATTCCAAATAAAACATTTTTAAAAATCTAATTTTTTTTTTATCAGTTTAGGCCAATTTGTATTCTGTTACATATTTTTAGTAAAAACTCGTATAAAAATTAGTTTGCGCAAAATTTATAGCATTTACAAACTACGGGATAGATTTATGGACTTTTTATTTTTTTACATTTTTTTATTAGTAATGGCAGCGGTCGGCAAGTGGTTAATGACCAGGCCATTGTTTGCGATTCGGCACTGTGTTACTTTAACAGACAATTGCGCGGTCGTGCGACGCTGTACACAAATAAAATTGATGTCCTTTTTTTCCACAAATAGATCTTTCTTTTGGTGGTATTTGATCACCTCTGCAGTTTTTATTTTTTGCGCTATAAACAAAAAAAGAGCGAAAATTCTGAAACAAAAAAAAAACAATATTTTTTTACTTTCTGCTATATAACATTCCCAATAAAAAAAAATGTAAAAATTGAATTTTTTCATCATTTTTGGCCAATTTGTATTATGCTACATATTTTTGGTTAAAAAATCCCAATAAAAGTAAATTGAATGGTTTGCGAAATGGTGATCGTGTCTACAAACTAGGGGTTTCTAGGGGAAAGATTTCTGTCATTTATATATATATATATATATATATATATATATATATATATATATACATTATATATATATATATATATACATATACATTATATATATATATATATATATATATATATATATATATATATATATATATATATATACTGTGGGAGATTAGCTCGGTGGCGGGTATGGATGACCCCTTTGGGGGGTGCGTTTACACAGGGAGATAGCCGAGAAGTGGTTGCAAACAACAGTTTGGTTTATTCTTGCAATTTACTTCACACATGTGCAAGCCTCAAAAACATCCAAAATAAAAATAAAACACAAAATAAATCCTTGCCACTGTGGGCGGCTACCTTCTCACATACAGGAACCTACCTACGGAGTCTGTCTCCAACCTACTGTTAGGCAAATTTTGCTGATCCTACAGCAGACACTCAATAGTCCATTTCTTTTCTTTTCACACAACAAATGTCCATTGAACATGTCCCTTTTCTCTTCACATAGAGGACATTCCTTTGTTTGTCTCTTCACATAGCAAACAGTTCATTTATTTATTTTCACATAGAAATAGTCCCAGACCTCACCTTGAGTAGTCTTCAATCTTGATTAATTTCCCCTTCACACAGGAAATGTCCATTGGTTTCTTTTCACAGAGAAACGATCAAAAACTTCACTTCGAGTAGTCTTCACACTTTTTACCCTCCTCAGCGCACATCCCTCCAGGAGGTCTTCCCCTCCTATGCTCACACAGCTTCAGGGGGCATCCATCTGATTGTCCTCCGCTACCCACACGGCGTCAGGAGGCAGCAATCCTTCTCCCAGGCTTCACACAGCGTCGGGAGGCACACATCTGACTGTCCTCCTCTCCCCAGCCCACACGGCGTCAGGAGGCAGCAATCCATAGACTTCCTCTGGACAAATTATAGAGGCCTTAATTTCCTCATTCTAAATAGCTGAATGGTTTTCAACTTCCTGCTGGCTACCTCTGCAGCCAACACCCTATAGTAATTGGTGAATTTTCTAAACCAGGTGGAAATGTATCTCCTGTCTGTGACTACATCTACAGATTTACCTGACTTCCTGTCACAATACATATATATATATATATATATATATATATATATATATACATATACATATATATATATACATATATACACACACACATATATATATATATACTGTATATATATATATATATATATATATATATATATATATATATACACATATACATATATATATACATATATACACATACACACATATATATATATATATATATATATTTATATATATATATATATATATATATATATATTTTACTAGTAATGGCGGCGATCAGTGATTTTTAGGGTTAATGCCAGGGGCGATCAAAGGGTTAAATGTGTCCCTAGGGGATGCTTTCCAACTGTTGGGGGATGGGCTTTCTGCATGAACACAGAGACCTGTGTTCCTAAATACAGTAAGAGCAACACAGGATCCCTGTGTTAATAACTGACAGAACAGGAGTCTGTTGTGTTTATAATGGCAGACCACCGTTCTGACTCTACGGGAGCAATCGCGGGCTTCGGACCCGCTGACCAGCTTCCTCTGTGGCGTGCGTGCCCCCGCTAGCGCTTCACGAAGCGACGTACAGGTACGTCGTTTCGTGGGACAGAGCCGACCTGCCACAGTAAAACTGCGGCGGGCGGTCTTTAAGTTGTTAAATAGATACCCAACATGTCAAGCCCTAACATTGGGCGCGCCTATGAAACGGCAACATCTTCAGTACCCTTTTTTTCCTATGTGACTCTTTAAAAGCTCCTTTAGGTCGTCAGCATAAGGATAACTGTGAATAATGGGCCTAGAATTATTGCTGTCACTGTGGCACACGCTGGCACAGTGTGCGCGGCGATATGTAACGTGTGTAACGCAATCAACATTTACATGGGTAGGCACCCTGATACATGCATGTACTTTTATATGTGCGTGTGTGTAGGAGTGGGGGGGGGGTCTCAATATTTTTTTGGGGTAGGGGAGAGTACTTGGGTGTAACTTTAATTTTTTTGCACTTTTTCTTATTTGTTTTTTTTACTATTTTTTTTCTTTCATGGCATAGGGGTCAAAAAGCCCCTTTTGCAAGGGTTTTTTGGTGACATGATCTGTTTAATGAAACATCAGGGGTCTAAAAAACTCCTGATGTCTCACCTATCCTCCAATGAAAATAATGGAGTGCAGATAGCTGGGGAAAGTGACACCAGGACCTGGAAGTGGCATTTTACACATCACTTCTGGGTCAGCAACATGAAGGATGCTGGTCTCCTCCCCCTTTACCCTACGGCACCTGCCATGCTCATTCCGAGTCCGCCAATGGGCGCTGGGGGGCTGCAGTAACAGGAGTGTATAGAAGTGATAACTTCCATCTGACAGTCGGCAGTCAGCTTATCAGATTTACACACACTCCTGGGACTGTGTGTAAACCCCCCCCCCCCCCCCCAGTGATGTACAATATACGTCGGTTGCAGGGAAAGGTTTAATTGCTCACCAGATACTTATTCTTGCATTCCCTTCCTTTCCCTGCTGATCAATTTGCCTACTAGAAAAATTAGAAATGCCCAGTGCAATCTGTGCCCCAAGTGGTCATCTCTTCATGATGTCATCATGCTGTGTAGTCTTCTGTAGTATGTGAGGAACCCACCTCTGGAGAGCCAGTGGGAGTTATCTTCATCACCCATGAAGTGATATGGGCAGAGGAGGAGGGTCCTTCTTTGCCCATATCGCTGCCTGGGTGACGTGGATACCTCCCACTGCCTCTCCAGAGGTGGGTTCCCCACATACTACAGAAGACTGCACAGCATGATGACATCATGAAGAGATGACCACTTGGGGCACAGATTGCTTAGAGTATTTCTCATTTTTCTAGTAGGCAAATTGATTCTACGCTGCAGAATATGACTTACTGATTCAAACAGTGCAGCAAATGTTTTAACGTAAGATAGCAATTAGTCAGAAGCTAGTATGGGGGTATGGGGGAAGGGGGGGGGGGGGGTAAAAGTTAGTAGGGTATGAGTTTTAATTGCTCACCAGCCTCTTATACTTGCCTTCCCTTCACTTCCCTGCTGATCCATTTGCCTGCCTGAGCAATGAGAGATACCTCATACAATCCGTGCGTCCAATGGTCACCTCTTCATGATGTCATTATGCTGTGCATATTTCTGTAGTATGTGAGGATCTCACTGCTGGAGAGCCAATTGGAAGTGTTCGTGTCTGCATTCTAAGAGATAGAAGACTTATGACTCTGCAATGTGGGCACCTGAAGAAGGACATTCCTCCTCTGCAGCGTAAGACACAAAAGACTTAGGATTCTGTGATGTGGGCCCCCAAAAAAGGGCTTGTTCCTCTGCAGCGTAAGACACAGATGACTTGGGACTAATGTGTGCGCCCAAAGAAGGACCTTCCTTCTTTGCAGTATAAAAGATAGAAGACTTGGATCTCTATGATGTTGGTACCCAAAGAAGAACCCTCTTCCTCTATACTGAAGGAGATAGAAGATTTGGAACTCTGTGATGTGGGCACCTAAAGAAGGACCTTCTTCCTCCACAGTGAAGGAGATAGTAGATTTGGGTTGCGATGTGGAACACAAATATGGACTTTCCTCCTCTTCAGTGAAAGAGATAGAAGATTTGGGCCTCTGAGATATGGACCCCCGATGAAGGACCTTCCTCCTCCACAGTGAACGAGATATAAGACTTGGGAGTCTGCGATGTAGGCACCTAAAGAAGGGCCTTCCTACTCTGCAATGTAAGGGATAAAAGACGTGGGACTCTGTGATGTGGGCACCTGAAGAAGTACCTTCCACCTCTGCAGTGAAGAAAATAGAAGACTTGGGACTCTGGGATATGGGCACTCAAAGAAGAACCTTTTTCTGCAGTGAAGGAGATAGCAGACTTGGGACTCTGCAATGTAGGCACCCACAGAAGGACCTTCCTCCTCTGTAGTGTAAGACATAGACGATGTGGACCTTCCACCTTTGCAGTGAAAGAGATAGAAGACTTGGGCCTGTGTGGCATGGACCCCTGATGAAGGACCTTCCTCCTCCACAGTGAAGGAGATAGAAGACTTGGGAGTCTGCAATGTAGGCACCTAAAGAAGGGCCTTCCTACTCTGCAATGTAAGGGATAGAAGACGTGGGACTCTGTGATGTGGGTACCCGAAGAAGGACTTTCCACCTCTGCAGTGAAGAAGATAGAAGACTTGGGACTCTGGGATATGGGCACTCAAAGAAGAACTTTCTTCTGCAGTGAAAGAGATAGAAGACTTGGGACTCTGCAATGTAGGCACCCACACAAGGACCTTCCTCCTCTGTAGTGTAAGACATAGAAGATATGGACCTTCCACCTTTGCAGTGAAAGAGATAGTGGACTTGGGCCTGAGTGGCATGGACCCCCAATGAAGGACCTTCCTCCTCCACAGAGAAGAAGATAGAAGACTTGGGAGTCTATATTGTGGGCCCCCTAAGAAGGACCATCCACTTCTTTGAGAGATAAAGAAGACTTGGGACTCTGAAATGTGAGTACCCAAAGAAGTACCTTGTTCCTCTGCAGTAAAAGAGATAGAAGACTTGGGATTTTTTTTTTCATTCGACTATGTCTTTAGGTAACTAATAATGATTAGTTTGGGGGTAAGGGGTGGGAGGTGGGACAAAAAATCAGCTTTAAAATCGGAAAAAAGTTAAATTTACAGATTAATTTATAATCTTTAAATCTACTGGCTCTGGCCCTGTGGTATCTCCACTCATCTTTCTTCCATGAGATGTTCAGCCACTAGATATCAGAATTCTACAGGCCGATATCAATCTCTTTAATGTGTCAACAATTTGTACGTTGTTGAATATGACCTGCTAATGTAACCAGCGCAGCAAATTTTCCTTCGGCTTCCCATAATTAGATGTAGCCCTTCCAAATACGTGACCGGCACATGCCTGGCTCTGCAGATCATATTCCGAAACCCTACGACCAAGAATGAACGGAACGCAAACACAGATACGCACCAATGATTCCTGGTGTCCCCGCTCTGTCTCCGCAGGGAAATGTCGGCAAACGCTCCTTTCATGTCGGCTTCAAAAACGGAAAGAACAATATAATATTTGATGATTTTCTGGAAATCCTTTTAATTCCAGCGAAAGCCGGAGATCAGACTGAATCAGAAGGTGATCAGCTGTTGCGTCTGGTTCACTAACAGTTCATGTTCCCCTCCCAGAGAGACTCGGCTTCTCATCCTAAAACAATACGGGACAGCCAAGAGTCCTGTTCCATTCCTCTTGTTACATTGTATCAGGGCATACCGGGCTCTCCACATCCCTGTGCTGCTTCATGGCCACCTTCAACTGAGCAAACAAAATACAGGACAGCTCAATAATTATTAATATGTTTTAAGAATAATCATAATATTTAATAAATAATTAATAATAATTAAAAATAAATAAATTAAAAAAGTAGATGTAGGCCCTAACTAAATTACATTTACAACCATGTACCATAAATGTTTTATCCTTTGTTGCAATTCAATGCTGCTGATTCTCTGCAGCCCAGGTGCAGCCACTTCCTGTCTATATGCACTTTAGCGAGGACTGCATGACGTTTCTCAGGGAGGGTTTCGTGATGGTGACAACGGTGGACAATGCCTGTGTAATGTGTGTTGCAGCAGCAATTTGTGTCTCTACCATAAGGGTGACAAGGCAGTAGCACAATTAGGAGAGAGAGCATTGTCAACCTTCATGGCAAGATCACCAGTAGGGATGAGCAGAACAATTTTGACAAAATGAATTTCTTTGCTGGTGAACCTTTCAGTCTTACTCATTGAGCTGCTTAGTGGAAATTTGCATGTGTAGCACCCTCCTAGATAGGTGCTAGGAAAAAGCATTGTTATGCTCCATCTGCTTATCAGGAGAGCTTGATCTGTAGGTTATGCCTGTTGCATTTGTCCATATGTGATTCACTGGGTCTAAGGAAGTGTCCCCACTGTATCCAATAGGAGAGCCTGTTGGACAGTGGAGGAAACCCAACCACTGACACATAGGCTTTTGTGACGGTCCCAGTGGGAAGGCACAACCGCAGTGCATCCTTGGATTGCTCATAAAAGCCAGGGGCACATGTGACGGGGCGTCTTTGGTGGGAAGCAGAGTCCCAGGAGGAGGGTGACAGCTGTCTCTCCTCCTGCAGTCAGAGAAAGGTGGTCACAGGCAGTCGGCCTAGTGAGCCAGGTGTGAAGCTGAGCCTGAAGGATCCTGGAAAGCTGACGGTGGAGCTGCTGGAAAAGTCATCTGGGAAAAACAGTGTCCGTGAGTACCAGGGGGCAGGGGCAGACTGGTAACTTTTGGCCCAGGGGGCAAGTACAAACCAGAGGCCCATTGTGCAGTGACCTGGCCCCCTCCCACTCTGCCTCTTCCCACCCTCCTCCTGACCCCCATTCCAAGCTGAAGCCCTGCTCCAGATACTCTCTATTTACC
Source organism: Pelophylax lessonae (assembly GCF_965119305.1). Lineage (NCBI taxonomy): Eukaryota > Metazoa > Chordata > Amphibia > Anura > Ranidae > Pelophylax > Pelophylax lessonae. The sequence continues at coordinate 18,790,518 of NC_138772.1, forward strand.
GACTGAATCCGGGTTCCTGATCTGGACAGCAGGGAGTGTTTGGAGGGAGCTGGGACAGCTCGATCGAGGCTTACCGGGGGAGAAGAGTCTCCAGTGGGGCATGGAACCGTCCTCTGCTCAGACACAGTTTACACCACCCATGCTGGGGGGCTGGGGGGGAGGCCTGCGCTCTGTCCTTGTCTTCAACCCGCCCTCAGTAGGTAAGTGGCAGGGACTTTTTACGTCTCTTCACCAGGAATCCTTTAGGCATTTCAGGTGGCAGAAGCAGTGCAGCCTTTTTAAAGAGCATCAGAGTGGCCCAGGGGGCAATTGTCCCCCTGCCCCCTGGCCCAGTCCTCCCCTGCCAGGGGGCTTGCCAAGGGGGTCTGCCCAGGAAGGGGGACCACTCCAGTGAAGTCAGAGGATAGATGGACAGCTCACACAGTATTCAAGAGTAAAGGGGGTGCCAAGTAGACCCTGAAGAGTAGGGGCGAAGGGGGCGCCAAGCGGGGCCCTGAAGAGTGATTCACTATACAGTTTGCTTATTGAATACTTCACTACAGTGGCAAGGTTAAGCAGCGGCCTTGCCGCACTCATCATAGTTAGAAGTCCTGAAATTGTTCATAGTTCATAGTACAGTTGGAGTATTCCACTCATCCCTTCTCCTATCCAAGTTCTACAATAAAACAACAAAAACCAATCCCCTGGACCGTTTTCTGACTGAGCCAAACACTTAAAGTACCTTGAATTACTAAGTTGTTGCTATGGGTAACCCAGGGGAATCCGCTACAAGCAGCTCCCCAGGGAGTAGTGCTACACATGAAAAACAAATATTGTTTTACTTTTTTCATAGGATATGTTGTCCTTGGGGGCATGCTTAAGGTAGGTTTAGTTTATTAAATTTATTTGTTCCTTGTATTTTTTGGATTAGATAGCTATTTTTGTACTGTTGCTTTACTTTTTTAATTTTCCTTGTAAAAAAAATGTTGTAACTAAAAATTATGCTGATGGTCTGTTTGACAAACAAAAGAACAGAGAGGATAATGAAATAGTAGTACCAAATAAATTATAATTCTATAGTGCTTTTCTCCCTGTAGATTCAAACAACTTGCCAAATTGGTGTTGGGATCTTTGAAAAGAAGATTTGCCAGATGTTGCTACAAGCATGGGTAAAGATTACATTCTGTAACTCTTGGGAGCCATTTAAAGCCCTTTACACTCTTACAAACCACCAAAAACCACCCTAAGGTTATGATCCAATGCAATTTGCCAGAATAGTGACAGTTTTCCAAAATTTCCCATTTTTCATTTAAAACTTTGACGAAATAAAAACTCCAATTCATATTTTGCTTTTTTTTTTCACTATCTAAACACAGGTCAGAGATGGGTCCTTTAAAACCTTGGCTCAGAGAAGGTGGGTTAAAATGATGCTGCCTGGAAGACTGAGGATCCTGTGTTAGAAGTACTGTGTGTTAGAAGTATTGCCTTGTTAGAAGTATTGCTGTGTTAGAAGTGTTGCTTCGGATCAAAGGTGAAAATTGCACGTAACTTTTTTTTAATGGCCTTCCCTAGGGCCAATCCATGGCAGCATACTACCATATGTATGCTGTCATGGACTGTTGCCAGAAAAAGAAAAATTACGGTAAGTATTTGATACAATTTCCCCTTTTCCTGGCACCAACATTGCACCATAGGCAATATGCTGCAGTGGATTGGTGCCAAGAAAGGAAAATTACGGTAAGTATTTGATACAAGTTTCTGTTTTCCTGGCACCAGCATGGCAGCATACATGTGATAGTATGCTGCTGAGGATTGACACCAAGAAAGAAAAATTATGGTAAGTATTTGACACAATTTTCCATTTTCCTGGCACCATTCATGTGCCGTGCATGTGGCAATATGCTGCTGTGGATTAGCACCAAAAAAAGGAAAATTATGGTAAGTTTTTGATGCAATTTTCTGTTTTCCTGGCATCAGCATAGCAGCATACATGTGATAAAATGCTGCTGTGGATTGGCGTCAAGAAAGGAAAATGACGGTAAGTGTTTGATGCAATTCTCTGTTTTCCTGGTACCACCATGGCAGCATCAGAGGTGGCTCTAGACTTTTTGAGGCCTTAGGCAAAATTAAAAAAAAAAAAAAAAAAAATTAAAATATGAGGCCCCCCCTTGCGCGATAAAAAAAAAAAAAAATAAGCAGACTATATTATTAACTGTATAAATTGCATACTTTAAGGCAAACATTAATACATCTCATAACCTCGGTATTCAACGCAACCTCTATAGAGTCCAGGTATATCCTCATGCTACCAGTAGTGACACTGATCCTAGCCAAATGCAAAACTAGTGAAAAACAGTCATAAAAGATGAGTAGGGGGAAAAAATTCAGTGTCCTCCACCTGTAAAACCCTTCCTGTTTTGGAGGTCAACTGTTGCCCATCTAGTGCCCCTGTTATTAATTTCATGAACACCAAAGCAGCTGAAACTGATAAACAACCCCCTCTGCCATTTTACTTACCAGATCAATATCCCAGGAATTTAATTGACTTGATTGCTATACTCTGATTAAAAAAGCGTTCCTTTATTTTTTTGAACAGTGTATATATCATAGTTTGCAGCCGTGATAACTTTCACACAAACCAATCAATCTACACTTATTGGGATTTTTTTTTTTTTATCAAAAACATGTAGCAGAATACATTTTGGCCCAATTTAATGAAGACACTCTAATTTTTTTCATTGGATAGGTATTACAGTAGAAAGTAACACATATTTTTAACACCAAAAGAAAAGCTCTATTCGTGTGATAAATTGTATTTGAGTATAGTGCTGCAACTGCAAGAGCTGCAATAGCCAGTTAAAGTAATGCAGTGCCGAAATAGCAAAAATGGCCTGGTCATAAAGGGGGTAACATGTTCTGGAGTGGTTAAAAGAGTTAGTGAATTGTTAATTGTTTATATTAAAAACCAATAAAAAAAGTCTTCTGCTTCTGTCTTCTGCTGAAGATAAGACGTGGCATAAACATGGCTCTCGAGTCCTTGGGTCACGGTGCCTCTTACATAGCTCCCCCCATGGGTATAAAAAAGGAGATCTCCATAGTGAGGTACCTTCCAGTTATTTTATTCAAAGATCAGCTCCCCATCTGCTCTAGCAAATGGGTGCGTGCGCTCCTGCAAAGCGACATATGGGCACATCATTTTGCGGGAATCTGCCAACCTGCAGTATATGTTTTGGTGGCTGGTCAGCAAGTGGTAAAAGAAAGGGGGGAAAAGAGAAACCCCGTCAGATATACTTTATTTTTATATATATATATTTAGACACACACACACAGAGTTTGGTCAAAAATATGGTACACTTCATGAATCGCAGGTTTCAAAGTGACGACATGTTTTGCGTTCAAAGCAGAAGTGATGTAACAGGGGACGGTAGGTGGCATTACATATACTCCAAATATACAAAGAATACTGGACACACCAAACTGGATTAATAACGTCTCTGCAGCCTTTTTTTATTGGTTTTTAATATAAACAATTTACAATTCACTAACTCTTTTAACCACTTCAGCTCCAGAACATGTTACCCCCTTTATGCAGAAGTGCAGGCAGTCTACACCATTCATCTGGGATCTGGCACCTTATTAAAGCTGTGACACTGTGACAGGTGTTATTCCCTTGAATTGTCCGGTGAGTTGGGGGGATTGAGAGGGGAGCACTGAGTGGATGCACTGGATATAAAATAAATTGTGAGGAATTTATCTGAGCACAGAGCACTTAAGAAACCATACCATTTGGTTGTCATAAGATAAGAAGCATGACGCAGAAGCACTGAGCACTTTATTATTTTTTTTTCATCTCATTTTTTCAATTGAATAGGACGTTTCCCATATTAATTAATAGACTTTTCAAGCCAGGAATGGTATTACTTAAATATTCATTCAGGACACAGTCGCCGCTGCTGGCAGCGGGCTGGCTGCTTCTTGGACAGAACAGGCCTTGTTGTTGTGGTCAGTCACTCGCTCTCTTTAGCTCCAGTCCTTACCTTTTCGTCTTCTTCTTCTCGTCTGCTCTTCTCTTCAAGTTCTCCTCATGGTACCGAAGCCGGGAGAATGCAGGGGAGGGGTTACGTGACATCACGTCGTGACGTCATCGCTATCCAGGACCATGATTCGTCGTATGCAGGAGCAAGAGGCGGAGACTCAGTATAGCAGCAGCCAGCAGCCCAGAAGAAACCGATGTGAGTGCGTGCGGGGCCTAGCTGGAGTAATGCTACACAGACAGTCTAGCGCGTAGCGCCACTGCGCCGGCGTCTGGCAATGTTGTGGAATGTGGAGTGCGGACGGTTTTGCTGCGGATGCGGCCGCCACGGCCCCCGGCAACCTGGCGTGTCGCAAGGTGAAGGTTACTGTAGAAATTCATGATCTATTCATAAAAAAAATAATACATTTTTGGGAAGGATGCGAGGCCCCTTTAAGTGCGAGGCCTTCGGCGGCTGCCTTACTCGCCTAATTAGAGAGCCGCCTCTGGGCAGCATACATATGGTAGAATGCTGTTGTGGATTGTCATCAGGAAAGGAAAATTGCGGTAAGTATTTGATACAATGTTCTGTTTTCCTGGCACCAGCATGGCAGCATACATGTGATAGTATGCTGCTGTGGATTGGCACCAAGAAAGGAAAAATTATGGTATTTGATGCAATTTTCTGTTTTCCTGGCACCAACATAGCTGTATACATGTGATAGTATGCTGCTGTGGATTGGTGCCAAGAAAGGAAAATTGCGGTAAGTGTTTGATGCAATTTTCTGTTTTCCTGGCACCACCATGGCAGCATACCTAAGGCAGTATGCTGCTGTGGATCAGGGCCAAGAAAGGAAAATGATGGTAAGAATTTGATACAATTTTCTGTTTCCCTGGCACCACCATGGCAGCATACATATGACTGTATGCTGCTAAGGATTGGCACCAAAAAAAGGAATATTACGGCAAGTGTTTGATGCAATTTTCTGTTTTCCTGGCACCACCATGGCAGCATACATATGGTAGTATGCTACAAAGGATTGGGACCGAGAAAGGAAAATTATGGTAAGTATTTGATACAATTTTTTGTTTTCCTGGCACCAACATGGCAGCATACATATGGCAGTATACTGCTGTGGATTGGGGCCAAGAAAGGAAAATTATAGTAAGTATTTGATACAATTTTCTGTTTTCCTGGCTCCACCATGGTAGCATACATATTGCAGTATACTGTTGAGGATTAACACCAAGAAAGGAAAATTATGGTAAGTATTTGATACAGTTTTCTGTTTTCCTGGCACCAACATGGCAGCATACATAAGATAGTATGCTGCTGAGGATTGGCACCAAGAAAGGAAAATTATGGTAAGTATTTGAAACAATTTTTATATTTTATGCTTTATTTTATATCTCCTAGGGCATCCAGAGTTGGGTCCTAAACTAGTACTTCATTAGGCACTATTTATATACACAAATTGGTAAATTTAAAATATATATATTTTTGTATTCACTCATCTAGATCCACATAAAACTGTTTGATTTGTGGCCCCGTGTTAATCCAAATTTCCTCCTCATTAGCAAAGGGGAGCAGGTCTTAACCTAGAATAACATAAAAAGGCCACTTTCTCTGGCATATTTTCGAAGTGAAAGCTGTAATCATGTATTGAGCTGTTTTTCATTCACATTACACCATTTAACCTCTCTGACCTTCGTCCTATCATTTGCTATTAATGAAGACCCCAGAAAAACAAGGTGTCAGCTGTCAGCCAATCCCTGCTCTAATCAGAAGCAAAATACACCATTATTATATATTATTTATATTAATCAAGCTGCAGGTCACATGAACACCTGGCCCACCAACCTGGATAATAGCGATAGCTGAAATCTAAGATATCTTCAGTTTTACGGTAACGCATTTTCCCATCAATTGGGAAAAGGAAAAACTCCACCTTTAACCCTATTTTCCATAATCCCCCTTCCCCCTCATTGGTTCCAAAATGATTGGTGAGTGCAAAATTTTGTAAAACTTATTGTAACCTTTTCTCTTATGCTTATGTAGGACCCATACTGCCTAAATCATACACCTATGTAGGACCCATACCACCTAAATCATACACCTATGTAGGACCCATACCGCCTAAATCATATAATTATGTAGGACACATACCGCCTAAATCATATACCTATGTAAGACCCATACCGCCTAAATCATATACCTATGTAGGACCCATACCACCTAAATCATACACCTATGTAGGACCCATACCGCCTAAATCATATAATTATGTAGGACACATACCGCCTAAATCATACACCTATGTAGGACCCATACCGCCTAAATCATACACCTATGTAGGACCCATACTGCCTAAATCATACACCTATGTAGGACCCATACCGTCTAAATCATACACCTATGTAGGACCCATACCGCCTAAATCATAGTAAATCCCTAGCTGAGTTGGAGACATGAAAAGAAGGGGGAGATAGAGAGGAGCAGGATCAGCCAGGTTTTTTGCAGGATACAGAACACGAATCCCATAGTAACTGAGTGAGTATATACAGCACATCATACACCATTTATTAATAGTTTTTATGATGTGCGTTTAGTTACACTTTAAGTACAAGTGTAACAGAAGACACTGTCTCTGGTTGTAACTGAACTCATCATGATGAACCCCTCTTACGACTAGATGAAAGTAGGCATACATCTCAGGGAACGCCAGCATATAAGCAGTCCTAAGCCATCAACTCTGGAACAGCTTCCCCAGGGGTTAACAAGGACATCTCTCTCACTCGGGCCTTTACTCATTGTGCTCTGGGTAGTTGGGTGCTTTCCTCCAGTACCAGCCAGATTCTGTACTGTGAGCCTTTAGGCCAGATCCTCAGTGAACTTCCTCCAACCTGCTCCCAGCAACTTTATAATTAGGTCCCTCAGCTCTCAATGAGCTGGGACATTGTTGGCCTTCTGAAGTGCTTCAGCTAAATGACCCAGAGGGCCACAGCCCTACAGGCTGGGTCTTCTCCACCTGCTCTTCCAGGCCTCAGCCTAGCCTATTTATACAAGCCTCAGCCCCCTACTGGTCATTCTTCTTCTCAGGGATTGGCTGAGGCTGCAAGAAAATGCAAGTTTAGGGTCTGCCTCTTCCAACCCGCTAAATTCAAGAACTCTCTAAAAAGCAGGGGGAAGCAATCAGACCTGCAACCAGCAGGACCCAGAACAGCCAAAAGTTATCAAACATTGATCCCCTGGCAATTTCCCCCTGGGCTGCTTTGATGCCCTGTAAAAAGGCCGCACTGCTTCCACCGCAGACATACCCTAAAGGCTTACTGGTGAATAGGAATAAAAGTCCCCATCAGTGTCCTACTGAGTGCAGGATGAAGATTAGGACAGAGTTCAGGCCACCCCCCAGCATGGATGGAGTACGCCATGTCTGAGCAGAGGCTGGCTCCATGCCCCACCGGGGGCTCTGAGGCTCTCCTTCCCCGGCCAACCCCAACCATCTGCCCTCGGCTTCCCTCTGCAGCCCCCAGCCTCCCTGTGCCGGCCAGTTTGGGAACCTGGAGTCCATGTGTTCACCCTGACCTGCCCCGTGAGAAGAGGGTACCTGGAGTGCAGCTTAAGCCTGGGGTGGGGGTTGGGAGCATGGGCGTCCGCAGAACTTTTTTCAGGGGGGGGGGGCATCATTTTAAGATCACCCAGACGAAGAAGTTGCTCATTGCTCAAGGAACCCCTAGAGACCTCTGAGGAACCCTGGTTGAGAACGGTTGCGTTAGGTGGTTGGTGGTCTACCAAAAAACTGAAATATCAGCAATGGGTTTATCTCCTCAATTGCAGATCATTCCCAACTCTTCTCCCTGAAGCTGAACAGTCATCGGAAGAGCCGAGCCTACCCATGGCGACCGCCAGGAATGTCGATGGCTAAAGATTATTGGTCTGGGGCAGAGGACAGGTTAATATCTCAGGTCTCCTAATGAGTTCCACTAATCTCTGCATGTCATTAAAAGGGGGGATCAGACAGTTTGCAGAGTTTAGTGGGAACGGCGATGGAGTGAATAGGCTACACACAGTCTGTTAGTGAGATTCGTCAGCCATTAATCCACTTGGCAAACTCAGCGCGGTGAATAGATCCGCTCTCCGGTCTATGGGGGCTTTGTCAACTGTATTTGCCTGGGTACTTATGAAGGGGGCTGAAGAGGCGGATTTCTGGACTTCTGGGCTTATTCAGCTGGCCGAGGGCTAGGGGAAACAAATATGTTAAGCTTTTAAAGTGAATGTCAAGACAAGACATTTTTTCTTAGTTTTGGATAGATTGAGGAAGTGTTAGAACCCCTGTCAGGATTTTACTGCTATATTGGGCTCCGTTGAGATGATTTACAATAAATAAAGAAAGCGACACTTATATGGTACCTCAATGTGATCAATAATTAACCCCTTGTCTAACAAGGTATGTTTATAAATGGCAAAGTGGTTACAAAAGTGGTTAACCTTTTTAGGACCGCCCACCCACATTATACTGAGGACGGGCAGCTCCTACAGGTGCAGTGACGTACATGTACGACGCTGGCCTCTTCCGGGTACAGGGCGCATAGGGAAAAGGAATAAATAGATTTTTAGTAAAATGCAGCACATAATACACACGTTAAATCTTGCTAGACACACACGCAACCCCTTAATTACCCCAAACTACTAACCGCATCCCAGTCAGTGTCATTAGTACAGTGACTGGGTATAGTATTATCACTGATCACTGTATTAGTGTCACTGGTGCTATCAGTGTCAGTCAGTCAGTTCCCTACCAGTATCATTTAGTGTCAGGTTATCCACGGAACTATCACAGTCCCACTAACTTAAGTTACTGATTGTCGCCATTACTACTATAAATTAATATACACTGCTCAAAAAAATGAAAGGAACACTTTGAAAACACATCAGATCTCAATAGGGCAAAATCTCATGCTGTATATCTATACTGGTATGGACTGGGTAATGTGTTAGGATCTATACTGGTATGGACTGGGTAATGTGTTAGGATCTACACTGGTATGGACTGGGTAATGTGTTAGGATCTATACTGGTATGGACTGGGTAATGTGTTAGGATCTACACTGGTATGGACTGGGTAATGTGTTAGGATCTATACTGGTATGGACTGGGTAATGTGTTAGGATCCATACTGGTATGGACTGGGTAATGTGTTAGGATCTATACTGGTATGGACTGGGTAATGTGTTAGGATCTATACTGGTATGGACTGGGTAATGTGTTAGGATCTATACTGGTATGGACCGGGTAATGTGTTAGGATCCATACTGGTATGGACTGGGTAATGTGTTAGGATCTATACTGGAATGGACTGGGGAATGTGTTAGGATCTATACTGGTATGGACCGGGTAATGTGTTAGGATCTATACTGGTATGGACTGGGTAATGTGTTAGGATCTATACTGGTATGGACCGGGTAATGTGTTAGGATCCATACTGGTATGGACTGGGTAATGTGTTAGGATCTATACTGGTATGGACCGGGTAATGTGTTAGGATCCATACTGGTATGGACTGGGTAATGTGTTAGGATCTATACTGGTATGGACTGGGTAATGTGTTAGGATCTATACTGGTATGGACTGGGTAATGTGTTAGGATCTATACTGGTATGGACTGGGTAATGTGTTAGGATCTATACTGGTATGGACTGGGTAATGTGTTAGGATCTATACTGGTATGGACCGGGTAATGTGTTAGGATCTTTACTGATATGGACTGGGTAATGTGTTAGGATCTATACTGGTATGGACTGGGTAATGTGTTAGGATCTATACTGGTATGGACTGGTTAATGTGTTAGGATCTATACTGGTATGGACTGAGTAATGTGTTAGGATCTATACTGGTATGGACTGCGTAATGTGTTCGGATTTATACTGGTATGGACTGGGTAATGTGTTCGAATTTATACTGGTATGGACTGGGTAATGTGTTAGGAAGGAAACGATGCCACATCATTTGATTGATATGAAAATATCACCCTACAGAGGGCTGAATTCAAAGACACCCCGAAAATCAAAGTGAAAAAATGATGCAGCAGGTTAGTCCATTTTGCTGAAATCTCATTGCAGCAGCTCAGAATGGTCCTCAGTAGTTTGTATGGCCCCCCACATGCTTGTATGCATGCCTGACAATGTCGGGGCATTCTCCTAATGAGAGGACAAATTGTGTCCTGGGGTATTTCCTCCCAGATCTTGACCAGGGCATCACTGAGCTCCTGACCAGACTGAGGTGCAACCTGGCAGCGTCAAATGAACCTGAAACATAATGTCCCCGAGGTGTTCTATTGGATTTAGGTCAGGCGAGAGTGGAGGCCATTCAATGGTATCAATTCCTTCATCCTCCAGGAACTGACTGCATACTCTCACCACATGAGGCCGGGCATTGTTGTGCACCAGGAGGAACCCAGGACCCACTGCACCAGTGTAGGGTCTGACAATGGGTCCAAGGATTTCATCCTTACCTAATGGCATTCAGGGTGCCATTGTCTAGCCTGTAGAGGTCTGTGCGTCCCTCCATGGATATGCCTCCCCAGACCATCACTGACCCATCACCAACTGGTCATGGCGAACGATGATACAGACAACATAACATTCTCCTTGGCTTCTCCAGACCCTTTCATATCTGTCACATGGTCTCAGGGTGAACCTGCTCTCATCTGTGAAAAGCACAGGGCGCCAGTAGCGGACCTGACAATTCTGGTTTCAAAGGCAAATGCCAATCGAGCTCCACGGTGCCGGGCAGAGAGCACAGAGCCCACTATAGAATGTCCGGCCCTCAGGCCATCCTCATGAAGTCTGTTTCTGTTTGTTTGGTCAGAGACATTCACACCAGTGGCCTGCTGGAGGTCATTTTGTAGGGCTCTGGCAGTGCTCATCCTGTTCCTCCTTGCACAAAGGAGCAGATACCGGTCCTGCTGATGGGTTAAGGACCTTCTATGGGCCCTGTCCAGCTCTCCGAGAGTAACTGCCTGTCTCCTGGAATCTCCTCCATGCTCCTGAGACTGTGCTGGGAGACACAGCAATCCTTCTGGCAATGGCACGTATTGATGTGCCATCCTGGAGTAGTTGGACTGTCTGTGCAACCTCTATAGGGTCCAGGTCAGGGGCGTAACTACAGGGGTTGCAATCGCTACCGGGCCCCATGCTCCTGGGGGCCCGGTAGCAAACCAGTGGGTGAACTTCCAGGATCGCAAAGGTCACACTTGTGACCGGACCCTGGCATTGCACCACTGTGGGGAGGCCCCAAGATTGCAGGAAGGGGGCCCACTGCAGAACTTGTGAAAGAATCCTGCTGCGGGACCATAATAAAAGGCCATGCAACGAGTGTAAAGAGCCCCAGGATTAGTGGTAAGAGCCCTGGGCTTGAAGGTAAGGGCCCCGGCAAGGGGTCTGGGGGGCCCTTCATGGTTTCTTGCATCAGGGCCCTGAAGGTTCTAGTTACGCCTCTGGTCCAGGTATTGCCGCATATATATAATATATGTATATGTGTGTGTATATATATATGTGTGTATATATATATATATATATATACATACTTTAACTTATTTATAGTTATTTTATAATTTATGATTTTGTGTTTCAAACTTTATCATACCCGAGATGTTATAAAGAAGAACGCACAGTAAAAAAAATCATATGTAAATAGTTGGTTTGGGCTGCTCGTCCTTAGGAATTACATGCAAAATAATTGTACCGCTTATAGCACCTAAAATCGGAAAGAATCATACCGCCAGGGAGGTTAATGGAGGAGCGGGTGTCATGAAACAGATACTGCAGAGGAGTGAGTTCAGGAGGGGTAATAGCCAATTTCTGTATCCAGGGATGAATAGCATCCCAAAAAGGTTGCAAAAGAGGGCAATCCCACCATATGTGAAGAAACGTACCCTCCTGGCCGCAGCCCCGCCAGCAGCGCGAGTCAGAGCCCGGAAAAATCCGTGGCAATTTAGAGGGCGTTTTATACCAACGAGCCAGAAATTTGTAGGAAGATTCCTGTATTCTGGTACTGATTAAGGGAGACATGGGTTAGGGGGAAGATCTTAGTGAGCTGCGAGGGAAGGGAAGTTCCACCCCCAACTCTCTCTCCCAGACCCGTACAAGAAATTTGATTTTTAATTTTTTTTTTTGGATAGGTTTTATAGCAGGAAGTAAAATATATTGTTTTTTTTTTTTTTTTCAATTTGTTCGATCTTTTTATATAATAAAAACGCAGTGACAATCAAATACTACCAAAAGAGAGCTCTATTTGTGTAAAAGAAATGATAATGAATGATGGCCAACACCAGCAGATAGCATGGCTCCCCAAATCATCACTGACTGTGGGAAGTTCACACTGGACCTCATGCAACTTGGATTCTGTGCCTCTCCACTCCTCCTCCAGACTCTGGGACCTTGATTTCCAAATGAAATGCAAAATTTTCCACAGTCAGTGATGATTTGGGGAGCCGTGTCCTCTGCTGGTGTTGGTCCACTGTGTTTTATCAAGTCCGAAGTCAGCGCAGCCCTCTAGCGGGAAATTCTAGAGCACTTCATGCTTCCCTCTGCTGACCAGCTTTATGGAGATGCTGATTTCATTTTCCAGCAGGACTTGGCACCGCCCACACTGCCAAACCTACCAATACCTGGTCACATGATCATGGTATCACTGTGCTTGATTGGCCAGCAAACATGCCTGACCTAAACCCCATAGAGAATCTGTGGGGTATTGTCAAGAGGAAGATGAGAGACACCAGACCCAACAATGCAGATGAGCTGAAGGCCGCTATCAAAGCAACCTGGGCTTCCATAACACCTCAGCAGTGCCACAGGCTGATCGCCTCCATGCCACGCCGCATTGATGCAGTAATTCATGCAAAAGGAGCCCTGACCAAGTATTGAGTTTATACTATACTGTACATGGACAGACTTTTCAGCAAGCCAACATTTCTGTATTAAAAACTTATTTTTTGTCTCATGTAATATTCTAATTTTCTGAGATACTGAATTTTGGGGTGTCACTAGCTGTAAGCCATAATCATCAAAATTAAAAGAAAGAAATGCTTGAAATATATCACTCTGTCTGTAACACATCTATATAAAATATATGAGCTTGATTTTTTTAAATTTAATTACTGAAATAAATTAACTTTTTGATGATATTCTAATTTAATGAGATGCACCTGTATGTATCTTTTTTACAGTAATTTCTAGCACAAAATGCATATTTTAACATGTGAGCAAAAAAAATGAAAAAAAAAAAAAAAATTGCAACTGTAGTCAAGTGGTTAACCACTTGCCGACCGCCACCTGACTATATACGGCGGCGGTCAGCCCCTCCCAGGCAAAGTGACGTAGCGGTACGTCACTAGCCTGGGAGCCAATAGGGGGAGAGCGCGCGCCGCCGGAGGCGCGCTCCCGCCCCCCGCTCGCACCCTAAGAAGCCCGCGCGTGTGACCGGCGGACCCGATGTCCGCAGGTTACTCGCGATCGTCGGGTGGAGAGGGAGAAAGGCAGGCGGCTAGTGTAAACAAAGCCGCCTGTCATTCTCCCCTGTGTAAAAGCACAGATCATACGGTCCTGCTATGTAGGACCATTGATCTGTGCTGTTACACCAGTAGCCACAGCCAATCACAGTTATTAACACACCCCTAGGGACACACTTAACCCCTCCCTCTCCAATAAAGTTAACCCCTTCCCTGCCAGTGTCATTTTACAGTAACAGTGCATATGTATAGCACTGATTACTGTAGTAATGTCACTGGTAACCCCAAAAGTGTCAAAAATTTCAGTCAAGGGTCCGATCTGTCCGCCGCAATGTCGCAGTCCAGCAAAAAAAATCGCAGATCGCCGCCATTACACGTTAAAAAAAAAACAATAAAAATGACAAAAATCTTTCCCTTAGTTAGTAAACGCAATAACCTTTGAGCAAACCAATCAAAATACGCTTTTTGTGATTTTTCTTACCAAACATAGGTAGCAGAAAACAAATTGGCCTAAAATGTTAAAAAATTTTGATTTTTACATTTTTTTTTTGGGGAATTTCATATAAAAAAATTTGAAAAATATTGTTATTTTTGCAAAATTGTCGCTCTTTTTTTGTTTATAGCGCATGATCAAAAAATCGCACAGGTGATCAAATACCACCAAAAGAAAGCTCTGTTTGTGGGAAAAAAAGGACGTCAATTTCATTTGGCTACAGCGTCGCACAACCGCGCAATTTTCCGTTAAATTCACGCAGTGCCGAATCGCAAAATAGGCCCTGGTCAGGAAGGGGGTAAAATCTTCCGGGGCTAAAGTGGTTAAATTTGCGTGTTTAAAATTTTATATAAATATTTCTGAGAAAAAACACAAAGTAATAAAATTATTTGCAAATCACAAAGTCTCTATAGGGACGCTGCTATGCCTACACAAACCTCCAACAACAGTGGTGTCTTACACCATTGGTTGTATTCATATGCTTTGAGGGTTGTGCTCTGGCAGAGCTGTGTAAATCTGAGGACCGGATGGACAGACATACAAATACAAATTAAACATCTCCTTTCTATGGATTCCATTTGTGTATTTAGCTGTTTGCCTGGAGTCCAGCTTTAACCTTGTCAGAGGACGGTGTAGCAGGGAACGCTATCATTCTTCCAGGCTGGTGTGAGAAGCCGAGCAGTATCGCGGTTTTGGGGTGTTCCTAGGATGGGTGTAGTTTCCTCCTCCTGTTAATCATTGTCTTCCTCCTGATTGTGATGTCACAGCGTTGAGGTTCCTCGTTACACCCTGTCTGTTTTTCCACATAAAGATTTCTACGGCGGCCGTAATCTTCCCAATGACAGGACAGGTCGGAGTTTTCAGGATCGTTCTCATAGACCTGTTCAGAAATTCTCTTTTTTTTTTTCCTTCCCAGAGGAGCAGACGCCCGGAGAGGCAGGAAGTGGAACAGACGGGATTTCTGCGGCACCTGTCATTCAGGCTGAGCTGGCACCTCTCGGTGGCCCGTTTTTTGATCGGTGACGGGGCGTGTGACGCTGTTATGGTCATTTCTCTGTCCTTGTTTTTGCTGAAAATCTACAAAAATAGCAAATTTTATTAAAGCCGATGTAATCAGTGGTGTATTTTGGTTTTGTGCTGCCCTAGGCAAGACTAAAATCGGTGCCCACCCCATTTAAATTTGCCCCACCCCTTCCTTCTCAAGTGGCTATGTGCGGAATCTGGTGGCTATGCAGGCTCTCTGGTGGCTGTGCGGGGTCTCTGGTGGCTATGCAGGGTCTCTGATGGCTGTGCGGTGTGTCTGGTGGCTGTGTGGGGTCTCTGGTGACTGTGTGGTGTCTTTGGTGGCTGTGCGGGACTCTGGTGCCTGTGCGGTGTCTCTGGTGACTGTGTGGTGTCTCTGGTGGCTGTGCGGGGTCTCTGGTGGCTATGCAGGGCCTCTGGTGGCTCTGTGGGGTCTCTGGTGGCTGTGCGGGGTCTCTGGTGGCTATGCAGGGCCTCTGGTGGCTCTGTGGGGTCTCTGGTGGCTGTGCGGGGTCTCTGGTGACTGTATGGTGTCTCTGGTGGCTGTGCGGGACTCTGGTGCCTGTGTGGGGTCTCTGGTGACTGTGTTGTATCTCTGGTGGCTGTGCGGGGTCTCTGGTGGCTATGCAGGGTCTCTGGTGGCTGTGCGGGGTCTCTGGTGACTGTGGTGTCTCTGGTGGCTGTGTGCGGACTCTGGTGCCTGTGCGGGGTCTCTGGTGACTGTGTTGTATCTCTGGTGGCTGTGCGGGGTCTCTGGTGGCTATGCAGGGTCTCTGGTGGCTGTGCGGGGTCTCTGGTGACTGTGGTATCTCTGGTGGCTGTGTGCGGACTCTGGTGCCTGTGCGGGGTCTGTGATGGCTGTGCGGGGTCTCTGGTGGCTGTGTGATGTCTCTGGTAGCTGTGCAGGGTCTCTGGTGACTGTGTGGTGTCTCTGGTGGCTGTGCGGGGTCTCTGGTGACTGTGGTATCTCTGGTGGCTGTGTGCGGACTCTGGTGCCTGTGCGGGGTCTGTGATGGCTGTGTGGGGTCTCTGGTGGCTGTGTGATGTCTCTGGTAGCTGTGCAGGGTCTCTGGTGACTGTGTGGTGTCTCTGGTGGCTGTGCGGGGTCTCTGGTGGCTGTGTGGGGTTTCTGGTGCCTGTGTGGAGGTCTCTGGTACCTGTGTCTCTGGTGACTGTGGTGTCTCTGGTGGCTGTGTGCAGACTCTGGTGCCTGTGCGGGGTCTGTGAAGGCTGTGCGGGGTCTCTGGTGGCTGTGCGGAGTCTCTGGTGGCTGTGCGGTGTCTTTGATGGCTGTGCGGTGTCTCTGGTGTCTGTGTGGTGTCTCTGGTGGCTGTGCGGGGCATCTGGTGGCTGTGCAGAGTCTCTGGTGGCTGTGCGGAGTCTCTGGTGGCTGTGCGGTGTCTCTGATGGCTGTGCGGTGTCTCTGGTGGCTGTGTAGGGTCTCTGGTGGCTATGTTGGGTCTCTGATGGCTATGTTGGGTCTCTGCTGACTGTGTGGGGTCTCTGGTGGCTGTGCGGTGTCTCTGGTGGCTGTGCGGAGTCTCTGGTGGCTGTGCGGAGTCTCTGGTGGCTGTGCAGTGTCTCTGGTGTCCAGGGGAGGACTGGCAACTTTTGGCCCAGGGGGCAAGTACACACCAGAAGCCCATGGTGCAGAAAACTCCGCCCCACTCTACCTCTTCCCGGCCTCCTTCTGACCCCCATTGCAGGCTGAAGCTCCGCTCTAGGTACTTTCTAGTCACCAGCTAAATCGGGGTTCCCAACCTGGCCAGCAGGGGACAATTGGGGGGAACCTGGAAAAGCTCGGCTGGGGCTGGCCGGGGGAGAAGAGTCTCCACTAGGGCATGGAACTGGCCTCTGCTCAGATACAGTTTACACCATCCAAGCAGAGGGCGGAGGGGAGGGGGAGGCCTGCGCTCCGTCCTTGTCTTCAACCTGCACTTAGTAGGTCAGCAGCAGGGACTTCTCCTCACCAGTAATCCCTAAGGCATGTCTGAGGCAAAAGAGGTGCAGCCGTTTTATGGAGCATCAGAGTGGCCCAGGGGGCAATTGCCCCCTGGCCCAGTCCTCCTCTGCTGGTGTCTGTGTGGTGTTTTTGGTGGCTGTGCGGAGTCTCTGGTGGCTGTGCAGAGTCTCTGGTGGCTATGTTGGGTCTCTGCTCCCCTCCCCCTTCCTCCTTAAGTGGCTATGTGCGGACTCTGGTGGCTGTGCAGGGATCCTCTACTATTTCTTTTGCAAATTGTGGGAGGCGTTCCAGAGTTGTTTATCTTTCAGTGGAGATATCTTGCTGTGTGATCTGCAGAGTCTGCCTACAGGTTGTGGATGGTGGAGCTTTTCTGACCCTGTTGGGTGTAAGCCATAAGGTGAGAGGCGAGATTGCTTGGTGGTGGGAACGTGTGAGCACCAAGGAAGGCATATATAGCATTGGATCTGTTCACCAGTCTCCTTTCTGGGCCTTTTCTCATCAACTTAAAAGACTATCTCCTTCACCTTTCATTGTACAATTCGGCACTTTATTGTGAAAATTTGAATTTCATTCTTATATATATATATATATATATATATATATATATATATATATATATATTGAAGATCATCATACTGGTGGTTGCTATATGATTCTAGGACTGTGCTGCACTATTTTTTGTATGAAGATGCAGCCAGGCTGCTGATTCACCTTGCCACTTAGATGAATTTAGGATTACTTGTTAGGATGAATTATCTTCGGGATACACACCTAGTATCCCCTTTCACTCGACCTACTGACACCCCGTCCTCTGACTATCCTACACTGGGGTGGCCCCCCTCAGGTCAGGCCCCTAGACACGATCCCCTGTACTCACAATACTGTTTTCTGATGGTCTCCGGTGTCTCTACCTCCTCAGTCAGCTCTCATGGACCTCTGGGTTCCTCTGGTCCCCAGGCCGACCTCCTGTGACCGCGTGCCACTGCTACAGAGTAGGAGGCGGTCGCCACCTTCCCTCCGGGACTCTGCTCACCAGCCAAAGACCCCGCAGCACATGTGCTCCTGGCTTTTATACCACACCCCACAATGCGCCGAGACAACCAGTCTGTGCCAATCACTGGGGCTGTTTCAAAGCCTGTGTACCCATTGGTCAGGTTTCCTCCACTGTCCAATATGCCTCCCTATTGGACCAGTGTGATACACTCCCTAGACCCGATGAATCACACACTGAGCACCATGAGCAGACCTAACTCACAGATCCTGCTCTCTGGTAAGCAGAAAGCAATATAGAATTTGCCTGCTGCTCCTCTGATAAGCAGACAGAGCCAGAAACGATACTCTCTCTCTAGCACCTACCTAGGAGGGTGCTACATGAGCACTGAGCTTTGCGCACTTTTATTTTAACCGCACATTAAGCTACGCATTGTGCTGTGTTTGCCGCGCATTTTTTTTTGGTGACAAACACGCAGCTTTTTTTCCATGTTTGGGGTGCCCTTAGCCCCCTACAATACCAGGCACCCCCCCCCCCCTTCCTGCCCAGGACAGTTCTCATCTTTCAGTGCTGTCCCACTTTGAATGAGAATTGCACGATCATGCAAAACTGTACCCATATGACATTTTTATCATTTTTTTTTTTTTTTTTTTACACAAATAGAGCTTTCTTTTTCTTTTTTTGCTAAATAAATAAACAAAGGCCAAACATTTTGAGAAAAAAAAAACACGTTTTTCTTTGTTTCTGTTTTACAATTTTGCAAATAAATAATCTTTCTTCATAAATTTAGGCTAAAATGTATTCCGCTACATTTCTTTGGGGAAAATAACCCAAATCAGTGTTTATTATTTAGTCTGTAGAAAAGTTATAAAGTCCACAACTATGGGCTATATATGAAAATCGATCAATCCTGATGTACTGACGATCTCATTTCCTGATGCCAGGACAGTACAAATACCCCCCAAATGGCCCCTTTTTTGGAAAAAAGACAGTCCAAGGTATTTAATAAGAAGCATGGCAAGTTTTTTTTTACGTTTTCATTTTTGTCACAATTTTTTGAAAAATTAACTGCTTGCCGACCGCCGCAAGTAGATTTACTGCGGCGGTCAGCCCCTGCCAGGCAGAGTGACGTTAATTAACGTCACTAGCCTGGGAGGGTCTGGGGAGCGAGCGCGCGCCCGCGGAGGTGCGCTCCCGCTCCCGCGCGGTCACGCACCCCCCTGCGCGTGTGACCAGCGGACCCGATGTCCGCCGGCCACTCGGCGATCGTCGGGGGAAGAGGGAGAATGTCAGGCAGCTTGTGTAAACAAGCTGCCTGTCATTCTCATCGCTGTAAAGACACTGATTACTCGGATCTAGTATGTAGATCCGTTGATCAGTGTCCTTACAGCTAGAGCCACAGCCAATCACAGTAAGAATCACGCCCCTAGGGACACACACAGCCCCTCCCTCCCAAATAAAGTTAACCCCTTCACTGCCAGTGTATTTTTACAGTAACAGTGCATATGTATAGCACTGATTACTGTAGAAATGTCACTGGTAACCCCAAAAGTGTCAAAAATGTCAGTCAAGGGTCCGATCTGTCCGCCGCGATGTCGCAGTACCGCAAAAAAAATCGCAGATCGCCGCCATTACGCGTTAAAAAAAAAACAACAAAAATGACAAAAATCTTTCCCTTTGTTAGTAAACGCGATAACTTTTGCGCAAACCAATCAAAATACGCTTTTTGCGATTTTTTTTACCAAACATAGGTAGGATAAAACAAATTGGCCAAAAATGTTAAAAAATTTTGATTTTTACATTTTTTTTTGGGGAATTTCATATAAAAAAAATGTGAAAAATATTGCTATTTTTGCAAAATTGTCGCTATTTTTTTGTTTATAGCGCGTGATCAAAAAATCGCACAGGTGATCAAATACCACCAAAAGAAAGCTCTGTTTGTGGGAAAAAAAGGACGTCAAATTCGTTTAGGTACAGCGTCGCACGACCGCGCAATTGTCCGTTAAAGTCACGCAGTGCCGAATCGCAAAATACCCCCTGGTCTTTTAGCAGGAAAATCCTCCGGGGCTTAAGTGGTTAAAAAATAAAAAAAATAAAAAAAATCACAATTTTTTTCTTTTTTTTTTTTTTACATACTGTCACCAGTGGAGTACAGTGTTATCATATGACTGTTGTGGTGGTGAGCAGGGACACTGACTGGTGATAGTATATATATGAATATATAAAAAAACAAAAACAAACAAACAATATTTTTGACTTTTTGCTATAAAACATCCAAAAAAAAATAATCATTTTAGGCCAATTTCTATTCTGCTACATATTTTTAATAAAAAATCCCATTAAGCGTATATTGATTGGTTTGCGCAAAAGTTACAGTGCCTACAAATTTTTGTAATGGCGGCGATCAGCAACTTATAGCGGGACTGCAACATTGCAGCGGACAAATCAGACACCTAACTGACACATTTGACACTTTTATGGGGACCAGTGACACTATATACAGTGATCAGTGCTTAAAAAAATCTGCACTGTCATTGTACTAATGATACTGACAGGGAAGAGGGTTAACTTCAGGGTCGATAAAGGGGTTAACTGTGTGCCTAGGGAGTGCTTTCTAACTGTGTGGGGGAGGTGCTTAAACTGTGATCCACGTTCCTGCTTTCCACAAACACAGGATCTCTACCTTCCCTACTAACAGAATGGCGATTTTCCTTGTTTACATAGGCTGACCACCGTTCTGCCTCTCTCAGGAATGATTGGTGGGTCCCAGCAGACATTGAGTCTGCTGGACTCGCTGATTGGCTCCTGCTGTGTCCAATCACAGCGGGAGCAGGTCACCGGTGGCACGTGCGGGCGCCCCAGACCTAGAGGTGCAGAATGATTACAATGTTGCAATGTAGCAATTTTTATACTGTAGCAATGTTAAATATAGCAAAGGTACAAAGTAGCAATGTTATATTTAGCAATGTTACAACGTAGCAATGTAATAATGTCATAATGTAGCAATATTATAATGTAGCAATGTTGCAACACAGATATGTTATAATGTAGCAATGTTACAACGTAGCAATGTTATAATGTAGCAATATTATAATGTAGCAATGTTACAATGTAGCAATATTATAATGTAGCAATGTTACAATGTAGCAATATTATATTGTAGCAATGTTGCAATGTAATAATGTCATCATAATGTAGCAATGTTACAACGTAGCAATGTTTTATTTTAATAATAATGTCATAATGTAGCAATTTTACAATGTAGCAATATTAGAATGTAGCAATGTTACAATGTAACAATGTTGCAACATAGCAATATTATATTGTAGCAATATTGCAATTTCATAATGTCATAATGTAGCAATGTTACAATGTAGCAATGTTTTATTGTAGTAATAATAATGTCATAATGTAGCAATGTTACAATGTGGCAATGTTACAATGTAGCAATATTATAATGTAGCAATGTTACTACGTAGAATTTTTATAATGTAATAATGTCATAATGTAGCAATATTATAATGTAGCAATGTTACAAATTAGCAATATTATAATGTAGCAATGTTGCAACGTAGCAATGTTTTATTGTAATAATAATGTCATAATGTAGCAATGTTACAATGTGGCAATGTTACAACATAGCAATATTATAATGTAACAATGTTACAATGTAGAATTGTTATAATGTCATAATGTAGCAAAGTTATCCATTTCCTCCGAATAATTGCCTCTTGCTGGCCAGGACAATTCACTGCATTATAGTCGTTCCTGGCCATGAACCTGTAAAGTTCTTGGGCACAATGTTTCAATCCAGACCGGGAGATTCGGCCTGCGCCCGCGGTAGCGGAGAGAGCGCCAACCTCGCCCCTATTTTGGAATGAAGCTTTAAAAGATTGAATCCTTCAATGTCACTTGTTTGTCCTGAGGACAATCCCTCGATCCCCCTCTAATCCCGTCCTTTGTGTTAATGCCGGGTCCCAAGTCACATCCTGGTGCGAGCGCGGCATCCTAAATATAGAACCTTATTTAATATCGGCCCTTTTGATGGCTCCTCTGATGTAAAATGACATTACGCTTTTTTGGCGGTTTTCCTCGGTTTCTCGGAGGCTCGGAGCGCGGGTCACAGCCGGGACAGTTGCTGTTTTCCTTTACAAGGGGGGCTCGTCCAGTATTTGTTCAGGTGTAGCCGGGACGGTGGGAAATCTTTATTAATAATATTTGTCCTTTCAATTAATGAAGGAATGACACGCTAATCGCCCCTTTTCACGGCCGCGCTGACACGTCTCGGTGACAGCGCCGGGAGAGAGCGGAGACCGGTGAAAAGATAATTAGTATTTTCACAAGTGGAAGGAGCAAGAGAGGAGGGCGTGAGTCATTCGGCGCTGCTCTCCTCGCAGATATATGAACTCAATCATCCGCCCCGGGGTGGGAGCTACTTGTCGCAGCTGAACCTTTACCGCCTTAAAGGGGAACTAATGTATTAGTAGTAAAGTGTATGTCAGCCCTTAAGGCCGGTTCACACTATGGAAACGCAGTCCGGGTGCGTTCCAGATGCTTTTCTGCATGCACATTTTTGGTGCGTTTTTGATGCACTCCAGTGCATTTTTACCACTTTTTTTTTTCTTAACCTTAACCACTTTACCACCGGAGGATTTTGCTGTCTTACGTCCAGGCCACTGTTTGCGATTTGGCACTGTGCGAATTTAACTGACAATTGCGCGGTCATGCAACGCCGTACCCAAACAAAATTTACGTCCTTTTTTTCCCACAAACAGAGCTTTCTTTTGGTGGTATTTGATCACCTCTGCGCTTTTCATTTTTTGCGATATTAATTAAAAAAATGCGATCATTTTGAAAAAATAACAATATTTTTCTACTTTGACAGTTAAAAAATATCCAATATATTCAATTTCTGTCATATATTTAGGTCAAAATGTATTTAGCTACATGTCTTTGACAAAAAAATTCTCAATTAGCGTATTTTTAACCGCTTTAAGACTGGAAGATTTTACCCCATTCCTGACCAGGCTATATTTTGCAATTCGGCACTGCGTTACTTTAACGGACAATTGCGTGGTCATGCAATGCCGTACCCAAACGAAATTTATGTCCTTTTTTTCCCACAAACAGAGCTTTCTTTTGGTGGTATTTGATCACCTGTGCAATTTTTACTTTTTGTGCTATAAACAAAAAAAGAGCGACAATATTGAAAAAAAAATAACAATATTTTTCACATTTTTTTATATGAAATTCCCCCCAAAAAAATTTAAAAATCAAATTTTTTTATCATTTTTGGCCAATTTGTTTTCTGCTACATATTTTTGGTAAAAAAAAATCGCAATAAGCGTATTTTGATTAGTTTGCGCAAAAGTTATCGCGTTTACTAAGTGAAAGATTTCTGTCGTTTTTGGTGTTTTTTTTTTAACGAGTAATGGCGGCGATCTGCAATGTTTTTTGCGGGACTGCGATATTGCGGCGGACAGATCGGACCCTTGACTGACATTTTTGACACTTTTGGGGGTACCAGTGACATTTCTACAGTAATCAGTGCTATATATATGCACTGTTACTGTAAAAATGACACTGGCAGGGAAGGGGT
The DNA here is from genome assembly GCF_965119305.1 of Pelophylax lessonae. Classification (NCBI taxonomy): domain Eukaryota; kingdom Metazoa; phylum Chordata; class Amphibia; order Anura; family Ranidae; genus Pelophylax; species Pelophylax lessonae. The sequence goes on from NC_138772.1 coordinate 18,814,087, forward strand.
TAATTTTATTGGAGAGGGAGGGGTTAATGTATGCCTGGTGCTTACTGACGTGTGTGGGGGGAGGTGACTGAGTGACACAGGGACAGATCACATGTTCAGCTATGCTGAACCCTGCAATCTGTCCCTGTCTGTCACTTAAGAGATCCACCCGCTTTGTTTACACAAGCAGGCGGATCTCCACACTCGATTCCCCGACGATCGGGGAAGAGCGTCGGCGATCGCCGCTGCTCCTCCCCTGGCACGACTACCGCTGTGACTGAAAACAGCGGGAGCGAGCCTCCGGCAGCGCGAGTGCCGCCCAGAAGGGGAGGAGTCCAGCGACGTAGGTCTACGTTGCTGGACGGAATCGAGCCACTTTGCCGCAGTGCAGTCCCAGTGACTGGTCGGCAAGTGGTTAACACTGTCCCCTTTTTTTTTTTTTTTAAACTTTTATTCCTATTACAATGAATGTAAACATCCCTTGTAATAGAAATAAGGGATGAGAGGTCCTCTTTATGGAGAGATCTGCAATCAAAAAGACTCGAAATCTCTCCTTTACCTTTAATTCCCGGTTCACATTTGTGCGATGCGGGAACGCTGCGAATATGCAGCGTGTTCCTGCATCGCATCCGCACCCCTGGCAGTTCACAGTGCCATATGCGATACGCTGGGGGTGTCAATTAAATGTTAACGACACCCCCAGTTGAGATCGCATAAAGCAAGGGGGGTTCGGCAAGTTCGCACAGAATCAGATCGCACTAGTGTGAACCACCATGCGATCCGATTCTGCTGCGGATTAAAAAAGGGTCCTGTGCGAGTTAAGTGCGATTGCGGTGCAAATTCAGCCATACAAAGTGTATGGCTGAAATTTTCACCGCACAGAGATCGCATGTAATGTAGGAGCAGTGCGCTCCGAATTACAGGCGATCTCTGTGATCCGGCACTAACAGCAAGAAATAAAAAAAACAAAAAAAGTGATCTTTTCCTTAACCACTTGCCAACTGCCGCAAGTATATTTACTGCGGCGGTCAGCCCCTCCTGGGCAAAGTGACGTAGTACTATGTCGCTAGCCCAGGAGCCTGTAGAGGGCGAGCGCGCAACCGCCGGAGGCACGCTCCCACCCCCCGCTCATTCACTGAGGTCCCCGCGCGAGTGACCGGTGGCTCCGATGTCCGCCGGCCACTCGCGATCTCCCGCTGGAGAGGGAGAAAGGCAGACGGCTGATGTAAACAAAGCCGCCTGTCATTCTCCCTGGTGTAACTGCAGAGATCATACATTCCTGCTATGTAGGATCGTATGTCTCTGTGGTTACATCACTAGCCACACCCCCCACAGTTAGAAGCACGCCCCTAGGGACACACTTAACCTACTGTTTACCAATAAATTTAACCCCTTCCCTGCCAGTGTAATTTTGCAGTAACAGTGCATATGTATAGCACTGATTACTGTACTAATGTCACTGGTACCCCCAAAAGTGTCAAAAATGTCAGTCAAGGGTCCGATCAGTCCCTCAAAAAAAATCGCAGATCGCCGCCATTACGCGTTTAAAAAAAAAACACCAAAAATCTTTCCCTTAGTTAGTAAATGCAATAACTTTTGCGCAAACTAATCAAAATACGCTTTTGCGATTTTTTTTTTCACCAAACATATGTAGCAGAAAACAAATTGGCCAAAAATGTTAAAAAATTTAAATTTTTACATTTTTTTGGGGGGAATTTCATATAAAAAAAATGTGAAAAATATTGTTGTTTTTGCAAAATTTAAGCTCTTTTTTTGTTTATAGCTCAAAAAGTAAAAATCGCATAGGTGATCAAATACCACCAAAAGAAAGCTCTGTTTGTGGGAAAAAAAGGACATCAAATTTGTTTAGGTACAGCGTCGCACGACCGCGCAATTGTCCGTTAAAATAACGCAGTAAAAAAATCGCAAAAAAAACCCTGGTCAGGAAGGGGATAAAATCTTCCGGGGCTTAAGTGGTTAAGCACACTCTACCCATAAGTTTCCTAGAAAAGCTTTGACACCACTATGCTTATTGACTGTTCATTTCGATTTTTCTCATTTTCATCACTATTTCCTTTTCATTCTTTTGCATCATGCTCATTCCTGGTCTGCTCTTCTCTCTGCGCCCCCACAGCTCCCGGTAAGGCTTGGTTCTTTGGCCGGTCCCAGCATTACACACCAACGTGATTTGCAGTGATCTTGGCTACATTGTGAGTAGACCTTAAAGCGGAGTTCTGGCCTCAAATACCTTTTTTAACTAAAAATACCCCTACCACTACACTGTGTTACACAAGAATCAGCACAGCACTAAACTACACGGTGCACTACAGTGTGTTACACAAGAATCACAGCACTACACTGACTGCACTACACTGTGTTACACAAGAATCACAGCACTACCCTGACTGCACTACACTGTGTTACACAAGAATGAGCACAGCAATACACTACACTGTGCACTACACTGTGTTACACAAGAATCAAAGCACAGCACTACACTGACTGCAGTACACTGTGTTACACAAGAATCAGCACAGCACTCCACTACACTGTGCACTACACTGTGTTACACAAGAATCACAGCACAGCACTACACTGCCTGCACTACACTGTGTTACACAAGAATGAGCACAGCAATACACTACACTGTGCACTACACTGTGTTACACAAGAATCACAGCACAGCACTACACTGACTGCACTACACTGTGTTACACAAGAATCAGCACAGCACTCCACTACACGGTGCACTACATTGTGTTACACAAGAATCACAGCACAGCACTACACTGACTGCACTACACTGTGTTACACAAGAATCAGCACAGCACTACTATACACTGTGCACTACACTGTATTACAAAAGAATCACAGCATAGCACTACACTGACTGCAGTACACAGTGTTAAACAAGAATCAGCACAGCACTACACTATACGGTGCACGACACTGTGTTACACAAGACTCACAGCACAGCACTACACTGACTGCACTAAACTGTGTTACACAAGATTCACAGCACTACAATGACTGCAGTACACTGTGTTACACAAGAATCAGCACAGCACTACACTACAATGTGCACTTCACTGTGTTACACAAGAATCACAGCACAGCACTACACTGACTGCACTACACTGTGTTACACAAGAATGAGCACAGCAATACACTACACTGTGCACTACACTGTGTTACACAAGAATCACAGCACAGCACTACACTGACTGCAGTACACTGTGTTACACAAGAATCAGCACAGCACTCCACTACACGGTGCACTACATTGTGTTACACAAGAATCACAGCACAGCACTACACTGACTGCACTACACTGTGTTACACAAGAATCAGCACAGCACTACTATACACTGTGCACTACACTGTATTACAAAAGAATCACAGCATAGCACTACACTGACTGCAGTACACAGTGTTAAACAAGAATCAGCACAGCACTACACTATACGGTGCACGACACTGTGTTACACAAGACTCACAGCACAGCACTACACTGACTGCACTAAACTGTGTTACACAAGGTTCACAGCACTACAATGACTGCAGTACACTGTGTTACACAAGAATCAGCACAGCACTACACTACAATGTGCACTTCACTGTGTTACACAAGAATCACAGCACAGCACTACACTGACTGCACTACACTGTGTTACACAAGAAACAGCACAGTACTAAACTACACGGTGCACTACACTGTGTTACACAAGAATCACAGCACAGCACTACACTGCCTGCACTACACTGTGTTACACAAGAATCACAGCACTACCCTGACTGCACTACACTGTGTTACGCAAGAATGAGCACAGCACTAAACTACACTGTGCACTACACTGTTTTACACAAGAATCACAGCATAGCACAGCACTACACTGACTGCACCACACTGTGTTACACAAGAATCACAGCACTACACTGAGTGCACTACACTGTGTTACACAAGAATCAGCACTACACTACACGGCACACTACACTGTGTTACACAAGAATCACAGCACAGCACTACACTGACTGCAATACACTGTGTTACACAAGAATGAGCACATCACTATACTACACGGTGCACTACACTGTGTTACACAAGAATCACAGCACAGCACTACACTGACTGCAATACACTGTGTTACACAAGAATGAGCACAGCACTAAACTACACTGTGCACTACACTATGTTACACAAGAATCACAGCACAGCACTACACTGCCTGCACTAAACTGTGTTACACAAGATGAATCAGCCCTACACTGCCTGCACTAAACTGTGTTACACAAGATGAATCAGCCCTACACTGACTGCAGTACACTGTGTTACACAAGAATCAGCAGAGCACTACACTACACTGTGCACTACACTGTGTTGCACAAGAACCACAGCACAGCACTACACTGACTGCACTACACTGTGTTACACAAGAATCACAGCACTACACTGACTGCACTACACTGTGTTACACAAGAATCAGCACAGCAATACACTACACTGTGCACTACACTGTGTTACATAAGATGAATCAGCCCTACACTACACTGCACTGACTGCATTAAACATCAAAGCACCCTGCCTTTGGCCAATCATAGGTCTCTGATAGGACATTGTACTGTGATTGGCCAAAGCATACAGGTCAGGTGCATGCTTTGGCCAATCACAAGCACTTAATGCACTGCAATCGCGAAGTGCATTATGGGGCGCTCATCGACGGGCAAACTTCCCACCAAGTGACCCAATTTGTTTGTGTGTTCATCGAACACACGAACACCCGATGTTCGAGTCGAACTTACGTTAAGTCCATCACTAGTTGGCACTCTTGATGAATGGATGCCAGGTCCAGTGGCTCTGTTAACCCCCACAGCACTGGAAGTTTACCATTGCCAGGGTATCGGGGGGTTGGAAGACAGAGTACAGAAGACTTCAACTAAGACAGCATAAGGGGAAATTCTCATTGAAGATAAGTACCATCCCCTGTGCGGATTCTGTAATAAAATGAAGTAAACTTTAACGCCTCTATGTTCCTCTTTCCAGAATTTCGAGGAATTACAAACGACTTGATGGGCGGAAAGATTTCTCTGTCACTTTCTTGTTGGCATTCTTGAGTGATTCCGCTTCACTTCGACACATGACTAATGAGGGCTCATCAAAACACGGCAATAATTACCCGCTGGACAAGCTTGACATAACGCTGATGTGTTTCCTGCTTCTGCTTGTCAGAGCTTCATAACTGCCATTCCTCAGAAGCTTCGTCATCTGACTGGAACTCTACAATACCGGCAAATCACCTCTTAATAACCACAGTAAACATCATTAGTATCCACCGGCTACACCGCAGGGGTCATGATGAGGTCTGATGGAGACTTCTGTAGTGGTCCAGTGACTCCAAGGTCACCTCCACCGCTTATAGGGGTGGACAAAATAACGTGAACACCAGTACTACAGGGCTTCATTTCATTTTTGCAGGCTACACTTAAAAAGCAAACATTGCAATTATTTTTTGCTTATTTTTCCCTTGGGATTTGGTCTCCAAGTCAGTGGTTCTCAATCACTGGGCCATTACCTCCCTCCTGCTGGCTCCTCCAACAGCTGTCATACCAAGTTCAGGCTGGCCTAACTGAGGAAGGACCAGTGAATGCCCACCTGTGGCATCACCAAAAAAGCAGGGTACTAATGTTACTATAAAAGGACCAGGGTTGAAACAATTTCATCGGCTGATTCATCTGCACCGAATATATCTAAAATAGTTCCAGGCTCTGCTGCTGCTAAGATAGTACCAACACTGACACCAATGATTTGCAGGCCATTTGCCCCTGGGGGGGGGGGGGGGTCACTATTCCACAGAAACCAATCATTTCTCCTTGAGTTCACTATCCCAGTAACACCAAAGATTTGGGTGGGGGGGGGGGGCAATCTCCATTGGACCCCACCTATTTTACTGACATTAATTATTTGAGGGGCTATAGTCCCCTGGGGGCTATTTTTAGACTATCACCAATGATGTGAAGAACTATTTTTCCTGGAGTCCACACCCTACTAACACCAACGATTTAAGCAGCTGTTATCTCCTGGGGACATTTTAACACAAATTATTTGAGGGACTAGTATCTCCTGGGGCAATTTTCCCATTGATACCAATGACCAAGGGTGTTTCTTCCCTGAAGGCCACTATCCCACTGATAGCAATGATTGGAGGACCATTCTCCACTAGGGCCCACTATTCTACTGACAGTAATGATTTGAGGGCCTATTATTGCCTAGGGGCCACTATCACACTAATATCCCACTTTCTTCTCTCCTCCCCTTTTCTCTCCCGCTCTCTTCCCTCATCCTTTTTCTCGCTCATACATCCTCTCTCTTACTTTCCTCCTCTATCCCCCTCTTCTCACTTCTCTCTCTCTCCCACTCTCCATATTTTTCTAGCCCCCAATTCCCCTCTCTCCACCCCCTCTTTTTCTTCCTCTCTGTCCTTTCACTCTTTTCCGCTTTTCTTTCTCCCTATCTCTATCCATCTCTTCTCTCTCCCTCTCTTTCCTCTAGCACTCTATGTCCTTTTCCTCCCCCCTCTCTCTCCTCTTTCTCCCTGATCTCCTCTCTCCCCCTTCTTGTCTCTCCCCGCGCCTTCTCTCTCCTGACCTCTGCTCCCCTCCTATCCTCTCTCCCGCCATTCTTTTCCCCTACTCCCCTCTTCCGCCCTCTTTTTCCCCCCTCTACCCCACTCACCTCCTCCACCCTTCTCTCTCCCCCTCCTCTCCTCTCTCCTGACCTTCCCTCTACCTCTGCTATCTCTCCCTCCTCTACCCTCTTCCTCTCTCTCTCCCCCATTTCTGCTTTTACCCCCTCCTCTCTCTCACCCTCTTCTCTCTCCCCCTCCTCTTCTCTTCCCTTATATGCTCTCCTCCCCTCACCTCTCCCCTTTCCCCCTCTCCACTCTCTCCTCTCTACCCTCTTCCTCTTTCCCCCTCCTCTTTCTTCTTTTCTCGCCCACTCCACTCACTTTCCTTCTGTCCCTCTCCATCTCTCTCTCTCCATCCCCCTCTCTCTCCCCCTGACTCTACTTCACTCACCCTCTCTCTCTTCCTAACTCTTCCCCTCACTCTCCCTCTCTCTTCCTTTCTCTCACCCTATCTCTACCCCCTCTCTCCCTCTCCCAACCCATCCTATCTCTCTCTCCTCCTCTACATAACTCCTCTCTCTCCTTCTCTGTCTTCCCCTCTTCTCTCTCTCTCTTTCCCTCCTCTCTCCCCACCTTTTTCCCCCTTACTTTCCTCCTCTCTTTATCCCACTCAACCCTCTCATCCTCCCCCTTCCCTGCTCTCTCTGTCCCTCTCTCCCTCCTCCTCTCTCTCTCCTCCTCTCTCTTCCCCACCCTCTTTTCTTTCCCCATTCTCTTCCCTTCTCTTATCTCTCTTTTGCTCTTCTCTCATCCCCTCTCCTCTCCCCCTCCTCCCTCCTCCCCACTCTCCCACTCTTCTCTACTCTCCCCCTCTAATCTTAATGCCCTTCCTCTTCTCTCTCTCCCTCCCCCTCCTCTCTCCCTCTGTTCCCCACACCTCTCCTCTGTCCTCCTCTTTCCTGCCTCTTTTTCTTCCCCTTCTCTCTCCCCGCCTTCCACCCCTCTTTCTTCTCTCCCCCTTTTTCCCTCTAACCCCCCTCCCCTCTCATCCCTTCTCTCTCCCTCTCTCTTCCTCTCTTACCCTCTCTCTCTCCTCACTCCCCTCTCTTTCCATTTCTCTATCCCCCATCTGTCCCCTATTCTCCTCTCCCCCCTCTCTCTCCTCTCTCTCCCCCTCTCTCCTCCTCTCTCTCTCCCTCTCTTACCCCCTCTCTCTCTCTCTCTCCTCTCTCCTCACTCCTCTCTCTCCTCCTCTATCTCTCCCTCCCTTTTCTCTATCCCCCGCTCCCCCCTATTCCCCCCCCTCTCTCTCTCTCCCTCTCTCCTCCTCTTTCTCTCCCTTTCTCTCTCCCCTCTCTCCTCCTCTCTCCCCACCTCTCTCTCTCCCCCCTCTCTCCCCCTTTATCTCCCACTCTCTCTCTCCTCCTCTCTCTCTCTCTCTCTCTCTCTCTCTCTCTCTCTCCTCCTCTCTCTCTCCTCCTCTCTCTCTCCTCCTCTCTCTCTCTCCTCCTCTCTCTCTCCTCCTCTCTCTCTCCTCCTCTCTCTCTCCCTCCTCTCTCTCTCTCAATTCAAATTCAAATAAGCTTTATTGGCAGGACCAAATACATTTTAGCACTGCCAAAGCATTTTGGTTTGTAAGTGGGGGAGGGGAGTGAGTCCATGTACAGAATTTTTAAGTCTGTGACACGGTGTCACATTTTGTACAGCTATTTTCACCATTGGTTCCTCTTCTCCCAGTAGGATTTGGAGTTTCCTCTTCTCTGCTATAGAATTGAAGTCCGGGATGAAAGCGGAGAGTCTCTGAAAGTGAGTGTCCCTCTCTCTCTCCCTCTGGCCTCCTCCTCTCTCTCTTTCTCTCCTCCTCTCTCTCTCTCATCCAGGGACACACTATAGAAAGTCAGTGATGATCTGCCAGTGAAGGTGAGGATAAGCAATGACCAATATCCATGAGGAAATGGGTACCATCTGGTCCTGAGATCCCTTGTCCAGAACTGACAGTATTGCCACATTATAATTCACTCAGTGTGTTCTGATTGGATCATAAGCGCCCAACGACAAAAATCAATTTTACTCTTTTTTTTTTTCTTCTAATAACGCCAATCCCTGGTGATTGTTGAATGTCAAGCAGTCCATCAACTCTCTCTAAGACTGAAACCACTAGGGGGTCATTGAACAGCCCTCGTACACAATCTACCAATCACATGTCAGGTGGAGGCCGCGAGCGATTAATGGAATAATTATTTGCAGAGTCGCGGCGTGCATTCTTCGCGCAGTACGGTCCGTCTCATCTCGGGGATGTATATACAGTATTGTTGATTTTAATCAGGCTAAGAGTCACAGCTCTATCCCAGCTCCATGATTACACCCAACCTTCCCGGGATTGTGAGTAGGATGTTATTATAATGTTATTATTAACATTTTATTATAAATATTTAGAAATATCTAATAGGACTTGAATTTTCCACTGTCATCCTGGAAATAAACGATTGTACTGCGTTACATAGAGTGGAGTGAGCTTCAGAGCCGGTTCACACTAGCGCGACTTGTCAGGCGACTTGTCAGCCTGACAAGTCGCGCTCCCTCGCGGTCCATTGACCGCTACAGGACCCGTTCTAATAGGAGCGACATATATATGTACATATATATGTATATATATATACACATATACTGTGTATACATAAACAGTATATAATTATCCAAAATTGTTGCCCAATAAACAGTCAAAACACAAAAGAAATATGCTCATGGAACATGGATCAAGCCCAGAAAATATACCAAACAATTGTATATAAAAAATATATATATTAACCACTTTACCACCAGAGGATTTTGCTGTCTTACGTCCAGGCCACTTTTTGCGATTCGGCACTGTGCGACTTTAACTGACAATTGCGCGGTCGTGCAATGCTGTACCCAAACGAAATTTACGTCCTTTTTTTCCCACAAACAGAGCTTTCTTTTGGTGGTATTTGATCACCTGTGCGATTTTAACTTTTTGCGCTATAAACAAAAAAAGAGCGAAAATTTTGAAAAAATAACAATATTTTTCACATTTTCTTATATGAAATCCCCCCCCCCCCCAAAAAAAAATGTAAAAATCTAAATTTTTTATCATTTTTGGCCAATTTGTTTTCTGCTACATATTTTTGGTAAAAAAATTTGCAATAAGCGTATTTTGATTGGTTTGCGCAAAAGTTATTGCGTTTACTAACTAAGGGAAAGATTTCTGTCATATTTGGTGTTTTTTTTAACGAGTAATGGCGGCGATCTGCATTTTTTTTTGCGGGACTGCGACATTGCGGCAGACAGATCGGACCCTTGACTTACATTTTTGACTGGGGGTACCAGTGACATTACTACAGTAATCAGTGCTCTATATATGCACTGTTACTGTAAAAATGACACTGGCAGGGAAGGGGTTAAATTTATTGGAGAGGGAGGGGTTAATGTATGCCTGGTGCTTACTGACATGTGTGGGGGGAGGGGACTGAGTGACACAGGGACAGATCGCAGGTTCAGCTATGCTGAACCCTGCAATCTGACCCTGCCTGTCACTTAGGAGATCCGCCCGCTTTGTATACACAAGCGGGCGGATCTCCACACTCGATTCTTCAACGATCGAGAGAGGGGAATGTCTGGTGACGTAGGTCTACGTCGCCAGACGATAACGAACCACTTTGCTGCGAGACAGTCAACGTGACTGGTCGGCAAGTGGTTAAATAGCTTTATTATTCACATCCAGATATATAACAAACAGGAATAGTGAAAAAAGTGTTTTTTTAACAAAAAAAAGCATCAATATGCATTACAATATGCAGCGCAAACATGACTGCCAAGATATATACAGTGCATTGCGAAAGTATTCGGCCCCCTTGAACTTTTCGACCTTTTGCCACATTTCAGGCTTCAAACATAAAGATATAAAACTGTATTTTTTTTGAGAAGAATCAACAACAAGTGGGACACAATCATGAAGTGGAACGAAATTTATTGGATATTTCAAACTTTTTTTACAAATAAAAAATTGAAAAATTGGGTCGAGCTCAGTGAGGTTGGATGGAGAGCGTTTGTGAACAGCAGTTTTCAGTTCTTTCCACAGATTCTCGATTGGATTCAGGTCTGGACTTTGACTTGGCCATTCTAACACCTGGTTATGTTTATTTGTGAACCATTCCATTGCAGATTTTGCTTTATGTTTTGGATCATTGTCTTATTGGAAGACAAATCTCCGTCCCAGTCTCAGGTCTTTTGCAGACTCCATCAGGTTTTCTTCCAGAATGGTCCTGTATTTGGCTCCATCCATCTTCCCATCAATTTTAACCATCTTCCCTGTCCCTGCTGAAGAAAAGCAGGCCCAAACCATGATGCTGCCACCACCATGTTTGACAGTGGGGATGGTGTGTTCAGGGTGATGAGCTGTGTTGCTTTTACCAGGGGCGTAACTACAGGGGTTGCAGGGGTTGCAATCGCTACCGGGCCCCATGCTCCAGGGGGCCCGGTAGCAAACCAGTGGGTGAACTTCTAGGATCTCAAAGGTCACACTTGCGACTGGGCCCTGGCATTTCACCACTGTGGGGAGGCCCCAAGATTGCAGGAAGGGGGCCCACTGCAGAACTTGTGAAAGGATCCTGATGCGGGACCATAATAAAAGGCCATGCAATGAGATTAAAGAGCCCCAGGATTAGTGGGAAGAGCCCGGGGCTTGAAGGGAAGGGCCCCGGCCAGGGGTCTGGGGGGCCCTTCATGGTTTCTTGCATCGGGGCCCTCAAGGTTCTAGTTACGCCTCTGGCTTTTACGCCAAACATAACGTTTTGCATTGTTGCCAAAAAGTTCGATTTTGGTTTCATCTGAGCAGAGCACCTTCTTCCACATGTTTGGTGTCTCCCAGGTGGCTTGTGGCAAACTTTAAACAACACTTTTTATGGATATCTTTAAGAAATGGCTTTCTTCTTGCCACTCTTCCATAAAGGGCAGATTTGTGCAGTATACGACTGATTGTTGTCCTATGGACAGAGTCTCCCACCTCAGCTGTAGATCTCTGCAGTTCATCCAGAGTGATCATGGGCCTCTTGGCTGCATCTCGGATCAGTCTTCTCCTTGTATGAGCTGAAAGTTTAGAGGGACGGCCAGGTCTTCGTAGATTTGCAGTGGTCTGATACTCCTTCCATTTCAATATTATCGCTTGCACAGTGCTCCATGGGATGTTTAAAGCTTGGGAAATCTTTTTGTATCCAAATCCAGCTTTAAACTTCTCCACAACAGTATCTCGGACCTGCCTGGTGGGTTCCTTGTTCTTCATGATGCTCTCTGCGCTTTAAACGGACCTCTGAGACTATCACAGTGCAGGTGCATTTATACGGAGACTTGATTACACACAGGTGGATTCTATTTATCATCATTAGTCATTTAGGTCAACATTGGATCATTCAGAGATCCTCACTGAACTTCTGGAGAGAGTTTGCTGCACTGAAAGTAAAGGGGCTGAATAATTTTGCACGCCCAATTTTTCAGTTTTTTTATTTGTTAACAAAGTTTAAAATATCCAATAAATTTCGTTCCACTTCATGATTGTGTCCCACTTGTTGTTGATTCTTCACAAAAAATTACAGTTTTATATCTTTATGTTTGAAGCCTGAAATGTGGCAAAAGGTCGCAAAGTTCAAGGGGGCCGAATACTTTTGCAAGGCACTGTATATACTGTGTATACATAAACAGTATATAATTATCCAAAATTGTTGCCCAATAAACAAAACACAAAAGAAATATGCTCATGGAACATGGATCAAGCCCAAAAAATATATATATATATATATTAAATAGCTTTATTATTCACATTCAGATATATAAAAAAACAGGAATAGTGAAAAAAGTTTTTTTTAAAAAAAAAAAGCATTATATATATATATATATTACAATATGCAGCGCAAACATGACTGACAAGATATATAGATGAAAGAAAGATACTGTAAAATTGCTGCTTAACGCGTTTCTTGAAACAAAATTCACTTCATCAGGAGATAAAGCATTTTTTTGTTGCAAAGAGACCCTGTCATCAGAGCACAACTGAATAGAAAAACAAACAAACACAACGTTAAGCGCCGGTTCACACTACCGCGACGCTACTTCCCGGGGCGACCTCCGAGATCGCGGTGCGAGCAGCGCGCCGCGACCTCGGAGCGGCCGCCACGGACTTCATAACATTGAAGTCTATGGCGGTCGCCTCCGGGTCGCCCCAAAGAAGCTCCGGACCCTTTTTCTAGGTCGGAGCGACTTGTGTCGCTCCTATTAGAACAGGTCCGCAGCTTCCCTATGGGAGGCGACCTGAGAGGCGACCAGGTCGCCTCACAGGTCGTCCTAGTGTGAACCGGGACTAAATAAGTATATAAATAAATAAACAGTCCCATAAGTAATGCTGGCCATACACTATCTGAAAGATCGTTTGAAAATCTGTCATTTGGCCCGATCGTTCGTCTTTTGTCCAGGTAATGGGCACAAATAGAAAATCGTTTTTTAACTTTTCAAAGCCGAAAAAAATCGAAGGAACTGTTTTGAAAATCCGCCGACCGAACGATAAATTGAAAGGTTAATGTGTTTCTTGGCTCACCTGTTTGCACCCGGCATATGTGACAAACTTAACGAAAAACTGATTCATTTATGTCCATTGAACGATTTATCGTTCGAAATATCGGTCATTACATGATGGCACGATCGTCTGCTCTCACGGGCGATTTTTCGTTTTTCGAAAATGAGTTTGCCCGATATTTCGGCTAGTGTATGGCCAGCTTAACTGCTACCTAACTGCAGCTGAGAAAAATCAGGTCTCCTGTCTAGCTGGACAGGGCTCTGCCGTGTGGCAGAGCAGTGTAAATCTCAGGACTGGATGGACACCTCCCGTATATCTATGTATTTAGCCGTCGGCCTGAAGTTTAGCTTTATTGTATACTCGCAGGTTATATTTACCCTGATCAGAGTTCTCCTTTAAAGGGTTAGTGTTATTTTCCAACCTCCTGGTCCTGGTTTTGCACACTTCTCCGCGTGGCACAGAGAGCACTTTGAAGGCATTGATAAGTTTCACCCAGGAGCCCTGTTAAACTTTGATTTTGTTTTATGGTGCCCCCTCCCCCTCCCCCCCTTGTATGTTCCTGTAAGGGGCTGTGTGGAGCACTCTGGGAAATGAGCTCATTTGGAATAGGTAATTGGTTCATTTCCTCCTCCAGCTATACGTGAAAAGATTCATTTTTCATAAACAGTCAGTGTGAATGTACACATTCTCCGACCCCCGGCATCCAAAAACTTGACATCTGAAGTCAGGAAAAAAAAAGCAATTCCCTTGGCAACTAATCTGACCGGGCAACCTCCGCTGGTCTACATCTCCATTCCTGCAGGCACTACCATGCGGCAAATCCCGGAGTCAATACATTGTATGGTGACTCTGAAAGGTAAAGCTGACCTTGCTAGAGTCGGGACAAGGCCATCCAGCGCCCAGGGCAAAGATGCCAAACTGCGCCCCCTCCTTTCCTTACGGTTAGGATTAGGGCGCCCAAATCCCTGCAAAAAAACCATTGCGCCCAGGGCAATTTTCACCCTCCTGCCCACCCCTTGTCCCGGTCTTGATTACCACATAACGACTTCCCACTGCAGATATACTGCGGCAGGCAGCTGCTGCTGGGCAAAGTACTTTGTATGGGTACGTCACTCGCTCAGCCGCATTTGGTGGGCAAGCGCGCCGCCGGCGGCACGTTCCCGCCCCCGCTCATTCCCTGGGGAGCCAGCGCAATTGACCGGTGGCTCCGATGTCCACCGGTCACTCGCGATCTCCCGCTGCAGAGAGAGAAAGACAGACGGCTGATGTAAACACAGCCGTCTGTCATTCTCCCTGATGTAAGCACAGAGACATGCGATCCTGCTATGTAGGATCGCATGTCTCTGTGATTACATCACAAGCCACGCCCCCCCCCCCCACATTTAGAATCACGCCCCTAGGGATACATTTAACCCCTTGATCACCAATAAAGTTAACCCCTTCCCTGCCAGTGTCATTTTGACAGTAACAGTGCATATTTATAGCACTGATTACTGTAGTAATGTCACTGGTACCCCCAAAGGTGTCAAAAATGTCAGTCAAGGGTTCGATCTGTCCGCCGCAATGTCGCAGTACCGCAAAAAAAATCGTCGCCATTACGTGTTAAAAAAAAAACAACAAAAATGACAAAAATCTTTCCCTTAGTTAGTAAATGCAATAACTTTTCCGCAAACCAATCAAAATACGCTTTTTGCAATTTTTTTTTACCAAACATATGTAGCCTAAAACAAATTGGCTGAAAATGTTAAAAAATTTAGATTTTTACATTTTTTTGGGGGAATTTCATTTTAAAAAATGTGAAAAATATTGTTATTTTTGCAAAATTGTCGCTCTGTTTTTATTTATAGCGCAAAAAGTAAAAATCGCACAGGTGATCAAATACCACCAAAAGAAAGCTCTGTTTGTGGGGAAAAAAGGACATCAATTTTATTTGTCCATTAAAGTAACGCACTGCAGAATTGCAAAATAGGGCCTGGTCATTAACCACTTAAGCCCAGGAAGATTTTACCCCCTTCCTGACCAGGGCCTATTTTGCGATTCGGCACTGCGTGACTTTAATGGACAATTGCGCGATCGTGCGACGCTGTACCCAAATGAATTTGACGTCCTTTTTTTCCCACAAACAGAGCTTTCTTTTGGTGGTATTTGATCACCTGTGCAATTTTTACTTTTTGCGCTATAAACAAAAAAAGCGTACATTTTGAAAAAATAACAATATTTTTCACATTTTTTTATATGAAATCCCCCCCCAAAAAAATGTAAAAATCTAGATTTTTTAACATTTTAGGCCAATTTGTTTTCTGCTACATATGTTTGGTAAAAAAAAAATCGCAATAAGCGTATTTTGATTGGTTTGCGCAAAAGTTATTGCGTTTACTAACTAAGGGAAAGATTTCTGTCATTTTTATTGTTTTTTTTTAACGAGTAATGGCGGCGATCTGCGTTTTTTTTGCGGGACTGCGACATTGCGGCGGACAGATCGGACCCTTGACTGACATTTTTGACACTTTTAGGGGTACCAGTGACATTACTGCAGTAATCAGTGCTATAAATATGCACTGTTACTGTAAAAATGACACTGGCAGGAAAGGGGTTAACTTTATTAGAGATGCAGGGGTTAAGTGTGTCCCTAGGGGCGTGCTTCTAACTGTGGGGGGCGTGGCTAGTGATGTATCCACAGAGACATATGATCCTACATAGCAGGACCGTATGATCTCTGCAGTTACACCAGGGAGAATGACAGGCGGCTTTGTTTACATCAGCCGCCTGCCTTTCTCCATCTCCAGCGGGAGATCGCGAGTGACCGGCGGACCTGATGTCACACACGCGGGCATGTTAGGGAATGAGCGGGGGCGGGAGCGCGCCTCCGGCGGCGCACGCTCGCCCCCTAGAGGTTTTCAGGCTAGCGACATAGTACTACGTCACTTTGCCTGTACGGTGCTGACCGCCGCAGTAAATGTACTTGCGGCGGTCGGCAAGTGGTTAAGGGGGAAAATCTTCTGGTCCAGAAGTGGTTAAGCAAAATATAGACAGAATTCATGACAGCTGGTCGAACGTTTGTGATATTTGTCCTGGAAGGTTTCTTTTAGGAATATACCCCTTAGAGTGCTTCAAAAGAATTTCCTTAGCCTCCTGACCATCCCTTATGTTAAAGCAGCACTCCAACTAAAGGCCCCCTGCACAGCAGTAAGAGGATTTCACCACTTGATAGACATAGCTGTGAAAAGTCATCTGGAAATGACAGAGATTGAATTATTCATATCTTCCATATTTAGTGTGAAATATGACTATTGTTTTAATTTCTTCACTGCTTTAGCTCTGCCAATAATGATAACCATATGCTATTTAAAAAATATTATTTCAAGTGTTATCAATTTTTCTCTTCAAAGCTTCATATAAGCCCTCCAACCAACACAACATTTATTTGGGAGGCCAATTGGAAGCAAAATGTCAGAGCGGAGTTCCCAGAAAATGCAAATGAATCATCAAAAGCTTTGTGAAGGGTCCCGCTCCATAACCAGAAATGTGGACGTCATGGCTGTAAATTAGGGGGATCTAAGTTTGGTGGTGGATCAAATGCTAATCACGTGTTTTTTTTTCCTAATAGTTACATCAGAGATCCCGTCAGGAACAGACTGCAGAAAGTTATAAATTCAGCTTATAAAGTACATTATTTTATTACATTATAGCTTGGATGGCAGTTCCCCCGAAACATAATCAATATTTTACTGTTTGGTGAATGCTGGAGAGTGGAACTCCTGAAAGTTCCCTACATCTTCCAGGGATTCTATTATAGAGGTCCCTGTGCTGAGTTCTCAGGTCTGTACACCTGCTGTGCCCATTATGAGAGGTTCCCACCATTCCCTGTGCTAGGTTCCCAGGTCTGTACCCCTGCTGTGCCCATTATGAGGGGTTTCCACCATCCTTGTGCTAAATTCCTGGGTCTGTACACTGGTTGTGACAATTATGAGGGGTTCCCACCATCTGTGCTGAGTTCCTGTGTCTGTACACCTGCTGTGCCCATTATGAGGGGTTCCCACCATTCCTTGTGCTGGGTTCCCAGGTCTGCACCCCTGTTGTGCCCATTATGAGGGGTTCCCACCACCACAATGCTGAGTTCCTGAGTCTGTAAACCTGCTGTGACCATTGTGAGGGGTTCCCACTATCCCTGTGCTGAGCTTCTGGGTCTGTACACTTGCTGTACCCATTATGGGGAGTTCCTACCATCCCTGTGCTGGGTTCCCAGGTCTGTACCCCTGCAGTGCCCATTAAGGAGAGTTCCCACCAAATCTTTGTGCTGAGTTCCCAGGTCTGTACACCTGCTGTGCCCATTATGAGGGGTTCCCACCATACCCTGTGCTGGGTTCCCAGGTCTGTACCCCTGCTGTGCCCATTATGAGGGGTTCCCACCCACCATTCCTTGTGCTGGGTTCCCAGGCCTGCACCCCTGCTGTGCCCATTATGAGGGGTTCCCACCACCCCAATGCTGAGTTCCTGAGTCTGTAAACCTGCTGTGCCCATTATGAGGGGTTCCCACTATCCCTGTGCTGAGCTTCTGGGTCTGTACACTTGCTGTACCCATTATGGGGAGTTCCCACCATCCCTGTGCTGAGTTTCCAGGTCTGTATACCTGCTGTGCCCATTATAAGGGGTTCCCACTATTCCCTGTGCTGGGTTCCCAGGTCTGTACCCCTGCAGTGCCCATTATGAGGGGTTCCCACCATCCTTGTGCTGAGTTCCCAGGTCTGTACAGCTACTGTGCCCATTATGAGGGGTTCCCACCACCTCAATGCTGAGTTTCTGGGCCTGTACACCTGCTGTGCCCATTATGAGGGGTTCCCACCATCCCTGTGCTGTGCTTATGGGTCTGTACACCTGCTGTACCCATTATGATGGTTTCCCACCATCCCTGTGCTGAGTTCCCGGGTCTTTACACCTGTGGGGCCCATTGTGAGGGGTTCCCCCATCTCTATTGGACATTTTATTTATTTTATAGTATGGATAATGTAACAGGTGGGGCTGGAACACACAAAGGTAAGAGTAAACACCCAAAACTCCCAATCGGAAAGGAACAGAGCCGGGCATTACGGGTGTTGGAGTATTCGTGACTGTTGGTTGAAGTGACTCTTTACAGCATTAGAATGAATGTGGTCCTAAGAATTTAAAAGGAACCTTTACAAACAGAGATACTTTAATAGTATACTGTATACATTTTAGTACATTCTGCTGGATCTGTATGCAACTGAGATTGGAGATGGGATTAAGCCCATGTTCACGTTGGGCCAATTTGAAATTGCCAAATCGGATGCCAACTGCCGGCAATGGCACCGTCCGAATCCCAAAAGTAATTTCTGCACTACTTTTGGCGACTTCAGGGGGCGATTGCAATAGACATCTGTGCAGGAACCTGTCAAATCGCCCCCGAGGTCAGACTGAAATTTCGGTTTGAAATTGTGCGAGTTCAGCTGAACTAATTCAATCCCGCCCTCAGTGTGAACCTAGGTTTATGCAGAACTTTCTTAAATCAACCCTGTCAGGCATTTTTTTTCTTAAAATGCAAGCAAGATTCCCTGCCTGGGAACTTTTCAGATCTAGTGGCTTATATAAGGGGTTGTCCTAATTCTGTTACTGACCCACTGGGGGAGATTTAGTAAAACTGGAGCACTCAGAATCTGGTGCATCTGTGCATGGTAGCCAATCAGCTTCTAACTCCATCTTGTTCAATGAAACTTTGACAATAAAACCTGGAAGCTGATTGGTTTCTATGCAGAGCTGCACCTCATTTTACACGTTGCGGTTTTAGTAGTTAACCCCCACTGTGTCTTTGCCTGCAGTCCCATCGACAATGTGTTGGTGTGTGACAGTGCCACTGAAGTTGAGCAACGATTGGTTGCAATGTTGCAAATAGGGAGGAGGCGATGTAAGCATAAACATAGGTCTGGTGACACTAGGCAGCAGTGGTGGAGCAGAATAATCTCGGCCTTTAGTCATTCAGGGCCAAGGGAGAACCTAGAGGCAGAGGCGTAACTACAGGAGTTGCAGGGGTTGCAATTGCAACCGGGCCCCATGCCCCAGGTGGCCTGTGCGGCTCCCCTGTACACCTGGATAGGAGGGGCGGCGGGGGGCAGCATGTAGAGAAATCACCGTCCTCCTTTTTCCTCCTGTAGCTGCAGGAGGAAAATGGAGGAGATTGGTTCCTCTGTATGCTGCCCCCACCACTCCTCCTATCCAGTTCATTTGTGTTCTGCTGTTTCTGGGCCTCTGTGTGCTCCCCCAGTCCCCCCCCTCCCACAGTGCTCCCTCCCCTCTCCTGCCGGCTGCTGCAGGGGATGTGTCACAATAGAGAACCAGGAAGGGGTCGGTAATATGTAATTTACCAGCTCCTTCCTTTTCTGAATGGACAGAGTCATAGTCAGTGACATTGGAAAAAAAAAATGAAATGATAAAAAATAAAACAATTTAAATACCAAAAAAATAAAAAATCCTGACACCAGTGGGTAAACTTCTAGGATCGCAAAGGTCACACTTGTGACCAGGCCTTGGCATTCCACCACCGTGGGGAGGCCCCAAGATGGCAGGAAGGGGGGCCCACTGCAGAACTTGTGAAAGGGTCCTGCTGCGGGACCATAATAAGGGGCCCTGCAATAAGAGGAAAGGGCCGCAAGATCAGTGGGAAGGGCCATAGGGTTGAAGGGAAGGCCCTGGCCAGGGATCTGGGGGGCTCTTCATGGTTTTTTGCACCGGGGCCCTGAAGGTTCTAGTTACGCCTCTTCCTATAAGGAGCAGGGCCTGGAGCTCTGGTGGTCTCTGAATAAGAAGAGAGGGAGATGTCTTCCAAGACAGGCTGGGAAAACCTGGAGAGAGTCTCAATAAATGCCTGGACAAGGAGTGGACAAGGGACGGGAAGCCTTTAGTCATTCTGGGCCAAGGAAGAACCTAGAGGGAGCCAGTGCAAATAACGAAGAGGAGATGGAAACACAAACAAAGCTTCACTGATGGAAGGCAGTGGTGGTGGAGCAGAATGACCGCTGCCTTCAGTCAATCAGGGCCAAGGGAGAACATTTAGGCAGAGGGGTCTGGAGAGCTCTGGTGGTCTTTGGAAGAGAAGAGAGTGAGATGTTTTCCAGGCTGGACCAAGGAAAACCTTGAATCTTAAGCAAGGACAAGGAGTAGGGAAGAGGGGTAAGCACCCCGAGCGCAGCACCCTCATGCGTAGCTTGATGCTGCAGATTAGTGGCTGTCAACCAGTGGACCAGGCCTTTACATTTGCGTTAAGAGCTACTATTCGCACACAGTGCTTCACCAAGCCCACTGTCTGCCACAGCCAACATAAAGAACACAGTGCACATGCACAGCCACCTTCCAGCTGTTATAAAGGCAGCAGTTGGCAATGCATGTGCTATGCGTACTCCATGGCAGCCATGGGCAGCCTGAGCATGAGGGTGGGATACAGGTGAAGGGTGGTATGCCCTTTCTATGTCATGCATTAGCAGCTGGGAAGGGGGGTGCAGTTCCCAACGCTTGCCCTGGCTGCTAGGCAAACTCATCCCTGGACCAGTCTCAAGAACACTGGTGAGTTTAGACTATCCCCCTACCCCCTTAATCTTAGGCACGTATATTTCCAAAAGTTCCTTGGTATGCTGCAACAGAAAAGGTTAGATACCCTCTTTCACGGTAGCACATCCCTCTGTTCCAGCGCTGTAGCCTCCATCAGTAGCAGCCCAACCAGGAACACTCAAGGATGAATAACTGCATGTAGCAGAGCAGATCAGCCGGACTGACAGCGTCTGTCTTGAAGGGTGGAATGCGACCTGGCCTGCTCGTGCTCAGGTTTCCCTGGGCTTTCCCTACTTGTCTGGCACATTTCCCTGCTGCTATTATGGTCCCTGACAGACAGGTGACCCGTCCCTACAATAGCCACACTCTAAATGCATGCCAAACTCAGGAGCCAGGGTCCTAAATAAACTCTGCCTGACCCAAGATGGCCGACAGAGTCACATGAGCTGTTAGAATCCAACCAGATCACTGCCCCCAGTGACCCAGGATACCATAGAGGAACCATGTTCCTCTTGACTTCCTCTCCTTCTGCACTGCAGCTGAGGTTGAGCGCCACCTGCAGTGGAGAAGATAGACTGCACGTGCCTACAGTGCCTTGAGTTGTGGCTGCTAATCTGCCTAATTCTGAGTCCCAAGCCACTTGGCAGAGGCAGCAGCATGACTCCAATGAGCTTCACAGCAGTCTATAAGTCTGGCATTGTGATTGCCACTTTAAGTGGGGCATTCTTTCCACTGACCACCAATAGAACGGATACTCTTTCCGCTGACTCCTATTAATTAATTTTAACCACTTAACCCCCAGAGGATTTTCCTGCTCATAGACCAGGGCCTATTTTGCGATTCGGCACTGCGTGACTTCAACGGACAATTGCGCGGTTGTGTGACGCTGTACCCAAATGAAATTGACGTCATTTTTTCCCCACAAACAGAGCTTTCTTTTGGTGGTATTTGATCACCTGTGCGATTTTTTATTTTTTGCACTATAAACAAAAAAAAAAGCGTCAACTTTGAAAAAATAACAATATTTTTCACATTTTTTTTTATATGAAATTCCTCAAAAAATGTAAAAATCAAAATGTTTTAACATTTTAGGCCAATTTGTTTTCTGCTACATATTTTTGGTAAAAAAATCGCAATAAGCGTATTTTGATTGGTTTGCGCAAAAGTTATCGCGTTTACTAACTAAGGGAAAGATTTCTGTCATTTTTATTGTTTTTTTTTTTTAACTAGTAATGGCGGCGATTTGCGATTTTTTTTTTTGCGGGGCTGCGACATTGCGGCGGACAGATCGGACCCTTGACTGACATTTTTGACACTTTTGGGGGACCAGTGACATTACTACAGTAATCAGTGCTATACATATGCACTGTTACTGTAAAAAATGACACTGGCAGGGAAGGGGTTAACTTTATTGGAGAGGGAGGGGTTAATGTATGCCTGGTGCTTACTGACGTGTGTGGGGGGAGGTGACTGAGTGACACAGGGACAGATCGAGGGTTCAACTATGCTGAACCCTGCAATCTGACCCTGCCTGTCACTTAGGAGATCCGCCCGCTTTGTTTACACAAGCGGGCGGATCTCCACACTCGATTCCCCAACGATCGAGAGAGGGGAATGTCTGGTGACGTAGGTCTACCACAGAGACATAGGATCCTACATAGCAGGATCGTATGATCCCTGCAGTTATACCAGGGAGAATGACAGGCGGCTTTGTTTACATCAGCCGCCTGCCTTTCTCCCTCTCCAGTGGGAGATCGCGAGTGACCGGCGGACATCGGAGCCGCCGGTCACTCGCGCGGGGATGCCCATGAACTAGCGGGGGCGGGAGCGCGCCTCCGGCGGCGCGCGCTCGCCCACTACGTCGCTTTGCCCAGGAGGGGCTGACTGCCGCAGTAAATATACTGTGGGCGGTCGGCAAGCGGTTAACTGAGGTGCCTCAAGACCTGAAAAATATGTTAAGGGTTCCTCTGGGGTAAAAAGGTTGAGAAAGGCTGTTTTATAGCATTTGACATTTCTGGGAGTGTTGGATGCTTGTATACCCGCCATACGTTATGGTTCTTTCTGCTGACCCCGATGTCACAATAGCACTCAGCAGTGAAGTAGGAGTCAGGAGAAGGAGGCACAGCACATGCCAGGAAAAACAAATCTTTGACACCCAGGGATTTGTCAAATCGTGAAGAGGCTTATGGTGGCTGCAGCGGTAGAATGGAGGGGAGGTGGAAAACGTGAGCTGCTAGAGAGGTCACTATGTTACATTTTTTTTCATAGGGAACTTGAGCAACATTTTTTTAGAACCTGACAGCGTTACTTTAAAGTCAAGAGTAACTCTGCCTCAATGATCACACTGTAACAATAACTGTAACATATCACTAGAGGGATCACTAGCAGGGGGAAGGAGGTCCCGATTCCTCTACATAGTCCTTTAGATCAATAGCGAGGTCACGAGCAGGAGGAAGGAGCTCCTTTATTCCTCCATATATAGATTTTCATATCACTAGAGGGATCACCAGCAGGAGGAAGGAGGTCCTGATTCCTCTATAAAGGTACTTATATCACTAGAGGGATCACCTGCAGGAGGAAAGAGGTTCTGATCCATCTATAAAGATTTTCATATCACTAGAGGGGTCACCAGCAGGAGGAAGGAGGTCCTGAGTCCTTTATATAGATGCTTAGTTAGACCTCATTTAGAATACTGTGTCAAGTTCTGGAGACCTTACCAAAAAGCAGGGGCGTACCAAGGGGTTGGCCAGACTGGCGCCCGCCAAGGGCGCAGGCTGGGGGGGGGGTCGCAAAAAAATTGTCAGTATTAGCAGTGATTTTTTCGTCCTCCTCTCAGCCTGCGCCCCCAGGCAGCGTGCGGCTCCAATCCCGTGACATCATAGATCGGCTCCAGCGGCGGTCAGGCTGGGGACAGTGGAGCCCGTACTGCCAACCAGCACCTTCAACCTCCTCTCCGCTCCAAGGACAAGCTGACCAGGGGACCCCCCTCTCTCTCTGTCACCACCCTCTCTCTCCCTATCACAGCTTCTCTCTCTCTCTGTCACCCCCTCTCTCTCCCTGTCACCCCATCTCTCTCTCTCTCTCTCTGTCACCCCCTCTATCTCTCTGTCACCCCCTCTCTCTCCCTGTCACCCCCTCCCTCTCCCTGTCACCCCCCTCTCTCTCCCTGTCACCCCCCTCTCTCTCTGTCACTCCCCTCTCTCTCTCTGTCACTCTCCTCTCTCTCCCTGTCACCCCCTCTCTCCCCCTGTCACCCCCTCTCTCCTTGTCACCACTCTCTCTCCCTGTAACCCCCTCTCTCTCTCTCTCTCTGTCACCCCCTCTCTCTTTGTCACCCCCTCTCTCTCTCTCTCTGTCACCCCCCCTCTCTCTCTCTCTCTGTCACCCCCTCTCTCTCCCTGTTACCCCCTCTCTCTCCCTGTCACCTCCCCTCTCTCCCTTTCACCTCCCTCTCTCTCTATATCACCCCCTCTCTCTCCCTGTCCCCCCTCTCTCTCCCTGTCACCCCCCCCCCTCTCTCTCTCTCTGTCACCCCCCTCTCTCTCTGTCACTCCCCCTCTCTCTTCCTGTCACCCCTCTCTCTTCCCGTCACCCCCTCTCTCTTCCTGTCACCCCCTCTCTCTCTCCCTGTCACCCCTCTCTCTCTCTCTCTGTCACCCCCTCTCTCTCCCTGTCACCCCCTCTCTCTCTCTGTCACCCCCTGCTCTGTCTTTGTCACCCCCACTATCTTCCTGTCACCACCTCCCTCTCCCTGTCACCCCCCTCTCTCCCTTTCACCCCCTATCTCCTTCTGCCACTCCCTCTCTCCTTCTGTCACCCCTCTCTCCCTTCCTGTCACCCCCTCTCTCTCTCTCTCCCTGTCACCTCCTTCTCTCTGTCACCCCTCTCTCTCTCTCTGTCACCCCCCTCTCTCTCTCTCTCTATCACCCCTCTCTCTCTCTGTCACCCTCCCCTCTCTCTCTGTCACCCCCTCTCTCCTCCTGTCACCCCCTCTCTCTCCCTCTCCCCCTCTCTCCCCGTCACCCCCTCTCTCTCTCTATCATCTCCTCTCTCTCTCCCTGCCACCCCTCTTCTCCCTGTCACCCCCTCTCTCTCCTTGTCACCCCCCCTCTCTTCCTGTCACCCCCTCTCTCTCCCTGTCACCGCCTCTCTCTCCCTGTCACCCCCTCTCTCTCCCTGTCACCCCCTCTCTCTCCCTGTCACCCTCTCTCTCCCTGTCACACCCTCTCTCTCTCCCTGTCACCTCCTCTCTCTCCCTGTCACCTCCCTCTCTCTCCATGTCACCTCCCCTCTCTCTCTCTCTGTCACCCCCTCTCTCTCTCCGTCACCCCCCATCTCTTCCTCTCTCTCTCTGTCACCCCCCTCTCTCTCTCTGTCACCCCCCTCTCTCTCTGTCACCCCCTCTTTCTCTCTGTCACCACCTCTCTCTGTCACCCCTCTCTCTCTCTGTCACCCCCTCTCTCTCTCCCTCTCTCAACCCCTCTCTCTCTCTCTCTCTCTCTCCGTCACCCCCTCTCTCTGTCACCCCCCTCTCTCTGTCACCTCTCTCTCTCTCTCTGTGTCACCCCCCCTCTCTCTCTGTCACCCCCTCTCTCTGTCATCCCCCTCTCTCTCCGTCACCCCCTCTCTCTCTCACCCCCCCCTCTCTCTCTGTCACACATCCCCTCTCTCTCTGTCAACCCCCCCCCCCGTCAAACCCTCCCCTCTCTCTCTCTGTCAAACCCTCTCTCTCAGGGGAGGGGGGGCACCGATACAGCTCCTCGTCAAGGGCGCTGGAGACCCTAGGTATGCCTCTGCCAAAAAGTCATTCATAAGATAGAACAAGTCCAGAGAAGGTAACAAAAAACGGTGCAAGATCTGAGGGATAAAACATTAGTAGAGACTTCAGAAACATGATATCTACAGTTTGGAGAAAGATGGTAATGGGGGGGACGTGACTGAAACCTGTCAGTACATGAAGAATATAAATAAGGTTTAGGAGGGAAGGATTTTCAATGTGAAGCCAATATCAAGAACACAGGGACATGACCACTAGTTACCCGGAGAAAAGTTGAAAACTAACCGTATTGTTTTACCAAAAGAGTAGTTGATTCATAGAACACACTTCCAGCAGAGGTAGTGGGTCTGTCAACAGTAGGTAAATTTAAATATGATCAGGTCAAACATAGATCTATACCTAGATGAAAAGGTTAAAAAAGCAAAAAAACAAAAACAAAACAGGGTCATACCCGATGGACTGCTTGGTCTTTCCCTGCCGTCACTCTACCATGTTTCTATATGAAGCCGTGATTACATCACATACCCTGCTCTAAGCCGCGCTTCGCTCTCCATAAATCCTTCTCTATTCTCCTTACAGGTGTCCATAGAGCTTTACCTGCTCCGATATGATTGGGACGTCATTAATTTTTATTGCCCCATCTGCCGTAGAGACTTTAATGCTCCAAAATGAGAAATGTTGCAGTTGATATTTTTTTTTCGAGGTATAATTTTCCGAGCTCACAGCTGTGTCTGGATATGTTCAGTTCTTATCACTCGGTTTGTATATGAGTGCAGAAGAGAAATCCTGCAAAACCTGATGTCAGCCTCTTCCACCTTCCGTCATTCAGGGAAATGGAGCCAACTATACCAATACAGTTAGTTAAAAAAATAAAATAAAATAATTACAATGTACCGTATATACTCGAGTATAAGCCGAGTTTTTCAGCATGTTTTTTCATGCTGAAAGTGCCCTCCTCGGCTTATACTCGAGTTGCTGGCTTCACTGTGTTTTTAAAAATGGCGCCGCTCGGTGCCGACGTGTCACTGCGCATGTGCGGCATGCCCGGGAATAGCCGAACGTGTTCGGGTTTTCCCGAGCATCGGCGGCGCATTTGCGGTGACGTAGTATTGGCGCCGGGCGGCGCGATTTTTAAATCGAAAGCGGCTCACCGACAGGTAAGTGAGACTCCTCCACAGCCCCTGCATTTCCTCGTGCAGTGCTGCGGGCATGGTACAGGATCTCCTGTACCATGCCCGCAGCACTGCATCTCCTGTGCCATGCCTGTAATTACTGTGCCATGCCTATACCTACTGTACCATGCCTATACCTACTGTGCCATGCCTGTACATACTGTGCCATGCCTGTACATACTGTGCCATGCCTGTAATTACTGTGCCATGCCTATACCTACTGTGCCATGCCTATACATACTGTGCCATGCCTGTACATACTGTGCCATGCCTGTACTTACTGTGCCATGCCTATACCATCACCTGTGCTATGCCTATACCATCACCTGTGCCATGCCTGTGCCATGACCTGTGCCATGACCTGTGCCATGCCTGTACCATGACCTGTGACATGCCTGTACCATGACCTGTGCCATGCCTATACCATGACCTGTGCAAAGCCTATACCATCACCTGTGCCCTGACCTATGCCATGCCCTTACCATGACTTCTGCAATGCCTATATTATGACCTGCGCCATCTCCTGTACCATGCCCGCAGCCCCTGTTTTGTGTCTTGTAGTGGTCCAATTGGGTCCAGTAGCTGCTGCTTTTCCCACCCTAGGCTTATACTCGAGTCAATAAGTTTTCCCACTTTTTTGTGGTAAAATTAGGGGGTCTCGGCTTATATTCGGATCGGCTTATACTCGAGTATATACGGTAATTAAAATAAAATCTCAATATGAGTTTGAACTGTATCTATTGACACTCCATTGGAAAAAAAAAATTATTTGGTCTCTGATGCACTCTGTATGCACTTTTATTGGTCCCCCCTTCCGCTGTTTTTGTTTTTGTAGGACTGTTAATTTCTGAGACAGTAATCCATTCTGCAGAAATGCCCCAAATTGTGAGGCTAGCCTCTCCTAATAAGTTACTGTAAAAAACTCAAAACCTGAAACACACAGATAGCTACATATAAGGGAGCTGTTTTACCAGCCAATGGATTTGTATTTATGTCCATCTAGCCCTGAGATTTTACAGCTTCGCCACATAGCAAAGCCCTGTCTGGCAGGGCAGCAGAGTTGCAGCAATGGGGGTAAACAATACTCCATTATTGATATCAGTGGGAGGAATAGGGACCAGTCATTGGTATCAGTGGGAAGAATAGTGCCCCATCATTGGTGTCAGTGGGAGGAATAGTGTTACATCATTGGTGTCAGTGGGAGGAATAGTGTCCCATCATTGGTATTAGTGGGAGGAATAGTGCCCCATCATTGGTGTCAGTGAGAGATATAGTGCCCCATCATTGGTGTCAGTGTGGGAGGAATATTGCTCCATCATTGGTGTCAGTAGGGGAATAGTGCTCCATCATTGGTGTCAGTAGGGGAATAGTGCTCCATCATTGGTGTCAGTGGACGGAATAGTGCCCCATCATTGGTATCAGTGGGAGGAATAGTGCCCCATCATTGGTGTCAGTGGGAGGAATAGTGCCCCATCATTGGAATCAGTGGGAGGAATAGTGCCCCATCATTGGTATCAGTGGGAGGAATAATGCCCCATCATTGGCATCAATGGGAGGAATAGTGCCCCATCATTGGAATCAGTGGGAAGAATAGTGCTTCATCATTTGTGTCAGTGGGAGGAATAGTGTCCCATCATTGGTGTCAGTGCAAGGAACAGTGCCCCATCATTGGTATCAGTGGGAGGAATAGTGCCCCATCATTGGCATCAGTGGGAGGAATAGTGTCCCATCATTGGTTTCAGTGGGAGGAATAGTGTCCCATCATTGGTATCAGTGGAAGGAATAGTGACCCGTCATTTTTTATCAGTGGGAGGAATAGTGTCCCATCATTGGAATCAGTGGGAGGAATAGTGGCCCATAATTGGTATCAGTGGGAGAAATAGTGCCCCATCATTGGTATCAGTGGGAGGAATAGTGCCCCATCATTCGTGTCAGTGGGAGGAATAGTGCCCCATCATTGGTATCAGTGGGAGGAATAGTGTCCCATCATTGGTGTCAGTGGGAGGAATAGTTCCCCATCATTGGTATCAGTGGGAGGAATAGTGCCCCATCATTGGTATCAGTGGGAGGAATAGTGTCCCTTCATTGGTATCAGTGGAAGGAATAGTGACCCGTCATTTTTTATAAGTGGGAGGAATAGTGTCCCATCATTGGAATCAGTTGGAGGAATAGTGCCCCATCATTGGTGTCAGTGGGAGGAATAGTGCCCCATCATTGGTGTCAGTAGAAGGAATAGTGTCCCATCATTGGTGTCAGTGGGAGGACTAGTGCCCCATCATTGGTGTCAGTGGGAGGACTAGTGCCCCATCATTGGTATCAGTGGGAGGAATAGTGCCCCATAATTGATATCAGTGGGGGGAATAGTGCCCCATCTTTGAAGCCAGTGGAAAGAATAGTGCCCCTCCCTTTGTGTCAGTGGGGAAAATAGTGCCCCAACATTGGTATTAGTGGGAGCAATAGTGACCTGGGATTGGTGTCAGTGGAAGGAATAGTGTCCCATCATTGGTATCAGTGGAAGGAATAGTGTCCCATCATTGCTGTCAGTGGGAGGAGTCGTTTCCCATCATTCAGCTTCGGGTGTGGCTGCAGGAAGGTTCTCTGGCTGTGTGTCTGGAGCTGCTCCAGGTGATCTGTGTCAGAGGGGAGTCTGGTAAAATCTCTCCCAGCCCTGCTGGCCCCTATCTGGGGAGGCCATGCAGGCCAGCAGGGCCTCTCCTGCTGGAGGCTCTCAGTCATTCCCTGGGCGGGTGGATGACATGCCTGCTCCTGGACAAGCCATGGCTGGGGATCTCTCTGCCCCTGGTGAGGATGAGGATACCGAGTCCATTCGGGAGCGAGTGGTGGCCGGGATCAAGGTCCTGAATAGGGAGAGAGACCAGCTCTACAAGCTCAGAGCAGAGTTGAAGCGTCTGAGAAAGCAACGTGAAGGTTTGTACAGCCGCAACCGTGGATCTATGGATTCGGAAATCCAGTTGGCAAAGGTCCGGGTTCAACACCAGGAAACCATTGTGGCCATGATGGAAAGTAGAGAGGGGCCCTTTAAGGAAAAGTTCTGCAATGACCGCAGATTTGCAAGGATGGCAAAGATGGAGGTGGAGGAGGAGACCCCCAGTTCTGACCCCCTGCCCCCCCAGGGTGAGGTAAGCAGCCCATTGTCTTCTCAGGGCTCAGGAGGCATGCTGACAGTGATCCAGGCAGTGGAGTCTCCATTACAGGCGGATCAGCTGGTGTTTGGTGAGGAGAACTTTCCTGATAATGTGCCTGATAAGGTAAAACCTAGCAAGTCACAAGTGACTGATAAAACTATTTTTGTGCTATTTAACACCTTGGCTAATGCGGATGTTTTGCCCAATGACACCCAGGCTGGTAATTCCATATCCAGCAATATTTCAGCTGCTGATGTTTCCTCACAGGAAAAACTGCGTTTAAAAAATGACATTGCAGCAAAGGAACTACAAGAGCCTGAGCAACCAATTAACCCCCCTTTTGCTGAGCCCAAGGCTGTTTGTCCAGTCACAGCTATTGTTCAGGACTCTATACTGCAGCATCAGGCCACTTGTGGTACTACAACAGACACTGTGATAATGAATGGTGATTTTAACGATTCTTCTATTTCAGGTGTTCTGAATAATGCTGCCAATATGTGTGCAATGGACAATCCTGCTGGCTCAGTACAAGAAGTTAATAATAAGGATAGTAATAGTAATGTACCGCCTAAAGTTACATCAGTGTGGGGTCTTGGCCCTGATAAGCCCTCTTTTGCTCAGGTGGTACGCTCTGCACCTGGTAATGTTATTAAGCCAGGGCTGCAGCCAATGAGGAACCCTGCTTCCAGGCAGAGATTTACACCACAAACTGCCATTTTGAGCGCCCCTGGTTCAGGTCTTGGGTCTCTGGCTTCTGCTGGGGGTCCAAGACGTAATGTCGTTATACTTAAATGGGAAGGTGGTGCAGTCTCTCCAGCACGGCGTGTGGTGGTGGATATGATTTTGGAGATGGGCTTTGGGGCGAATGACCTTTATGCCCTAATACATGTAGCTGGGAGCCGGGAGTACACAATCAGCTTCACCAGGCCGGAGGGTCTTGACCTGTTCTGGGAACGATATGAGGCTCGGTGCAGGTCAAGACCTGAATGGGAAGATCTGGCACCAGTTGCTGTTTCGCAGAGATCGACGGTTAAAAAAATAACCATCATTCTCACTAACGAGAGTGTTCCTGCTCGGGACTTAGAGGTCTGGTTAAGGAACTATGGTGAGGTTTTGACAACGCCAAATAAAATCCTTGATGAACGTGGCATCTGGACTGGGGGTTGGTCAGTAACGGTCAGGTTGGCCAGGGATGGGAATGTTGTCCGTCACCTGCCCTCCTCGGCTTTCATAGGGAGGGATAGGATGACTATTTTCTATCCTGGTCAGCCAAAGCTGTGTCACCGCTGTGGAGAAAAGGGGCATTTTAGCTCCTCCTGTTCAGCCTTAATATGTTCAGTATGTCGGGGACAGGGTCACGTGGCCAGGGACTGTACCCAGGCGATAAGGTGCAACCTGTGCCTGCGCCTTTGCCACCCCTACAGCCGATGTCCGGAAGCCTGGCACAATATGGAGAAGGAGGTAGTAGATGAACTGTTGAGGCTGGACGGGATGGAGGATGAGGCCCCTGGTGTACCATCCTCCTCTGCGGTGACTGACCCCCCAGGTCCTGTTCAGGATCCCTCCCCAGTTTCTGTGGCCAACCCTCCTGTGTCTGTAGGTATTCCTTCTGTGGCTGTCTCTGTGTACCCCCAGCCTACTGTACCCGCTCCTCTTGTGTCAGAACCTTCTAAGTTTGTGCCCCCCGAGTCAGTTATGCCCCATGAGTCTTCCCCTCTTAGGTCTGACTTAAGGGAAGGTCCCCCCCCACCAGGAGTGGTAGAGGGTACCAAAAAGGGTGCTGCGGCTTCCTCTGTAAAGAAGTCTTCTGTGAAGACTTCAAAGAAGAAGAAAACAAGAGATAACATCTCTGAATCTGACCTGCAGTACCTGGAGGAGAGAAGGAGGGTTGTGAGGCGGAAGAGACAGACGGTGAGGACGGAACAGGGACAGGATGCCCCAGTGTCTGTCCCCAACCGTTCTAGGGCTTCTGCATGGGATATCTCTTCATCTGGAGCTTCTTCTGAGCAAAATTCTGATTCAGAAATGGAATTGGAGGAGGCCTCAAGAAAGAGAGAGGCTTCTGGTGATGAGCAGCAGAGGGGAGCTAAGAAGCAATCCACCCAATAACCCAAATGGCGGTTCCCCCTCCGTTAAAAGTGGTGACAATAAATGTCGCCAGTATTAAGTCGGTAAGAGCTCGTTCTATGGCCTTCTTTTTGTTCAGCCAATTAGATGCTGAAATTTTATTTTTGTAGGCGACTAGGCTCACCTCCTTGGCAGATATTCATATGGCCAAGAGAGAGTGGAGGTATGGTCCATCTTACTGGTCTCTTGCGGCCGAGCCTTACGGCGGGGTGGCGGTGTTGTTTAAAACCGGCATGGTAACTGTCCGGCGGGTTATTGAGGTGGAGATTGGGAGATGTATGGTCTTAAACGTCCTTGTGGGAGGGCAGGACCTGCGCCTAATTAATATTTATGGGCCGCACACAAAGTGGGACAGGAAATGCCTTTTTACAAGGATCAAGCCATTTCTTTTTACATCCCGGCAAGTGGTTTTTGGAGGTGACTTTAATACTGTGACTAGGCCCAAGGACAGGAAGGACTTCAAAGACAGGCTGGGATATGATAGCGTTTTTTTAAATAGTATGGCTAGGGGTGCTGGTCTTGTGGATGTGCACATTAAGCACCTTCCGGATGACACAGGGTTCACCTTTCATCGAGGTAATAGTCAGAGTAGGATAGATAGGTTTTTTTTGAAGGAGGCCTCTGCTTTCTCACCCCCAGTGGTGCAGGCAGTGGAGTTCTCTGATCACTGTATGCTATCTGTGGTCTTGAATGCTTCAGACTTCCCTCAGAGGGGAAAAGGCATCTGGAGATTAAATTCGACTCTCCTTGAGGAAGAACATGTTAGACAATCCTTTGAGGAATTCTTTCAGGCACAAGTGACCATCCTGGACTTTTGTAGCAGCAAGGCTGAGTGGTGGGAGCTGACCAAAAAGA
This sequence comes from Pelophylax lessonae, assembly GCF_965119305.1. Lineage (NCBI taxonomy): Eukaryota > Metazoa > Chordata > Amphibia > Anura > Ranidae > Pelophylax > Pelophylax lessonae. Next base: position 18,846,906 of record NC_138772.1, read on the forward strand.
GGATTTCTGGATTCTTCAGGGGCCTAGCCAATAAAAAACAGTTTAATAGATAAATGACCTACCAACGTTTGCGGAGGAAGCTGGATATTCTTGTCTCTGCAAACAGGGTGTAGCTGTTAAGATGGTCGTTGGCCTTAAGGATAGTACAGGTTCCTTGACAAAGTCCAGGTCAGGGATCCTGGAGGTCGTGAGGTCTTTTTATGCTGAACTTCTTGGGAGGAAAGAGCTTGACCGAGACAAGATGGAAAGCTTTTTGGACTCTACTCCAGGTCTAAATGGTGGAGATGTCCCCTTGATGAATTTGACAGAAGAGATCACAGTTGAAGAGGTGACGAGGGCAATTGAACAGCTTGCCATCAAAAAGTCACCTGGACCGGATGGTCTGACGGCTGAGTTTTACAAAGCCTTTAAGTCTATTCTGGCCCCACATTTGGTAGAGGTTTTTAACAGTTGTCTTGCTGAGGGGATGCTTCCCCCTTCCATGAGACTCTCAGCTGTGATTCTTCTTTCAAAAGGTAAAGATCCTTCGATGATTGAGAATTGGCGCCCCATCAGCCTTCTCAATGTCGATAGAAAGGTGCTGGCGAAGATACTTTTCTGGCGCCTATCGGCAGTAGCAGATTCTTTGCTTTCTCGCCATCAGCACTGTTCGATCCAGGGTAGGAGCACCTTCACAGCGGTTTTAGCTGTCCGGGAGGCCTTGGAGCAGTGCAGGGCTGCAGGCTGGGGAAAGTATTTACTGGCATTGGATCAGGCAAAGGCTTTCGATCGTGTCAACCATGAGTACCTGTGTTTGCCCTTTAGTAAGTACGGTCTGCCGGGTGGTTTTGTCGATTGGTTAAAAGTCTTGTATAAGGGGGCAGAAAGCTTCCCTCTTGTTAATGGTTGGGTTGGACAGTCCTTTGAGGTTGGCTCTGGGGTGCGCCAGGGTTGTCCCCTGAGTCCCCTGCTCTATGTGTTTGCAATCGACCCCTTCATCAGGAGGCTAGAGAGCAGCATGTTGTGTGGGGTACCAGTGGGAATCGCGGGTGAGCCGCCTTTGAGGGTTGTTGCCTATGCGGATGATGTGTCAGTGATTGTCACTGGGACAGATGAAGCGGAGGAGGTGGTCTCTCTGACATCACGGTACTCTGAAGCATCAGGCTCCAAGATCAATCAGGAAAAGAGTGAAGTTTTTTGGATGGGAAAGGAAGGTGAGGGGTTTGATCTCCCTGACACCTTTCCAGTGCCCCAGGAAAACATTAAGATATTAGGCATTGAATTTGGACCTGGCGATTATGGCCTCAAAAACTGGGAAGGCAGGCTGGAAGTTGCCAATACTAAGGTGGTCAGCTGGAAGAGATGGAAGTTATCTCTGAGGGAAAGGGTTGATCTGATTAAGACTTACCTGATACCGATCTTCTTGTATGTCAGCCCTGTCTGCATCTTGCCAGTGTCTCTCTATGCTAGGATCTATAGTGTGTTCTTCAAGATGCTGTGGGGGAACAGACTGAACCCCATCAAGAGGAATGTTACCTATCTATCCAGGAGGGAGGGTGGCTTAGGTATGGTCAACCCCGTTCTTTTCTTTTCACTGCTATTTCTCAAGTTTAACATTGGTAGTATGCTTGCAGTGGAACCTCCTGGATGGGCAGGCATGTTTAGATCTTGGTTTAGGCCTTTTCTGCGACTTTGGGAAGAAGGTGGTCAAGTGAAGAATCTCAGGGGTCATCGTGGTCAGCTCCCAGCCTATGTCGCTCCGTGTCTGAAGTTGCTGCGGCAGTGGCAGTGAGCGGAGTCTTGAGCGAAGTCTTTCATGACCCACTGGCCTTAAGGGATTGCCCAGGCCCAATTTTGAGGGAAGGGTTAAGACTGATTAATTTGTCTAGAGTCCCCCTTAAATTCAGGGATCTGGCCTGGTTGTGCTTCCACGGGAGGCTCTATGTTCGGGGCAATTTGAAATTCCGCAGTGGGGTGGATCGTGGTTGTCCTCGGGAGGAATGTACAGGTGAGGAGGAGACTATGGACCATTTTCTGCTTCGTTGCCCTTTTAACATAGAGGTATACAAACAGGTGGGGCGGGCCCTCGGTGTTCCTTTCCTCTCCAGGCTGGGTTATGCTGAGTGGGTGTACGGAGCATTCAATACTGGTGGGGGCTTTTGTTTGGATACACTTTTTTTAGTTAGCTTAGTAGTCCGTTATTACACATGGAATGCACGGTGTCAGGTCACCCTTCGGCGTAAAATCCTTCCTGTTCAGGTGGTGGTGTGTGACATTCTGCATGAGGTGGGGAAGATTTGGGCGCTTGAGAGAGACAAGTGGAGTCAGAGGGCTTGGCTGAAGGCGTGGAGGGGTTTCAAGCCTCCCTGACTGCCAGGAGTCTCTTTCCTGGGTGTGGCTTTCTGTCTCTTATCACCCTAGATTTTTTCTTTATGCTCAGTTTTTGATAAATGGCTGCATACATAGGTGATGGGTTGTGCCTCTTAGGCCCTCTCTGCTGCTTTATGTAAATAGTTTTTTCTAAAAATGTTGGAAGTGGATTATGTATATATTGTATATATTCTGCACATGGATGTGTATTCCTTTGTTTTCTGTTGGAATATTGTACTATAGTTCTGTTTTTTACTTTTGTATAAAATATGTTGCTTGATTCTTTTCAATAAAAGATCAATAGTGTCCCATCATTGGTGTCAGTGGAAGGAACAGTGCCCCATCATTGGTATCAGTGGGAGGAATAGTGCCCCATCATTGGCATCAGTGGGAGGAATAGTGTCCCATCATTGATATCAGTGGGAGGAATAGTGTCCCATCATTGGTATCAGTGGGAGGAATAGTGCCCCATCATTGGTATCAGTGGGAGGAATAGTGTCCCTTCATTGGTATCAGTGGAAGGAATAGTGACCCGTCATTTTTTATAAGTGGGAGGAATAGTGTCCCATCATTGGAATCAGTGGGAGGAATAGTGCCCCATCATTGGTGTCAGTGGGAGGAATAGTGTCCCATCATTGGTGTCAGTGGGAGGACTAGTGCCCCATCATTGGTGTCAGTGGGAGGACTAGTGCCCCATCATTGGTATCAGTGGGAGGAATAGTGCCCCATAATTGATATCAGTGGGGGGAATAGTGCCCCATCTTTGAAGCCAGTGGAAAGAATAGTGCCCCTCCCTTTGTGTCAGTGGGGAAAATAGTGCCCCAACATTGGTATTAGTGGGAGCAATAGTGACCTGGGATTGGTGTCAGTGGGAGGAATAGTGCCCCATCATTGGTATCAGTGGGAGGAATAGTGTCCCTTCATTGGTATCAGTGGAAGGAATAGTGACCCGTCATTTTTTATAAGTGGGAGGAATAGTGTCCCATCATTGGAATCAGTGGGAGGAATAGTGCCCCATCATTGGTGTCAGTGGGAGGAATAGTGTCCCATCATTGGTGTCAGTGGGAGGACTAGTGCCCCATCATTGGTGTCAGTGGGAGGACTAGTGCCCCATCATTGGTATCAGTGGGAGGAATAGTGCCCCATAATTGATATCAGTGGGGGGAATAGTGCCCCATCTTTGAAGCCAGTGGAAAGAATATTGCCCCTCCCTTTGTGTCAGTGGGGAAAATAGTGCCCCAACATTGGTATTAGTGGGAGCAATAGTGACCTGGGATTGGTGTCAGTGGGAGGAATAGTGACCGGTCATCGGTATGAGTGGGAGGAATAATGCTCCATCATTGGTGTCAGTGGGAGGAATAGTGCCCAATCGTTGATGCCAGTGGAAATAATAGTGCCCCATCCTTGGCATCAGTATGAGGAATATTGCCATATAGTTGATGCCAGTGGAAAGAATAGTGCCCAATCCTTGGTGTCAATGGGAGAAACAGTGACCCGTCAATGGTATCGGTGGGAGGAATAGTGACCCGTCAATGGTATCAATGGGAGAAATAGTGACCCTCCATTGGTGTCACTGGGAAAATTAGTGTCCCTAGCCCTGAGATTTTCACAGCTTCGCCACATAGCAAAGCCCTGTCTGGTGACTCATGACTCATGCAGATAGCAGGGGGAAGAGGCAGCAGATAGAAATCACACTAGGTGCTTTGGATTGAGGTAAGCACACACTATGGAAGAATATGCTTTGTTTATTTTTCATTTCCGAGGTTTACAACCACTTTAATAATAAATGATTACAAGTAACGCTAAGTTCGATCATGAAGGAATAATCAGTCTAGCTGGGAGTAGAGGCCATCCCAGTATAAAGCGCAGAGCCCCACGAATGGCTGTTTTGCAAGGCATTTGGTATCTGATCCAAGTAGATCACAGTCTGCTTTGGATGGTGTCCTGGTAAACTCAGCCAGGGGTGATAAATAAAATCAGATCAAATGGGAAAATATAAGAAGTACACATGTGGAAAACTTTTATGTTGGAAACCGGACTTTAAATAAAAAAAATAAAAAAAGACAATGGAAAAATGCGCAGAGCTGATTTTACACATCAGTTGCACGTGATCATTGTCCAGAAAATGTACTATGGAGAGATTTCCTTGATGTTCTTCACCAGATACATGAGACAGGAAAATACAGACACGTGCCAAAAAAAAAAATTAAAAAGATAGCTATAATAAAGAATGGAATGAAATGTAGCCAGCTTCCAGAACAATTCTGTACTGTCCCTAATCCTTCTTCTCATCAATAAAAAGGAACAAATGGATTTCGTTTTTGGTTTTGGCAACAGATATGTGAACCAAAACACCAAAACTCATCCAGCAGAAGTCTTTACTTTTGGGGCTTATTCACATCAGTGCACAATGTATAGAACAGCCAGCTTGTCATATGTCCTTTTGTTTAGCCACTTAACCACTTAAGCCCCGGAGGATTTGGCTGCTCAAAGACCAGGGCCAATTTTGCGATTCGGCACTGCATGACTTTAACTGACAATTGCGCGGTCGTGTGACGCTGTACCCAAATGAAATTGACGTCCTTTTTTCCGCACAAACAGAGCTTTCTTTTGGTGGTATTTTATCACCTGTGCGATTTTTACTTTTTGCGCTATAAACAAAAAAAGAGCGTCAATTTTGAAAAAATAACAATATTTTTAAAAATTTTTTTATATGAAATTCCCCCCCCCAAAAAAATGTAAAAATCTAAATTTTTTAACATTTTAGGCCAATTTGTTTTATGCTACATATGTTTGGTAAAAAAAATCGCAATAAGCGTATTTTTATTGGTTTGCGCAAAAGTTATTGCGTTTACTAACAAAGGGAAAGATTTACGTCATTTTTATTATTTTTTTTTTTTAACGAGTAATGGCGGCGATCTGCGGTTTGTTTTTTGCGGGACTGCGACATTGCGGTGGACAGATCGGACCCTTGACTGACATTTTTGACAGTTTTGGGGGGACCAGTGACATTACTACAGTAATCAGTGCTCTACATATGGACTGTTACTGTAAAAATGATACTGGCAGGGAAGGGGTTAACTTTATTAGAGAGCAAGGGGTTAAGTGTGTCCCTAGGGGCGTGCTTCTAACTGTAAAGGGGCGTGGCTTTTGATGTAACCATAGAGACATACGATCCTACATAGCAGGATCATATGATCTCTGCTGTTACACCAGGGAGAATGACAGGCGGCTTTGTTTACATCAGCCGCCTGCCTTTCTCCCTCTCCAGCGGGAGATCGCGAGTGATCGGCGGACATCGGATCCGCCGGTCACTCGCGCGGGGATGCCCGTGAATGAGCGGGGGCGGGAGCGCGCCTCAGGTGGCGCGCGCTCGCCCCCTATTAGCTCGCAGGCGAGTGACGTACCCATACGTCACTTTGCCTGCACGGGGCTGACCGCCGCAGTATATGTACTTGCGGCGGTCGGCAAGTGGTGGACCGGAAGATTTTCCCCCTTACTGACCAGGCCATTTTTTTGCAATTCGGCACTGCGTTACTTTAACGGACAATTGCGCGGTCGTGCGATGATGTACACAAAAAAAAAATGATGTCCTTTTTTTTTCTCACCAATAGAGCTTTCTTTTGGTGGTATTTGATCACCTTTGTATGTTTTTTTTTTTTTTTTTTTGCGCTATAAGGCCCTGTTCCCACCTGAGCGTTTTTCAGCTCATAAAACGCTCATCTCTGAAGTCTCAAAATGCCCAACAAGAAAAAGTTCATTAATTTCAATGGCCCCTGTTTACATATAAGCGTTTTGTCACCTGAAGCTCAAAAAAGTACATCAGCTTCTTTTTTAGCAGATTACAGGCGTTTTTGTTAGATGTCAATGCCTGCCTCCAAACACTGGCAAAAAACGCCTGGAAAAAGCCCAAAAAAAAACACCCGAAAAAAGTCCAAAGAAATGCATGAAAACCAGACGCTCGGGTATGAATGGAGCCTAAACAAAAAAGAAAAGCGACAATTCTGAAAAAAAAAGCAAAATTTTTCACATTCTGCCATATAACATCCCCCCCCCCCCCCGCCAAAAAATGTAAGAATCTAATTTTTGTCATCCTTTTAGGCCAATTTGTATTCTGCTACATATTTTTGGTAAATAAAAATCCCAATAAGCGTATTTTGATTGGTTTGCGCAAAAGTTATTGCGTCTACAAGTTAGGGGAAAGATTTATGTAATTTTACATTTTTTTTTTTTTTTTACTAGTAATGGCGGCAATCAGGGATTTTTAGCGGGACTGCGACATTGCGGCTGACAGATCGGACCCCTGACTGACATTTTTTCTTCCTCAGTTTTTCTCCATCACTCAGCTATGGTGACCCCAAAACTGATGGAGAGAGGCAGGGGATAGTCAAAAAAGAATGCTAAACAGACGACTGACTTCCTCCTTATCAACTGATGACGCCATTGGTTGTTAGGAGGTTGGAAGCTAGAAGGTCCTAATGGTGCACAATAAAAAGCTGTGGCTTTCTGTAACTGAAAAGCAGGCAAACGCCACCTTGTATACAGTTTTTGGGCAATTTTTAGGCATTTTGCTGAGGCACCCCTGAAAAAAACTCAAGGCACCCCAGGGTGCCTGGGCACCCTGGTTGAAAAAGGCTGTGCTAGAGAACTGGACCTGGAGAACTGTTTCTGTGATACCTTCAACTACTTTAGTAAAGAACTTTGTTGTTCAGTTCAACTGCCTGGTCTGAAGTCCTCAAAGGGGCGCATGTAAGGCATATCAAAAGAACAGAGCTTACAACAGGGGACTGAAGAGATTGGAGAAGATACAGTACAGAGGTCTAACGAGAAGAATTCTGTCCAGAGGAAGCTAGATTGCCATGGCTAATGACTATTACCATAATTGTATCACATCAGGCATGGGCGAACGGGGCAGCCGCCCTGGGCGGCATTTTTTCATGACACGTGGGGGGCGGCATGACAGTGTTCCCCAACCCCTGGGCCGCGGACCGGTACCGGTCTGTGGATCAAATGGTACTGGGCCGCCCGAGGAACTTTGAATATTTTCACTGTGGCAACCGAGCCGAGGCGCAGAGCATTGCTCCCCCCCGAGCCCACCCATTGTGTGACAATAGCGAATTAAAATTCGCTATTGTCACACTGATCCTCCTCCTGGCCAATCAGGGAGCGGGTCCTCCCGCTTCCTGATTGGCTGAAAGGCAAACCCCACGCCATTGGCCGAGGAGGAGGCGCCGCGGGAGGACTGAGGAGACGTGGGGAATCCGAGGACTGAACTGAAGAGAAGTGAGGTAAGTGCACGGATGGGTCTCACGGGGGGAACGCTGGCGCTCTGCATTGAAAGGTGGCGCGCTGGCATCTCTACAATAAAAGGGGGCAATGCTGTGGCACTCTGCATTTATTGGGGACAATGCTGTGGCACTCTGCATTTATTGGGGGCAATGCTGTGGCACTCTGCATTTATTGGGGGCAATGCTGTGGCACTCTGCATTTATTGGGGGCAATGCTGTGGCACTCTGCATTTATTGGGGGCAATGCTGTGGCACTCTGCATTTATTGGGGGCAATGCTGTGGCACTCTGCATTTATTCTTATGTTGTCATGTTATTTTTTTTTTTGGGGGGGGGGGGGCGCAGGGAGGGAGTCTTGCCCGGGGAGCAATTTAATGTAGTACCGCCACTGTATCACATGCTAATGCAACCAACCAGCCAGGAGACGGGTAACATGGCAGAGGTAATGGGGATGCTCTGCTAGTGAAAGAGTGTTATGCTTGGCCCCTTCACTAGCAGCCGGTCCCCCATCTCCTGGGATCGACCCCATGTCACAGAGTACCTAGGGACCTAGCCTGGAGTCCCAGGGAAGAGATGTGTAGAGGGCGTCCCGGGAAAGAAGAACAAGCATGGAGTCATGGAGCTATGGAGAAGTGTGTTTCCTGTGTCCAAATAGCAACATACAAGGAATTGTCACTGGGAATGAGGGGACATGACTGCTGGGTTGGTGGAGACCTGGTGCATGCTCCGTGGTACTGCCTCAGAAATGCTGCATATTTGGGAAGTGGTGTTCTCTAAGAAAAGTTGTGTCCGAAGGTGCCAGTGTTAACAGCGTATGGAGTATGGCAATGGATTACAAGGAGTTAACTGTGCAAGTGTACTGCTTGCTTCTAAGTCTGGAGTCCTGCCTAATGACCACAGCACAGCTCCTGCCTAAGCTTTAGGCATTAGCAACTGCAGTTCCACAGTGTCCCCACTAGGGTGTCCTAAGCAGCCCCACCCACAAGTTGATGCTGAAAATTGCTATCAGTTTCTGAGAAAATTTAAAGTTACTTCCCTGCACTGTTGCTCTTCCCTGGCAATTTCTATCCCCTGCTCTGGTCCCTTGTATTGACAATGCTGTCAGCTCTACAGCCACCTGTCCTCGACGCTGTTGCTTAAGTTGGCACTGCCAGGTGCCACAGAGAGAGGCCACTAGGGGGCCCCATTAGAATTTTGCTAAGGAACCCATGAATAAACCACTTCTGGACCGGAAGGGTTTACGCCCTAATGACCAGGCCATTTTATGCGATACGGCACTGCGTTATTTTAACTGACAATTACACGGTCGTGTGACGCTGTATCCAAAAAAAAATCAAATTTTTTCATAATTTTAGGCCAATTTGTATTCTGCTACATATTTTTGGTAAAAAAAATCCTCCCGATAAGTATATATTGATTTGCGCAAAAGTTATCGCGTCTACAAACTAGGAGAAAGATTTATGTCATTTTTCAATATTTATTTATTTTTTACTAGTAATGGCCGCGATCAGCGATTTTTAGCGGGACTGCGACATTGCGGCGGACAGATCGGACACCTAATGCCTCGTTTCCACTGAGCGGATCGGTTCGGGTCGGTTCGGTACGGTACGCCGTTTTGAGTGTTTCCATTATGAAAGTGGCCCATACAACCGAACCAAACCGCACCATTCCTGGTCCTCCTTCAGATGTAGGGCCATAGGACGCGGTATGGTACGGTTAGGGCGGAGCTGCTGGCGTCACACGATACATTCCACTGATTGGTGGACAGGAAAACTTCAATGCTCACATCAAACGAAAGCGCAAAACAAACACCACATTTGGTGTAAACCCCGCATGGCCCCTGGCGGTCCGACTTGCAGTGGAAACGCTCACCTGAATAGGCAGGGCCATTCTAACCCTTGCAAACTGTTCCGCTCAGTGGAAACGAGGCATAACTGACATTTTTTTAACTTTTGGGGGTACCAGTGACATTACTACAGTAATCAGTGCTAAAAATATACACTGTTACTGTAATAATGAAACTGGCAGGGAAGGGGTTGACCCAGTGGTGATCAAAGGGTTAAATGTGTCCCTAGGGGGTGCTTTCTAACTGTGTGGGGGGGGGGGGGGGGTGGACCTTCTACATGAACACAGAGCCCTGTGTTCCTAAATAGGAGGAACACAAGATCCCTGTGTTCATAACTGACAGACCAGCGGTCTGCCATGTTTTCAGCGGCAGACCGCCGTTCTGTCTGCATGAGGAGCGATCGCGGGTGCCCGGCGGCAATCGCGGCCGCCGGGCCTGATAAACGGCTTCCCCCTGTGGCGAATGGGAGCACAAGCCTCCGACGGCACATGCACGCCCCCGCTAGCGGCCTCGCAAAGCTACATACAGGTACGTCGTTTCGTGGGATAGAGCCGACTTGCCGCAGTAAAACTGCGGCAGGCGGTCGTCAAGAGGTTAAAGTCATTGAGAAAAACAAAATTCTTAAATAATTCGACTTTGAGAACATGTTTCAATAGCACTAACCTCCATTTTCATCCCTTTGGGAAGAACCCAGATGGCGGATGGTTTCCAGCCTTTTCAGCGTTTGGTCCTGCCGCGGCCGTCAATCACACGACTTCATGTTACCGCCTCGAGGTACATCCGTATAACACGTACGTGCGCCTGCTTTACTTTACTCTGCAGCCTTTTAACATGACTCTGTGTGGCTGCGTGGCGGATACCGAGACAGGGCTTCACTCCGTCACTTTGTCCCTGCCAGTATTCTGTTTATTCCAGACCAAAAAGTGAATCGCAATCCCCCCCCACCTGCCCATCGCAGTTCCATTTTGTAACTTTGTAATTTATTGTTCATAAAATGACCTTTCCATTTTTGCTGCAGATTCTGTATGACTTCCCAAAAAAATGTAAATGTTGTTTGCTTGCAAGCAGGGGAGGACTGGGCCAGGGGGCAGGGGGGCAATTGCCCCCCGGGCTGCTCTGATGCCCCATAAAAAGGCTGCACCGCTTCTGCCACAGACATGTCTAAAGAATTCCTGGTGAAGGGAAGTAAAAAGTCCTCACCACTGACCTACTGAGTGTGGGATGAAGATAAGGACAGAGCTTAAGCCCCACCAGCATGGATGGTGTAAACTGTGTCTCAGCAGAGGCTGGTTCCATGCCCCACTGGAGACTCTCCTTCCCCTGCCAGCCCCGACTGTGCTTTCCCAGCTCCCCCCAATTAGCCTCCGCTGGCCAGATCAGGAACCCGGATTCGACTGGTGAGTAGAGAGTACCTAGAGCGGAGCTTCAGTATAGAATGGGGCAGGGGCGTAACTACAGGGGTTGCAACCGGGCCCCATGCTCCAAGGGACCTGTGTGGCTCCCCTGTACACCTGGATAGGAGGGGCGGCGGGGGCAGCATGTAGAGAAATCACTGTCCTCCTTTTTCCGCCTGTAGCTGAAGGAGGAAAATGGAGGAGATTGGTTCCTCTGTATGCTGCCCCCACCACTCCTCCTATTCAGTTCACTTGAGTTCTGCTGTCTCTGGGCCCCTGTGTGCTCCCCTGGTCTCCCCCTACTGTGCTGCCCCCCCCCCCCCCACTGTGCTCCCTTCCCTCTCCTGCCGGCTGCTGCAGTGGATGTGTCACAATAGAGAACCAGGAAGGGGTCGGTAAATATGTAATTTACCAGCTCCTTCCTTTTCTGAATGGACAGAGTCATAGTCAGTGACATTGTAAAAAAATAAAATAAAATGATAAAAAATAATACAATTAAAATACCAAAAAAAAAAAACTACTGACACCAGTGGGTGAACTTCCAGGATCGCAAAGTTCACACTTGCGACTGGGCCCTGGCATTCCACCACCGTGGGCATTCCCCAAGATGGCAGGAAGGGGGCCCACTGCAGAACTTACGAAAGGGTCCCACTGCAGGACCATAATAAAGGGCTCCGCAATGAGAGTAAAGGGCCCCAGGATCAGTGGGAAGAGCCCCAGGCTTGAAGGCAAGGGCCCCAGCCAGGGGTCCGGGGGGCCCTTCATGGTTTCTTGCACTGGGGCCCTGAAGGTTCTAGTTACGCCTCTGGAATGGGGGTCAGGAGGAGGCCGGGAAGAGGTAGAGTAGGAGGGGGGCCAAGTTGCTGCACCATGGGCCTCTGGTTTGTACTTGCCTCCTGGGCCAAAAGTTGCCAGTCAGCCCCTGCTTGCAAGCAAGGCACATTGAGGTACAGAGGCTGTCACCAGTATTACAATGTATCTAACCCCCCAAAAATGTAACATATTGCAGCTTACCAGTCTTTAGATGTAGATTACTTTTTTTAAGCTTTTTCTCCATTAACACACTTCCTGTCCTAGGGTGGCAATGCTTATTCACTGCACTGTATCTATGGAGAAGTAGATCTGTCACCCTAGCACAGTTGTCCGGAAACTGTGGCCCAGGGGCCAGATGTGGCCCTTTGTTCACTTTTATCCAGCCCTTGGAGAACTTTTCCTCCCACTGATACAATACACTATTCCTCCCAGTGATACCTATTGTTAGTGGGCATTATTCCTCTTACTGACGTCAACAATGGGGCACCATTTCTCCCATTGACACCAACGATGGGACACTTTTCCTCAAACTGACACTAAGGATGGGGAGCTATTCTTCCGGCAGACACCAAAAATGGGGCACTATTCCTCCCATTGACATCAATGATGGGGCACTATTTCTTCCACTGATACCAATGATGGGGCACTATTCCTCCCATTGATACCAATGATGGGGAACTATTTCTCCCACTGATACCAATGAAGGGGCACTATTCCCCCACACTGACATCAATGATGGGGCACTATTCCTTCCCACTGACATCAATGATGGGGCACTATTCCTCCCACTGATACCAATGATGGGTCACTAGTCCTCCCCAGGGCTTTTTTTCTCAGAGAAAAGGTGCAGGAACTCCCCTTTCTAAGTTATTTTGTGTCTCCGCCCCCTACCCACCTTCGAGCACTAACCCTTGGTTCCACCCCTACCCACCTCCGAGCACTGACCCTTGGTTCCACCCCCTACCCAGCTTCTAGTACAGCCCCTTTTCGAGAATATAGAGCCAAGTATAATTTTGTAGTGGAATGTATGGAATTTGGTTATGATAACAAAAAAAGCAATAAAATTGATCCCCCACAGCCAGCAGCAATATACCCCCCCAGCAGCAAAAGATCTCCCAGCAGCCAGCATCAATAGACTCTCTAGCAGCCAGCAACAGTAGACCCCCTCCGCAAACAGTAGATCAATTCCAGCAACAATTAACCCACAGTATCAAAAGATACTCCACCAGCAACAATAGATTTCCAACCAAAAATAGATCCCCTCCAGCATCAATAGATCCAGCATCAGTAGGCCCTCCATGGCATACATTCAGTGCTAGAGAGGTGCCTGAACTGCGTTCCCCCGCGTTCCCGCTGAAAGAAAGCCCTGGTCCTCTCACTGATACCAACAATGAGGCACTATTTCTCCCATTGACACCAACCATGGGACACTTTTCCTCAAACTGACACCAAGGATGGGGAGCTATTCTTCCTGCAGACACCAACAATGGTCACTATTCCTCTCACTGATACCAATGATGGGGTATTATTCCTCCCACTGATACCAATGATGGGGCACTATTCCTCCCACTGATACCAATGATGGGGCACTATTCCTCCTACTGACACCAATGATGGGGCACTATTCCTCCTACTGACAATAATGACGGGGCACTATTCCTCCCACTGATACCAATTATGGGGCACTATTCCTCCCACTGATACCAATGATAGGGCACTGTTCCTCCCACTGATACCAATGATAGGGCACTATTCCTCCCACTGATACCAATGATGGGGCACTATTCCTCCCACTGATACCAATGATAGGGCACTGTTCCTCCCCTCTGATACCAATGATGGGTCACTATTCCTCCCACTAACACCAATGATGGGGCACTATTCCTCCCACTGATAGCAATGATGGGGCACTTTTTCTCCCACTGATACCAATGATGGAGCACTATTCTTCACACTGATACCAATGATGGGGCACTATTCCTCCCACTGATACCAATGACGGGGCACTATTCCTCCCACTGATACCAATGACGGGGCACTATTCCTCCTACTGGTACCAATTGTAGTGCTACCCCCGTAGGAGCATTTCGTGAATAAGGGTATCTCCCACCATGCACAGCCAGGCACACAAATCGCCCACACACTTTGGAGACAGGAATCAGTCCTTACATCTTTGTTTTTTTTTGGTTTTATTAAGGGTATTGAACTTGGATATTAAGGAATACCCATTTGACCAAGATAGCAAAATTTCAAACACAACTACATGCATCCGGTATATACACTTCGCCTTCTACCTCCAGTACAATTTTGCTTGTAGAACTACTCCAACTCCTCCAACACAACTCTTGCTCCTGGAACTACAACTTCCAAGACCAGCTGGCACTGTTTGAATGGTCTAATAAAGGCTCAATTAGACCAGTAGCAAATGCCCTTTACCGTGGGCCCCTTTGGTGTAGCAAAGGAAGTCCTAGTGGAAAGCTGTCCTATCTGTAGCTGCTGCTCCCAGTACCACCTCTTCGGGCATTGCCAACCCACTTGGCTGCAGCTGCTCCTTTTTTCTGCCCATTCCACCACACTCCTCCCGACTGACTCTGCATCTATCCCAGATTGCTCTCACTCAGTCCTCTCAGGCCACCTCTCTGTCCTCCTGACGGTGTATCACTCACCAGCCCTCCTGGCTGTCTTCCTACCTTGATATTTGCCCAGCAGTGTCCTCCTGCTTCCCCCTCCTTGTTCCTGTGCCTCCTGGTCAGGATCCCTCCAACCCTCCACACCCGAGCCCAGAGACCCGAGACCTGAGTCCTCCCCCACCCCCTCCCCCAGACTAGGGCATTACTCTCAAAGGCCTCTGATAGCCTAACACTCCATCTTCCACTGCCCCAGCTGGGCTAATACTGAGTATTTGAGGGGGCCTGCCCCCTGCCAATCCAACCTTTGGGGATTGGTCAGTGCCCTAATGAATACTCTAGACAGCTGTGCCTTACCTCATCTCCCATTCTTCTGGAAGTGTCTAGTAAGTTCGAGACGAAGGGGAGAAGGTCTCAGTGATGCTGCCTGTGAGTCACCCAGCTCTCTCTGGATCTTTGACCAACCCAGGATAAAAAACACACAGGCTTGGCTACCACCCAAGCCTAAACAAATTTACCCACTCTGAACAAAATAGACAAATGGACAAAAATATTGGGGCATGGGGCGGGATTTTAAGGGTACCGTCTGTGACCAATAGTAACTAGTATTCAAACATACAACATAGTATATTAAAAATGTATACATTTTATTACAAAATCAAGTATAAAATACATATACACAGAAGAACTGTAGACATAGGACAGGTCAAATAAACAGTGCAAGTCAGCAAAGCTATAACATTTGAGCAATTGTAGCAGACCGTGTGGAGATCCCAGATGTCCGGGCATACGCCCTGGTATATCTAGGAGAGCTTCCTCGGACCGATTACCCACTACCCGACATGTTTCGTGGGTAATTCCGCTTCCTCAGGGGTATAGGGGTATACAATCTCAGTCAATGTAATAACTGTAGAGTAAAATAAAACATATACATATATATATAAGACATTTCATTTATGTACATACATATATTCTACAATTGTATCATATTAAGACAAAAAGATTTATCCAGTTTGGGTATTTAATATATATTTAGACCCCGTTCAGACAGGGGCGACACGACTTGCTGGGGCGACCTGTAAAGTAGCGGTGCACGCTGTGCACCGCGACCTCAGCGCGACTTGCACGGACTTTATATAATTGAAGTCAATGCAAGTCGCCTCCAGGTCGCCCAAAAGTAGTATAGGACCCTTTTTCTAAGACGGAGCGACTTGTGTCGCTCCAATTAGAACGGGTCCTGTGCTAATCAATGGCAGGCGACCGACCGCGACTTGCACGGACTTCATATAATTGAAGTCAATGCAAGTCGCCTCCAGGTCGCTCCAAAGTGTGTCGCTCCTATTAGAACGAGTCCTGTGCTAATCAATGGCAGGCGACCGACCGCGACTTGTCAGGCGACCAAGTCGCCTGACAAGTCGCGCTAGTGTGAATGGGGTCTTAATATGATGGTCTGGGAGTGGTAAAACAGAAACAACTGAGTACTTTAGTTTTTTATTTACAATAACAACCATGTTTTTAGGGCAAGCTTTCGGTGTGTACCCACTTGAGAGCAGTACAGGAATTGGAGTCCCGGTGGTATTGTCCACTGAACACAACAGGTGATATCACTTTTTCTGTGCCTGTTAAGAAAAGCACCTTAGCAATGGCATGTGTACAATCAGTGGCTTAATGTGGGTAGGACCACAAGGCCAGTTGCCCATGGCATAAAATTCTTAGGAGTACAAAACTAGGATTTGGGGTGAGCCGAGACGGGAGATCGGTCAGTGTGTGCTCATGTTCTGGTCCTGTCAGCGGCATGCTCACTCCTCTCTCTCTCCCTCCTAGGCTGTCTGGGTCAGATTGGGTGGCTGTAGGTTGGAGTGGATGGAGTTGAGGAGAACGAATGATGAGCTCCTGCTGAGTGTGTGGCAGTGCACTACTTGCTGCAGTTAAAGGTGGCTCTGATCGCTCTTCTCCTTCCTCTCCTCCCTCCTTCACGGGACCAGTGTGAGCTGGCATGACATGCACTGGAGCTCCCCCAGCTACCAGTGGGGGGGGGGGGGGGGTTATATGGATTTGGGGTGCACAATAAAGGGGGTGAAGGGAGTAGGGGTGCACAATGATGAGGTATAGAGTAGGGGGAGCTCACTTAGGAGGGTGCATTGAGTGGATGAGAAAGCCGGGTACACAGGGGAACCTAGGTAAGGCACAGATCTTCCTACGATGTGTGGAAGGGACTCAGGGAGTGCTAAAGGTCTACGTCTTAGGGGGCGCATTACTTGCTTTGCCCCAGGCGCTGGCAACCCTTGCTACGCTATACAAAAACCTTTGTTTGTATTCTTCTTTCATACATTTCTATACCATACATAAACTTTTAAAAGAACAAATGTTTGTGGCCCCAAAAGTTTCAAATTCCTGTTGAAATCGTTCCTAGCACATGTGCATTACAATAAGTACGATCTTCCCCGACAACTTTAACAATTTTTTTTTCATTCAGATATAAAAACACGAGAAAAATGATTCCACCCTTCACCTTCGTTTTTTATTGTCAACAAGGTGAAGATGCGATCATGGATTTGACCTAATTAACCATCAAAAAAATCAAAAGAACATTTCGAAAATAATTTTTTTTTAACAAAATTCTATCCAAGTATGACCAGCTTAATGAAGCCACCACATGTATAGACTAATGAACCGTAATGTGTTAATTTTTTGTTTTGGGGCCTACATACACTTTAATTGGGGACACAGCACTCCCACGCAGCTCAAAGTCAAGTTATAGGAATTCTCTGATCGAAGACGCCCAATTTTCAGAAGACAAAAATCAACCTTTGCAGTGCATGGCCTTTGTCCCACTGAACAATCATCAGTCGTGGCAGTGGACAGAAGTGGATAACATGGAGAGTATAGAAGAGTGTTAGATACCAGTATCAATACCTTCTTTCCCATTGATAGTAGACAAGGGTCGACGTGATGAAGCATACAGAAGAGGATCTCAGGTACCAGGAACTTTACTTTCTCTCCCATTGATAGTAGACAAGGGAGGACATGATGGAGAATATAGAAGGGAATCCCAGGTACCAGGATCAATACTTTCTCTCCCACTGCTTGTAGACATGGGTGGACATGATGGAGAATATAGAAGGGGGTCTCGGGCACCAGGATCTTTACTTTCTCTTTCCATTACCGGTAGACAAGGGTAGACATGGAGGAGAATATAAAAGGGGATCTCAGGTACCAGGATCTTTACCTTCTCTTTCCATTGCTGGTGGACAAGGGTAGACATGGAGGAGAATATAGAAGGGGATCTCAGGTACCAGGATCAATACCTTCTCTCCCATTGCTTGTAGACAAGGATGGACATGATGGAGAATATGGAAGGGGGTCTCAGGTACCAGGATCAATACCTTTTCTCTCATTGCTAGTAGACAAGGGTCGACATGATGAAGAATAGGGAAGGGGGTTTCAGGTACCAGGATCTCAACCTTCTCTCCATTTGCTAGAAGACAAAGGTGGACATGTTGGAGAATACAGAAGG
The DNA here is from genome assembly GCF_965119305.1 of Pelophylax lessonae. Taxonomy (NCBI): domain Eukaryota; kingdom Metazoa; phylum Chordata; class Amphibia; order Anura; family Ranidae; genus Pelophylax; species Pelophylax lessonae. The sequence continues at coordinate 18,864,739 of NC_138772.1, forward strand.
GAATCTCAGGTTTTATCCAGGACCATATCTTCTCTCCATTTGCTAGTAGACAAGGGTGGACATGATGGAGAATATAGAAGCGGATCTCAGGTACCGGGATCATTACCTTCACTTTCCATTTCAGGTAGACAGGGTTGGACGTTATGAAGAATACAGAAGGGGATCTCGGGTACCAGGATCAATACCTTCTCTCCCATTGCTTGTAGACAAGGATGGACATGATGGAGAATACAGAAGGGAATCTCAGGTTCCATCCAGGACCATATCTTCTCTCCATTTGCTAGTAGACAAGGGTGGACACGATGGAGAATATAGAAGTGGATTCTAGGATTCAGGATCATTACTCTCACTACATGTTGGAGAATACAGAAGGGGATCACAGGTACCAGGATCATTACCTTCTCTCCCATTGATAGTAGATAAGGGTTGACATGATGGAGAATATAGAAGGGGGGTCTCAGGTATCATTACCTGTTGCCTGTTACAAGGAAACAAAATCGACATGTCATCTGATGGTGTTTAGTGAGCTCAGTAGCTCATCTGTTATAAAATTGTTTCCTTCTTGTCTGTTAAACTGATAGTTGAAAGAATGAAAGGATTAAAAGAGGTGCATGGAAGCCAGCCAGACTCCAGTCTGATGTACTCACCCTCCAGTCTGCCACCAACCAAGTAGACCTGTCTCATGATATAAATAAAGAACAGGGGTTTAGTTGACACGCATTTGCAAACGCATGTGTAAGCTGCAGGGCCACTACATGGCACCCTGTGGTACCTGCAGTCCTAACACTTTCTATTTTAAGTGTCTCCACAATGGAAGCACATGGCTGCTAATGGATAGATGGGAGACAGGTGGAAGGGAGGCAGCCCTACCTCCCCTAACCTGCTCCCATCTATGACTGGTCTAATATATCAAAACTCTAATAGCGATGTTGTAGTGATGGTACAAACTGAAAAGGACCAGCTGAGAAGCATACACCTCCATCCCCTTGGCAGATGCAGTATAAAACACAGATTGGGACTTTATATGAGGCATTAGCCTGTAAAGCACAGCGCCTCCATCCCTAATTTCATTAAAAAATTTGGGACTTTAAATGAGAGACAAGCAGGTCATGCTATTGGTCTCCATCCCTGTATATGAAAAACTAAGGTCAAATCAGACTGCATCCACCAAAAACTCACGAAAATCGCACGGTGGGACTTTAAATGAGGCACCAGCCTGTAGGCAAGGCACCTCCATCCCTGGTTACATGAAAAATATAGGCTATGTGGGACTTTAAGTGAAACACCAGCAGGTAACGCCCAGCGTCTCCATCCCTGTATCAGAAAAACTGAAAGTTGAAGGATTAAGAGAGGTGCATGGAAGTCAGCCAGCCCCCAGTCTGATGTACTCACCCTCCAGTCTGCCACCAACCAAGTAGACCTGTCTCTTTTTCCTTCTTGTCTGTTAGGCAGGTAATCTTTAAAGAGACCCTGTCACAACGTATACAATTGCAGATAAAATCACAGCTTGCAATGTTCCTCTGTACTTGTTTGCAATTTTGACTTCTTCAAGAGAATCACGAGACCCCCTCCCTCGTTGCACATCATACCACAGTCCTCTTCTTTTCTGGGTGTGTCCAATTACTGTCTGTGCAGAGCCAGCTCCTCCAATCTTATGTAGAATACTATGGAGTGGTCATTGAATGACAGCTCTGAGTCTGCTGGGGCTGCTGACATCACATTCAAGATGGCGACACCTATTAGCAGACTTGGATGTCTACACAAGGGAGGATTTTACAGGTAGATAACATGACAAATATGCTACATGCACGTATAATTATATGGGAATATCTGTTGTTGAAATGAATTGCCTGATGACAGGGTCTCTTTAAAAAATTTAGGACATTGCAGGGATTTATGGCTGCATTCTTTAAGTTTATAGCCTCTATAAAATTAGGGCTGCTGCATTTTCATACGTCTAGAGTTTATTTCTGAAAGGCGATGCTATTAATATCCTGATGTACAGCCAAGGAAGACGATCCAGGGATGAACAACATCTCGTAAATATCTAATTGCATTAAATAAATGACACCACATACTGGGCAATATGTGTACAAAACGGTCCAATGAGATGTACGCCTTCCCTGATAGTGTTATCCTTTCTATCCAGGTCAGTCCGTGATGGAAATTCTATCATAGAGGGTTTGTTACAAAATGGCTATATAGTTTTGAAAACCCAACTGAACTTAAATCAATTATTAAATACATCCCAGATGGATCAAAAACAAAAATGTATGCAGAACAGCCACAGCCTGAAAAGAAAAGCCTTTCCCCTGCCAGCATGCTGCAGAGAGTGTGTGGAAGCAGTGGTCTCCCTGCAGAGGTCTGATATGCCCCCTGCTGAAGCTAGAGCTTTCCGTCATCATATCCAAGATGGCGGCAACCGACAGCAGTTTCAGGGCTTTTGGATGTCTACATAAAGAAGGTATTTACAGGTAAATAATATGCATGAAATACCCTACATGCATATAGAGTATAATTCTATAGGAATTCTGTTATTGAAATGAATGGTCTGATGACGGAGTCTCTTTAAAATTTAGGTCCTTGCAGGTGCATCAAAACAAATTCTCATTTTCTATAGAAAGCAGCCACAGCCTGATTAGAAAGGCCTGTGACCCTGCCAGCATGCTGCGAGAAGATCCCTTTCCCTATGTGAGGAATCAGCGGCCTCTCCTCAGAGATCTGACATGTCCCCTGCTGAGTCAGAGCCAAAGCTCTCCAATCAGCAGGGAGCATGCACTTCAATGATTGCAGAGCTGTAGGTTTGACTTAGCAGGGGGCATGTGAGACCTCTGTAGAGAGACCCCTGCTTCTAGTAGAGCTGCATGCTAGCAGGCGATAGGCTTTACAGCTTGGGATGTGGCTGCTTTCTAAAGAAAACAAACTGTAAGTCTTTGCACACCTTCTCTGGAATGTATTTACCTGATTTAAGTTGAACTTAACCACTTAAGCCCCGGAAGATTTTACCCCCTTCCTGACCAGGGCCTATTTTGCGATTTTTTACTGCGCGACTTTAACGGACAATTGAGCAGTCGTGCGACGCTGTACCTAAACTAATTTGACGTCCTTTTTTTCCCACAGACAGAGCTTTCTTTTGGTGGTATTTGATCACCTGTGCGATTTTTTGATCATGAGCTATAAACAAAAAAAAGAGTGTAAATTTTGCAAAAATAACAATATTTTTCAAATTTTTTTATATGAAATTCCCCCAAATAAATGTAAAAATCAAAATTTTTTTAATATTTTCGGCCAATTTGTTTTATGCTACATATTTTTGGTAAAAAAAAACGCAAAAAGCGTATTTTGCGTGGTTTGCGCAAAAGTTATCGCGCTTACTAACAAAGGGAAAGATTTTTGTCATTTTTGGTGGTTTTTTTTAACGAGTAATGGCGGCGATCTGCGATTTTTTTTTTTTTTGCGGGACTGCGACATTGCGGCGGACAGATCGGACCCTTGACTGACATTTTTGACACTTTTGGGGTTACCAGTGACATTACTACAGTAATCAGTGCTATACATATGCACTGTTACTGCAAAAATTACACTGGCAGGGAAGGGGTTAACTTTATTGGAGAGGGAGGGGTTAAGTGTGTCCTAGGGGCGTGTTTCTAACTGTGATGGGACATGGCTATTGGTGTAAAAACAGAAATCAACGGTCCTACATAGTAGAACCGTCTGATCTCCATTTTTACACAGGGGAGAATGACAGACGGCTTGTTTACATTAGCCGCCTGTCTTTCTCCCTTCCCGGCGAACGATCGCGAGTGACCGGTGGACATCGGGTTGTTAGGGAACAAGCCGGGGCAGGCGCGTGCCTCAGTGGGCGCGCGTTCGCCCGCTATTGGCTCACAAGCCAGTGACAGGCTAGTGACGTACCGGTACGTCACTTTGCCTGGCCGGGGCTGACCGCTGCAGTATATGTACTTGCGGCGGTCGGCAAGTGGTTGAAGTTCAACTGAGCTTACATTTTTTTACCCAGGGCTTTTTGTAAGTGGGAACGCAGGGGAACGCAGTTCTGGCACCTCCAGACTTAAATGTATGTAATGGAAAGAGGCAGGGGAGGACTGGGCCAGGGGGGCAATTGCCCCCTGGGCCGCTCTGATGTCCTGTAAAAAGGCTGCCACAGACATGCCTAAAAGGTCCAGCATACCTTGCCAGAACTTCAGAGCTTCTTGCCGGAACGAAGGGCTCCCATGCACATGCGCGTGAGTGGCGTAATTGCGTCTTCAGCCAATCACACAGCCAGAAAGCACAAACCCGGAAAAAAGACCGGGGGAAGATGTCAGCCCTCTCAGCAGTGACAGCACATCGCTGGAGGGCTTTGTTCTAAGGTAAGTATTTCATAATGTGATGCATACTAGTATATTATACAATTGTGTTACAGGTGTTTGTTTTTAACCAGCCGTGGTTTACAATTGCTTTAAGTTGGAAGAGTGTTAAAATAAAAATGGGTGCACTGAAGGACTTGGTGGGATGGCCAGTGGGCGGATTCGGTGGAACTGACAGTGGGCGGGCCCCAGGGAATATTGGCGGCCAGGCCCGGGGGGGGGGGGGGCAAGACCTAAAGCTGTGTAAGGAGCCCTAAAAGTTCTGATGGCTGCCCGGACTCCGAGCTTGCCCTGAAGTTAGTGTCAGTTTTGCTCTTGCCGAATAAGGAGGCTTTTGGACAAGGATATCTTTTCACCTCTAACAAAGTCGATGTAAAAGCATATTCCAGCCAGGACCCAAGTACATTGGATTCTACTTCCACTTCCCTGCTTTGTGCACTGGTCCAAACCATTTGGTGGAGGGGGGATTATGATGTGGAGTTGTTTTTCAAGGGTTGGGCTTGGCCCTTTAGTTCCAGTGAAGGGAACTCTTAAGGCGTCAGCATACCAAGACATTTTGGACAATTTCATGCTCCCAACTTTGTGTGAACAGTTTGGGGACGGCCCCTTCCTGTTCCAACATGACTGCTCACCAGTGCACAAAGCAAGGTTCATAAACACATGGATGAGCAAATTTGGGGTGGAGGAACTTGACTGGCCTGCACAGAGTCCTGACCTCAACCCGATAGAACACCTTTGGGATGAATTAGAGCGGAGACTGCGAGCCAGGCCTTCTCGTCCAACATCAGTGCCTGACCTCACATATGCGCTTCTGAAAGAATGGTCAAACATTCCCATAGACACACTCCTAAACCTTGTGGACAGCCTTCCCAGAAGAGTTGAAGCTGTTATAGGTGCAAAGGGTGGGCCAACACAATATTGAACCCTACAGACTAAGACTGGGATGCCATTAAAGTTCATGTGCGTGTAAAGGCAGGTGTCCCAATACTTTTGACAATATAGTGTATATAAATAGAATACCTATGTATATTCATATCATAGATACATTCACAATATACAATAACAGTATCATAGTTCCTAAGACCTCCATCCTTTGCCATTAAAAAGCCGTCCTTGAGCTCCACTCAGTGACTTTGCCTAGGCTGAGATGATGTAATCAGTCTGCTGCAGGCAGGAGGAAGCATTTCTTCAGTCCCCTCTTCCCCCGGTGATCTGACTGCAACATTGAAGCAAGCTGACTCTATATTCTTGATTTGATAAAGATCTGAGGCTGTTTACACTATCGCGGGCTGGGAATGCACGCACAATCGGTCGTGTTCCCGACATGTGAAGAAATGCGCTTCTGTTTAGAAGATGCCCGGGGCTACCATTAATCTTTACTAGCAATCCCCACACATCGGAGAGGCGACCATGTTTGCACATGGGCAGAACCGCATAGTGGCGCAACACCATGCAATTCCGTGCAATGCAATTTTCAAATGAAATGAATAGGCATCCCTACCCACAGAGCGCAGACCAGAGTGAACCGGGCCTGAATGAATAGGATTTGTCAATTTCTCTTCCAATCTCTACTGCTGTATTTGTGGCCATGTTGTTTCTTATAAATAAATAATTAAAAAAAACAAACAAACAAATAAAAAAACATTGTAGCAAGCCACAAGACGAGAGGCTAGGGCTGATTTGTGTCAAACGTTATTTCTATATCAAGGGCTGAGATATATCCTGGGTAACTATAGGCCGGTCAGCCTAACATCAATAGTCTGCAAGATTTTGGAGGGGATGTTAAGGGACCACATACAAGACTTTAGTAATGAAAACGGTATTATTAGAAGTAATCAGCATGGATTCATGAAAAATCGTTCTTGCCAGACCAATCTATTAACCTTCTACGATGAAGTGAGCTTCCACCTAGATAAAGGTAAGCCTATGGATGTGGTGTATCTGGACTATGCAAAGGCCTTTGACACCGTTCCCCACAAACACTTACTGTACAAACTAAGGAAGGTAGGTATGGACCATAAGGTGAGTACCTGGATAGAGAACTGGCTCCAGGGGAGAGTACAGAGGGTGGTGATTAATGGGGAGTACTCGGATTGGGCGGGTGTGGAAAGTGGGGTCCCCCAGGGTTCGGTCCTGGGACCAATCCTGTTTAATTTATTCATAAATGATCTAGAGGAGGGGATATCTAGTACAATCTCAGTATTTGCGGATGATACTAAACTAAGCATGCCAATATCTTCTATGCAGGATGTGGAAACCTTACAAGCGGACCTGAACAAAATAACGGGGTGGGCAACTACATGGCAGATGAGGTTTAATGTTGAGAAATGTAAAGTAATGCACTTGGGTGCCAGAAACCAGAAAGCAAGCTACTCACTAGGGGGGGAACCTCTGGGTGAGTCTAGGATGGAAAAGGACCTGGGGGTCCTAGTGGACAACAGGCTTGGCAGTGGCATGCAATGCCAAGCCGCTGCAAGCAAAGCCAACAGAATACTGGGATGTATAAAAAAGGGGATTCACTCCAGAAATAAAGAGATTATTCTCCCACTCTACAAGACTCTGGTCCGGCCACATCTGGAGTATGCTGTCCAGTTCTGGGCACCGGTCCTCAGGAAGGATGTACTGGAACTGGAGAGAGTCCAGAGAAGGGCAACAAAAATAATTAGGGGAATGGAGGACATCAGCTATGAGGAAAGACTACAAGCATTGAACTTATTCTCTCTGGAGAAGAGACGATTGAGGGGGGATATGATATCAATGTACAAATACTGTACTGGTGACCCTAGCATAGGGCACAAACTTTTCAGAGAAAGGGAATACAATAAGACATGTGGCCACTCACTAAAACTAGAGGAAAAACGGTTTAACCTTAAAATACATAGGGGGTTCTTTACTGTCAGAGCAGTAAGGATGTGGAATTCTCTTCCACAAGCAGTGATATCAGCAGGGAACATCGATAATTTCAAAAAACGATTAGACGGACACCTTAAAGACCACAACATACAGGGGTATACAATGTACAACATACAGGGGTATACAATGTACGGTTAACAGCAAACACACACACACATCATAGGTGCAACTGGATGGACTGATATATTTTTTCGACCTCACAAACTATGTAACTATTCGGCTTTCAGAAATGGTTATCTGTGGTTTGAATTTTTCCTGTTTACACTTCAGGAATGCTCCGGATTAACAAGAGTCAATTACAGTTATATTTTTAGAATTTCAAGAAGTTAAAAACAAACAATCGCCCGTGCCGTACTCCGGTAGCTTTCAGAACATGCCGTGGTTGTGCGCACCTGCGATGGGGTAGGGAGAGGGGGGGGGGTTGATTACCCGCTGAAGCGTGATAAAGTGAAAGTCGTCTTGGCAGAGCCGGGGAGCAACGTGGAGGTTCCGCCAGGAGTGACGGCTCTGACAAGCGCGGCCCGTACCTTTTCACTTGTCCAAAAAAACTTGAAATAACAATCAACATGCTTGTGTGCAAACAGTGTAGACGGTGATAAGATTCCTGACATTCCACCATCGGAGAAAACCCACAGAGCCGATCCATCATTTGTAACAACACGTCCGCGCCTCTCTTTAAGTTCCCTAATTTGCTCAAATCAGAAAAATCTTTCAGCACCGGCGAGTCCAACTTGTGTCAATACGTCCGCGGCAAACCGGCATAACTGTGAGCTGTGAGGTCTCCCTGGTTTCATTGTGCAGAGGCCGGTTCACCGAGATTGTCAGGTTTATTGCTTTTTATAATTTTGCCGGGATTTAAATCCGACCTTCAGCCTTGCACAGTTGTATCTGCTCCTCCCCTGGGCAGAAATTGCTTACTCTGATTTCACCGCACACTGTGAGCTTCTCACATTGTGCATTACAAGCTGCAGTAAGATGCACAGGGCCTCCTTCATTTCCTGGATGGAGGACATGCAGCATCCTCTAGATCTTGCCTCCTCAGCCAGACTGCCCCTGGCCCGCTACTTTTATTAATTGGATTTCAGTTCTTCCAATCAGGGAGGATCAGCATCAACATGTGATCAGGGCCATCTTTAAGGCAGGGCAAAAGGGGGAGCTGCCCCAGGCCCAGTCATTGTTGTGGGGCCTAAAGCAGCTGCCCCTTGAACCTGCACTGCCTAAGAATATTTGATAAGTGGATTTGGGAGGGCCCAAAAAATGTTTGCCCAGGGTCCAAACAATATTAAAGAGGGCCCTGCATGTGGGCGTCACCTAAAGTGATCTTCATGCAAATACAGCCTGCTTAGGAATGCCCACTTTTCAAGTCTGACATCCACCCATCAAGGCATTTTGATATTTGTGTATATATAAATAAATATATATATATATATATATATATATATATATATATATATATATATATATATATAAAAATATATGTATATATGTTATAAAACAAGACCTACCCCGAAAATAAGACCTAGCGTTATTTTGGAGAATGGCTGCAATATAAGCCCTACCCTGAAAATAAGACCTAGCATTATTTTGTAGAATGGCTGCAATATAAGCCCTACTCTAAAAATAAGACCTAGCATTATTTTGGGGAATGGCTGCAATATAAGCCCTACCCTGAAAATAAGACCTAGCATTATTTTGGAGAATGGCTGCAATATAAGCCCTACCCTGAAAATAAGCCCCAGCGTTATATAAGCCCTACCCCGAAAAAAAGACCTAACATTATTTTGGGGAATGGCTGCAATATAAGCCCTACCCCAAAAATAAGACCTAGCATTATTTTGGGGAATGGCTGCAATATAAGCCCTACCCCTAAGATAAGACCTAGCATTATTTTGGGGAATGGCTACCCCGAAAATAAGACCTAGCGTTATTTTGTGGAATGGCTGCAATATAAGCCCTACCCCAAAAATAAGACCTAGCGTTATTTTGGGGAATGGCTGCAATATAAGCCCTACCCCGAAAAAAAGACCTAGCGTTATTTTGTGGAATGGCTGCAATATAAGCCCTACCCCGAGAATAAGACCTAGCGTTATTTTAGGGAATGGCTGCAATATAAGCCCTACCCCTAAGATAAGACCTAGCATTATTTTGGGGAATGGCTATCCCGAAAATAAGACCTAGCGTTATTTAGAGGAATGGCTGCAATATAAGCCCTACCCCGAAAATAAGACCTAGCGTTATTTAGAGGAATGGCTGCAATATAAGCCCTACCCCGAAAATAAGACCTAGCGTTATTTAGAGGAATGGCTGCAATATAAGCCCTACCCCAAAAATAAGACCTAGCGTTATTTTGGGGAATGGCTGCAATATAAGCCCTACCCCGAAAAAAAGACCTAGCGTTATTTTGTGGAATGGCTGCAATATAAGCCCTACCCCGAGAATAAGACCTAGCGTTATTTTAGGGAATGGCTGCAATATAAGCCCTACCCCTAAGATAAGACCTAGCGTTATTTTGGGGAATGGCTGCAATATAAGCCCTCCTCCGAAAATAAGACCTAGCGTTATTTTGGGGAATGGCTGCAACATAAGCCCTACCCCAAAAATAAGACCTAGCGTTATTTTGGGGAATGGCTGCAATATAAGCTCTACCCCGAAAAAAAGACCTAGCGTTATTTTGGGGAATGGCTTTAATATAAACCCTACCCCAAAAATAAGACCTAGCATTATTTTGGGGCATGGCTGCAATATAAGCCCTACCCCGAGAACAAGACCTATTGTTATTTTGGGGAATGGCTGCAATATAAGCCCTACCCCGAAAAAAAGACCTAGCATTATTTTGGGGAATGGCTACAATATAAGCCCTACCCTGAAAATAAGACCTAATGTTATTTTGGGGAATGGCTACCCCGAAAATAAGACCTAGCGTTATTTTGGGGAATGGCTGCAATACGAGCCCTACCCCGAAAATAAGACCTAGCATTATTTTGGGGAATGGCTGCAATATAAGCCCTACCCTGAAAATAAGCCCTAGTTAAAGTTGTTGTAAAAACATGTAATCTATTTTGTTAAAAAGTATATATAATGTGCATAATGTGTCTCCCTCTGTAACTTTATTGTAGCAAATACATTATTTACCACGCCGCTGGGCGCTCACGTGACCTGCCGGAGATCTTCTCCTCTCTTCCTGGGGGGGGGGGAAGAGCTCCTGCGGGTCTCGTGAGCGCCCTGCAGCACTGTAAAAAGGGTATTTTTCACTATAAAGTTACAAAAGGAGACACACTGCACATTATATAATCTTTTTACAAAACCGACCATTTGGAAAATGCTGTTTCTTTTTCTTGTCCCAAGACAGAATGGGAAATTAGAAGAAAACGCTCCAAAGTAATGAGAGCCCCCTTTTGTCATTTGTCATTTGACAGCAAAAAGAACCTGATAGATGTTCTAATCCCTCTCCACTCTATCTAACACTAAAAAAAAAATAAAAAAATGAACTGGCCTTGGATACACTATAAAGTGTAAGTAAAGGGATAATACTCTCCTTTGCAGCAGTCCCTCGCCAGGATCTTCTCCTATATGCTGGTTTTCGGACATTTTTATTGGCAAGTATGGGATGGCATCACTCCTGCGCATGTTCAGGGATGGGATTGGGGTCGCAGTGAGCGGGCGGGTAGGTGTAGTTTATTGCAGAAGAGACATTGGGTGAAGCCAGCTTGCCTTCTTCCCAAAATATAACCGACATCAGCACATCACAAGCCACTGAAATTCCCCAGCTGGGAGGAATATTTTCTTTCGTATTTCTTCTTTAGCGGTGGAAGCCGCCGCCATTACCGTTTTGTTTTGACTGCAGAGGTAACGCAGTCGCGCGTCTATAACAATGCACAGAAAATGACGGCACAAGAATACCTGAAATAGCTCGGCTAAACCTGTCCATCATGATTAGTGTCGGCCACAGTGGGCGGCAGCCTAGGGGCACCAGACGCTGGCAGGTCTTTACACGAACAAATCCCACAACAAGAGATCTGAGTACACATTGCAGAAATGTCATTATTGATGTCACTTCTATTTATATATATATATTTTTTTTTTCTAAAATGTGCTTCTGTATGGATAGGAAGACTCGCACTCTGGGGTCAGACCAGTTTTACGGCAGCCTGATGGAGGACTGCTGAGACCAGAACTAGCATTGGCTAGAGCAGGGAGCCCCAAACTATTCAGTATGAGGGCCACATCCTATATTTTACATTTTTTTGCTGGCTGAAAAAAAAAAGTTTTATAAACGAATAGATCACATTTAAATAAATATATACAGTATCTCACAAAAGTAAGTACACCCCTCACATTTTTGTAAATATTTTATTCTAGCTTTTCATATGACAACACTGAAGAAATGACACTTTGCTACAATGTAAAGTAGTGAGTGTACAGCTCGTATAACAGTGTAAATTTACTGTCCCCTCAAAATAACTCAACACACAGCCATTAATGTCTAAACCAATGATTACATGGCGCTCTCTGATGTTGGTGGGTGGCACACCATGAGGGAAAAAGGTAACAATATAAAAAGTAAAAATGGGTAGAAAAATATAAAAAAGGATGAGGTGGAATGGGGGGGGGGGGGTTAAACCGCTGGCAACAAAAGTGAGTACACCCCTAAGTGACAATGTCTAAATTGGGCCCAAAGTGTCAATATTTTGTGTGGCCACCATTATTTTCCAGCACTGCCTTAACCCTCTTGGGCATGGAGTTCACCAGAGCTTCACAGGTTGCCACTGGAGTCCTCTTCCCCTCCTCCATGATGACATCACAGAGCTGGTGGATGTTAGAGACCTTGCGCTCCTCCACCTTCCATTTGTGGATACTCCACAGATGCTCAATAGGGTTTAGGTCTGGAGACATGCTTGGCCAGTCCATCACCTTTACCCTCAGCTTCTTTAGCAAGGCAGTGGTCATCTTGGAGGTGTGTTTAGAGTCGTTATGTTGGAATACTGCCCTGCGGCCCAGTCTCTGAAGGGAGGGGATCATGCTCTGCTTCAGTATGTCACAGTACATGTTGGCATTCATGGTCCCCTCAATGAACTGTAGCTCCCCAGTGCCGGCAGCACTCATGCAGCTCCAGACCATGACACTCCCACCACCATGCTTGACTGTAGGCAAGACACACTTGTCTTTGTACTCCTTACCTGGTTGCCGCCACACACCCTTGACACCATCTGAACCAAATAAGTTTATCTTGGTCTCATCAGACCACAGGACATGGTTCCAGTAATCCATGTCCTTAGTCTGCTTGTCTTCAGCAAACTGTTTGCAGGCTTTCTTGTGCATCATCTTTAGAAGAGGCTTCCTTCTGGGATGACAGCCATGCAGACCAATTTGATGCAGTGTGCGGCGTATGGTCTGAGCACTGACAGACTGACCCCCCACCCCTTCAACCTCTGCAGCAATGCTGGCAGCACTCATACGTCTATTTCCCAAAGACAACCTCTAGATATGACGCTGAGCACATGCACTCAACTTCTTTGGTCGGCCAAGGTGAGTGAGGCCTGTTCTGAGTGGAACCTGTCCTGTTACACCACTATATGGTCTTGACCACCATGCTGCAGCTCAGTTTCAGGGTCTTGGCAATCTTCTTATAGCCTAGGCCATCTTTATGTAGAGCAAAAACTATTTTTTACAGACCCTCAGAGAGTTCTTTGCCATGAGGTGCCATGTTGAACTTCCAGTGACCAGTATGAGAGAGTGAGAGCGATAACACCAAATTTAACACACCTGCTTCCCATTCACACCTGAGACCTTGTAACACTAACGAGTCACATGACACTGGGGAGAGAAAATGGCTAATTGGTCCCAATTTGGACATTGTCACTTAGGGGTGTACTCACTTTTGTTGCCAGCGGTTTAGACATTAATTGCTGTGTAGAGTTATTTTGAGGGGACAGCAAATTTACACTGTTATACAAGCTGTACACTCACTACTTTACATTGTAGCAAAGTGTCATTTCTTCAGTGTTGTCACATGAAAAGATAGAATAAAATATTTACAAAAATGTGCGGGGTGTACTCACTTTTGTCAGATACTGTATATACATATATATATATATATATATATATATATATACAGTATTTTGGGAAAATTGGGCAATTTTGATAAAATAACTGGGGAAATTGGCTTTGATATAAGAGTGCTGTGGATTACAAGCATGTTTCTGGAACAAATTATGCTCCCAATCCAAGGTTTCAAAAATGTGAGGGGTGTACTCACTTTTGTGAGATACTGTATATATATATATATATATATATATATATGTACACAGTATCTCACAAAAGTGAGTACACCACCCAGTATATATATGTACACAGTATCTCACAAAAGTGAGTACACCCCCTCACATTTTGAAACCTTGGATTGGGAGCATAATTGGTTCCAGAAACATGCTTGTAATCCACAGCACTCTTATATCAAAGCCAATTTCCCCATAGGAAATAATGGAAACTCAGATGATTCATTCCACAACCATTTATTCATAAATCCTTCAGCCTATAGTCCATATACAAAGATTATAGCAATGTGATAGGTTGTGTAACCATAAAATGTCCATCCACAAATGACGTCTCCACAAGGGGATTAGAAGCAAAATCTAACAGAGCTACAGAGTATAAAAGAGAAGAGAGGCGCCTCTAAAGTGTAGCAATATGGTTACATTTAATGAAGGTTCAACATTTAGCAACTCACATGGTTTGATGATTAAAACAGGCACATCTAAGTATGCCGGCATCTGGGGTAAAGCTGTCCACATAGACTGTCCTCCTCACTGCTGGCTTTCACCGCTGTCAGTCTGCAGTCATGACCGGGAAGACTCCCCTGCAGTGGAGCGATCTGAAAGCGAGGCTTGAAACGCTCGGGGAGCGCAGCGTGGAAGGGATGACGTTGATGGCGGTGAGGAGGACAGTCTATGTGGACAGCTTTACCCCGGATGCCTTCATACTTAGACGTGCCTTTTTTAACCACTAGCCGACTACCCGCTGCAGATATACTGTGGCAGGCTGGCTCGGCTGCACGAATCACCGTCCCTTTACAGTGATCCGCGGGAGCAATCCTGGGGGCGAGGAGCATTTGCACCTCCATTATCCAGCGGGGAATCTGACTCATGGGCAGTGGTGGCTGGTGCTCAAAATTTTTTGGGGGGCGCAAACAGAAAAATGTAATAGGCATTGCTTTGCGGCAAAAAATGCTGTAAAAAATTGCGTGACTTTGAGGTCACAAAAGTGTGAAAGGGGCCTTCAGTAATCAAGGTATAGTGTGCCCCCTTCAATGCAGAGTGACCAACGTGCCCCTTTTCAATGCAGAATGACCAGCGTGCCGTGCCCCCCTTCAATGCAGCATGCCCCCATTCTATGCAGAGAGATCAGTATGCCCCCTTTCAATGCAGAATGACCAGCGTGCCCCCTTTCAATGCAGAGAGATCAGTGTGCCCCCTTTCAATGCACAGAGATCATCGTGACCCCATTCAATGCAGAGTGACCAGCGTAGCGTGCCGTGCCCCCCCCCCCCCGAGACCAGTGCACTTACCTGCAGGTTCTTCTCAGTCCCCCGGTGTCTCCTCGAGTCCTTCTGCCTCCTCCTCGGCCAATGGCATGCCTTTCGGCCAATCCTGATTGGCCAGGAGGAGGATCTGTGTGACACAATGGGTTGGCTCGGGGCACACTGCTTTGCGCCCCAGGTCCACCCTTTTCTGAAGCCTAATCTGGCTCTAATCAGGTGACTCAGAAAAAAAAAACCCATTGAGCTCCATGAGTCCGGCGCCCCGCATGTAGATTGGGGGGCCGGACACATGGATAAAGGGGGGGCGGCGCCCCTGCGCCCCCAACGCACCAGCCTCCACTGCTCACGGGGCTGGCAGCCGCGATTGCCGTTGGGCACCTGCGATCACTCCCCATGGAGAGGGAACGGTGGTCTGCTGTTGTAAACACAGCAGACCGTTGTTCTCTCTAGAATGAACACAGAGCTCCTGTGATCCTTCTATATAGGATTACAGGTCTCTGTGGTGATTCCACAAGCCCATCCCCCACACAGTTAGAAAACACCCCCCTAGGCTCACACTTAACCCTTTGATCACCTCTGGGTTAACCCCTTCCCAGTCAGTGTCATTATTTCAGTAACAGTGCATATTTTAGCACATATATTAGCACTGATTACTGTAGTAATGTCACTGGTACCCCCAAAAGTGTCAAAAATGTCAGTTAGGGGTCCGATCTGTCCGCCGCAATGTCGGAGTCCCGCAAAAATCGCAGATCACCACCATTAATAGCAAGAAAAAAAAATGACAAATCTTTCCCCTAGTTTGTAGACGCGATAACTTTTGCGAGAACCAATCAAAATACGCTTATTGGGATTTTTTTCACCAAAAATATGAATTTGGAAAAAAAAATGTATTTTTTTACCAAAAAATATGAATTTTGGTAAATTCATATTTTAATACTTTTTCATCCTTATAAAAAAAAAAAAAAAAATTTAATTTTTCCTATTTATTTTATTGGGAATGTCATATAGCAGAAAGTGAAAAATGTTTTTTTTTTTTTTCAGAATTGTCACACTTTTTGTTTATAACACAAAAAATAAAAATCGCACATGTGATCAAATACCACCAAAAGAAAGCTCTATTTGTGGAAAAAAAAAGGACAAAAATTTTATTTGGGTACAGTGTCGCACGACCGCGCAATTGTCAGTTAAAGTAACGCAGTGCCGAATCGCACAAAATGGCCTGGTCATTAAGGGGGTAAAACTTGTAAAACTTTCCGGTCCAGAAGTGGTTAATCATCAACCATGTGAGTTGCTAAATGTTGAACCTTCAATAAATGTAACCATATTGCTACACTTAGAGGTGCCCTCTTCTCTTTTATACCCAGTTGCGACGTGACGCTGCTTGTATATCAAGTCAAAATTCATTTTAAAAATTTGCTGGTCTTGCAAAACGCTCTTACACCAAATTACTCTCAATCCAAGGTTTTACTGTGTCTATATATATATATATATGTATATATATATATATATATATTGTGATCTGCTTAATATGATTTAGAACAGAGGAAAAAAAACGAGTCCATCAGAGTTCCCCCTTACATCAGAGTGTCATCAGAGCTCCATTCTGGGACCTGTAGTCCTACATGAACCCCATTACCTCATGCCTCCCTCCTGTATATTACCAGTGATGTCCCCGTCAATCAGACTGAACTCCGCTATGTTGACCTCTGCTCCAGACGGCGGCCCTGTCCTTATTTCAGGCACTTGTAAACATTATCCCGGCCCTCTAAATATCACCAGCGAGAGGCGACATTCATAGCTGTCACCAGCCCCAAGGAGTGAGCTGATCCCTTGTCTCAGTTTAATGAGCGCTGTGTGTACAATACAAACACACACACACGGGGAACCGCAACAGATAAACATGTCTTTGTCCCTTTAAATGAAGGTCAGGTCATGCTTGGTGTCCCGGCTGCAGGCCAGGCGGGCAACTCCAATGTTCTCACAGGTGATGGGCAGGAGGATTTTTGGGAAATAATTACATTTTATATAAGACTTCTTATAGTAACTTCTTTTATATAAAAGTTCTTAGTCTAATTGCCTCACCAAATATAACAGAACTCATTGGCAAAAAAATAAATAAAAACTCATCCGTTCTTTTTCACACTTCCATACTTATACAATGGATGCATATGACTAATATTTTATTATTAATATTATTATTATTATTATTATTATTATTATTATTATCATCAATACTATTGATATTATTATTATTATGAATATTATCATTATTATTGATATTATTATTGATATAATTATTAGTATTCATATTGTTTTACAGGATTTACTGTATATAGCGCCAACAGTTTACCCAGCAATTACAACATAATATTGTTATTGTTGTTATTATTAATATTATTATTATGATTACCGATATTAGTATTATTATTATCATCATCATTATTATTGCCATAATTCCATTATTATTATTATTAATCCAGTAAATATAATAATAATAATAATTTTTATTTCATTATTATTTTTAAGTTTGGAATTATTATTGTTAGTTTTATGATCATCATCATCATCATTATTATTGATATTATTATTATTATCATCAATATTATTGATATTATTATTATTGTTTTACAGGATTTAATGTAAATAGCACCAACAGTTTACCCAGCATTTACAACAGTTTATTATTACTATTATTATTTTTGTTATTATTATTAATATTATTATTATCATTACCGATATTAGTATTATTATCATCATAATTATTATTGTCATGATTATTATTATTATTATTATTATTATTATTATGGTTATTATTATTCCAGTAAATATAACAGTAATAATAATAGTAATACCAGTATGTATTATTATTATTATTTTTAATTTTGGGATTATTATTGTTTGTTTTATTATCATCATCATCATTATTATTGATATTATTATTATTATTTTTATTGATATTATTATTAGCTAATATTCATTCGCTATTGTCACACAACTGGGTGGGCTCAGGGCGCAGTGCTCTGCATCCCGAGCCCACCCTTTTTTGAAGTCTATTAGAGCCTCTGGCTCTAATCACATGCTTCAAAAAAAAAAACCCATTGGAATCCATGCGTCCGGCGCCCTGCATGTAGATTAGGGGGCCAGACGCATTGATAGGGGGGGCGGCGCCAATGCGCCCCCAATGAACCAGCCACCACTGGTAAAGGGATCGTTTTTTGGAGATAAACTACAATTCTACCTCTTTACAAAACTCTGGTTTGGCCACATCTGGGGTATTCTGTTCAGTTCTGGGCATCGGTCCTCAGGAAGGATGTGCTGGAACTGGAGAGAATCCAGAGAAGGGCGGCTAAATTAAAAAAGGGTCTGGAGGGCCTCAATTATGAGTAATGACTACAAACCCTTCACCTATTCTGTTGGAAGGACAACAGCAAGTACTGTGACAATATACTGTATGCATTATTTCTATACCAGCAGGAGGCACTGCAGTGTTATAGTATTATAGCATGTATTCTATGATATGATGTAATCAGAGGATGTACCTTCTCTCTGTGTTCAGTGTACTTGTTTGTGTTCTCTTCCTGTTTTCCAATGCTTTGCAATTCTCCATTCATGTAAAGCTGTTTTCTGTATTCAAGAAGCTTCCAGCGCATCATTTCAATACTCAGCCAACATATTCCACCTGGAGAAGAGATGCTTAAGAGGAGATATGATAGTGATATACAAATACACTGCCTGGCCAAAAAAAAAAAAGTCGCCACCTGGAATTAACTAAGCAATTAACTAAACTAAGCATGCAGTAACTCTCATATTGGATAATTACTGCATGTGCCCAAAGAATGAGGTCAGCTGACTACCTGAATATGCTGAATGACCAGGTTATTCCATCAATGGGTTTTTTCTTCCCTGATGGCACATTCCAAGATGACAATGCCAGGATTCATCGGGCTCAGGTTGTGAGAGTGTGGTTCAGGGAGGATGAGACATCATTGTCACACATGGATTGGCCACCACAGAGTCCAGAACTTACCCCATTGAGAATCTTTGGGATGTGCTGGAGAAGGCTTTGCCCAGTGGTCCGACTCTCCCATCATCAATACAAGATCTTTGTGAAACATGAATGCAACACTGGACGGAAATAAATCTTGTGACATTGCAGGAGCTTATTGAAACAATGCCACAGCGAATGCGTGCCGTAATCAAAGCCAACCAAATATTAGATGGGAGCAATATCCTCTGATGATGTCTATGCGGACAATACATGTCAGGAGCTCACCATAAGAACTTTTATCTACATGTTTTATTGCCTGTTACCATGCGAACATTGTAAGTGCAAGTCTTTTTTTATTAAAAGGTTTTTTTAGCAATATTACGCTATGTGCACTCTTCTTTCTGGCTTTTATGTAACCTGGCTATGAGAGATCTACATCCCTCTACAAACCACTTCATGAGCCTGAAATTATATCCATGGTCGTATCTTAGGAGGAATCTGGATCATCTTTAAAAGCCCATTTGGTCTGCTTGCTATATGGTAATGTAGACCCATTTGATCTGGTGAGCACCCAATTCATTTGGTTTTATCTGGTGATGGGATATCTTCTTTCATTTTAAAGATATATTGTGTTCACCGTCAAGATTCATCACACTCATGGGACTTTTTTTCTTTCTGTATGGAAATTTTTTTGACATGGGACTTATTTAAATCATTATTTGGTTTTTTTATACCATGTTATCACAAGTTGGTATTGTCATGTTAATGCCTTCCTCCAATCTTCTAGAGCTGCACTTATTTTCCTTTTTTGTATTCCTATAACTTGTATATCAGTTATTTTGTGCTGGCTGCTTACACTGTGGTATTAGCGCTTATTAGAATTTTTTTTCTTTTTTATTAGAGTGTGTGACCATTTTTTTTTTTTTTTTTTTTTATCGGGGCGACTTTTTTTTTGGCCAGGCAGTGTATATTAATGGTGATCCTAGCATAGGGAGAAAATTATTCGGTCTAAGGTTGTTTAAGAAGACGCGCAGCCACCCAATGAAGTCAGAAGACAAGCTGTTTAACCTAAGGCTGGCCATACTGTTAGAATTACCAAAAACCATATAATATGAGGTCAAAACGAAACAACACATTCAGTTGTATCCTATAAGGCAGGCCTTTGTGCTACATAGTTGAAGGTAAATCTAAAGAAAATTGTACAGAAAATTGTATAATGTATGGCCAGCTACTACATAGGGGGGTCTTTACTGTTAGAGCAGTACATTTACACTGTTATACAAGCTGTACACCCACTACTTTACATTGTAGCAAAGTGTCATTTCTTCAGTGTTGTCACATGAAACGATATAATAAAATATTTACAAAAATGTGAGGGGTGTACTCACTTTTGTGAGATACTGTGTATATATATATATATATATATATACTCACCAGCCACTTTATTAGGTACACCTTTTCAATTGCTTGGTAACACAAATTCACATGGCAGCAACTCGTGGTGAAGACGACTTGCTGAAGTTCAAACTGAGCATCAGAATGGGGAAGAAAGGGGATTTAAGTGACATTGAACGTGGCATAGTTACATAGTTAGTGAGGTTGAAAAAAGACATCAGTCCATCCAGTTCAACCCATGATGTGTGTGTGTTTGCTGTTAACCGTACATTGTATACCCCTGTATGTTGTACATTGTATACCCCTGTATGTTGTGGTCTCTAAGGTGCCCATCTAATAGTTTTTTGAAACTATCAATGCTCCTTGCTGATACCACTGCTTGTGGAAGAGAATTCCACATCCTTACTGCTCTTACAGTGAAGAACCTCTTACGCATTTTAAGGTTAAAACGCCTTTCCTCTAGTTTTAGTGAGTGGCCACGTGTCTTATTGTATCTCCTTTCTCTGAATAGTTTGTTCCTTATGCTAGGGTCACCAGTACAGTATTTGTACATTGATATCATATCCCCCCTCAATCGTCTCTTCTCCAGAGAGAATAAGTCCAATGCTTGTAGTCTTTCCTCATAGCTGATGTCCTCCATTCCCCTAATTATTTTTGTTGCCCTTCTCTGGACTCTCTCCAGTTCCAGCACATCCTTCCTGAGGACCGGTGCCCAGAACTGGACAGCATACTCCAGATGTGGCCGGACCAGAGTCTTGTAGAGTGGAAGAATAATCTCTTTATTTCTGGAGTGAATCCCCTTTTTTATACATCCCAGTAATCTGTTGGCTTTGCTTGCAGCGGCTTGGTATTGCATGCCACTGCCAAGCCTGTTGTCTACCAGTACCCCCAAGTCTTTTTCCATCCTAGACTCACCCAGAGGTTCCCCCCCCCCCTAGTGAGTAGTTTGCTTTCTGGTTTCTGGCTCCCAAGTGCATTACTTTACATTTTTCAACATTAAACCTCATCTGCCATGTAGTTGCCCACCCCGTTATTTTGTTCAGGTCCGCTTGTAAGGTTTCCACATCCCGCATAGAAGATATTGGAATGCTTAGTTTAGTATCATCCGCAAATACTGAGATTGTACTCGATATCCCCTCCTCTAGATCATTTATGAATAAATTAAACAGGATTGGTCCCAGGACCGAACCCTGGGGGACCCCACATTCCACACCCGCCCAACCCGAGTACTCCTCATTTATCACCACCCTCTGCACTCTCCCCTGGAGCCAGTTCTCTATCCAGGTACTCACCTTATGGTCCATACCTACCTTCCTTAGTTTGTACAGTAAGTGTTTGTGGGGAACGGTGTCAAAGGCCTTTGCAAAGTCCAGATACACCACATCCACAGGCTTACCTTTATCTAGGTGGAAGCTCACTTCATCATAGAAGGTTAATAGATTGGTTTGGCAAGAACGATTTTTCATGAATCCATGCTGATTACTACTTATAATACCATTTTCATTACTAAAGTCTTATATGTGGTCCCTTAACATCCCCTCCAAAATCTTGCAGACTACTGATGTTAGGCTGACCGGCCTATAGTTACCCGGGATACTCCTCGGCCCCTTTTTAAATATTGGTACCACGTTGGCTTTTTTCCAATCAGCTGGCACCATACCCATCTGTAAACTATCCATAAAGAATAATGGTCTGGCAATCACCTGGCATGGTTGTTGGTGCCAGACGGGCTGGTCTGAGTATTTTAAAAGCTGCTGAACTACTGGGATTTTCACACACAACCATCTCTCGAGTTTACAGAGAATGGTGGGAAAAATAAATAACCACTGGTTACAACCAAGGTATGCAGAATACCATTTCTGAATGCACAACACTTCAAACCTTGACGTAGATGGGCTACAGCAGCAGAAGACCACACTGGTCCACTCCTGTCAGCTAAGAACAGGAAACTGAGGCTACAATTCTCAAAGGCTCACCAACTTAGGACAATAGAAGGTTGGAAAAACGTCTCCTGGTCTGATGAGTCTTGATTTCAGCTGTGACATTCAGATGGTAGGGTCAGAATTTGGCGTAAAAAACATGAAAGCATGGATCCATCCTGTCTTGTAGCACCAGTTCAGGCTGGTGGTGGTGGTGTAATGATGTGGGGGAGGAGGGGGGGGGGTGTAATGGTTCAGGCTGGTGGTGTATTGGTGTGGGGGATATTTTCTTGGCACACTTTGGCCTCTTAGTACCAATTGAGCATCGTTTAATAGCCATGGCCTACCTGAGTATTGTTGCTGACCATGTCCATCCCTTTATGACTACAGTGTCCCCATCTTCTGATGGCTCCTTCCAGCAGGATAATGCACCATATCACAAAGCTCAAATCATCTCACCACTGGTTTCTTCACCATGACAATGAGGTCACTGTACTCCAATGGCCTCCACACTCACCACATCTCATCCAATAGAGCACTTATGGGATGTGGTGGAATGGAAGATTTGAATCATGGATGTGCAGCCGACAAATCTGCAGCAACTGAACTGCGTGATGCTTTCATGTCACTATGGAGCAAAATCTCTGAGGAATGTTTCCAACACTTTGTTGAATCTATGCTAGATATTACCTTGGTGACAGGTTCACAATTGGTTTCCTTTTGTGATTGGAGTGATACATTTTTGTTCTTATCAAGGCAAATAAAGTCTAAAGAGCAATTAGCATTATCTGGGATAATATTGACTTATGTACAAATTCTCGGCATTGGGAACAAATGACATTGTTGACCATCACCTCTTCGCTCTGAGGCCTATAAATGTGATGACCTCCCGCCACCTCCAGCTATCCTCCGCTGCACTCTTGACATGTGACGAGGGCAGCATGAGTTCCCCATCAGACCTGTCACCTACTAGAGGAGAGGGAAGATCTTCCAACTCATCAGTAACACCATTGGCACTCCAATCTCAAATTCCTTCCTCGAAGTGTCAACAGCCGGCTGCTTAAGGATATCCCATTACTGATTATCTTTGATCGGGGTGATAGGCGGGAGGTATAAATGGGGCCCCTCTATGACAGGCGAGTGTTTTTTACAAGAACAATGGCTAATGGATGGGATAATATGGAGGATTATTATGCTTCTCCAACATTATCTATCCATTAGATTTAAATATTTCACCCTGGAGGGCTCTGGGAGAAAAAGGAGCTTTCAAGGAAAGGGGGATCACTTTGTCGTTTTTGGGAAAATGTATACTCCAAAGTTTTTCATCTAGGCTTTAAGGTAAAGCAGCCCGGCAAGCTGCCTAAATGGTTAGCCCATCTTTATAATAAAGGCTGCTGTGACAAGGGAGGGAGAGCGCATTGCACATGAACGGATGTGTGGACAAGCAATACAGCAGCTCAATATGTCTTTCTATACTCATTGGGGTGAGCTCAGCATATCATCAATCCAGGCTTATATGCAGATCAATTAGAATTCTAGTAACCAGGTCCCTGGCCATCTCCAGGTCTCAACTCTTCATTAGGGGGCCCACTGTAATACAAAGCTGTCCTAGGGTTGAACCCACAACCACCTCACAACCCATGCAAGCCACACTGTCTTCTGGTTTGTGTACTGATAACCCTCCACAACACCACCCACATGGAAGAAAAATATATTTAAAATATATTTTAAAAAACATTTTTTTATTTTTCCCAAATACAGTGGGTACGGAAAGTATTCAGACCCCCTTACATTTTTCACTCTTTGTTATATTGCAGCCATTTTCTAAAATCATTTAAGTTCATTCTTCTTCCTCATGAATGTACACATAGCACCCCATACTGACAGAAAAACACAGAATTGTTGACATTGTTGCAGATTTATTAAAAAAGAAAAACTGAAATATCACATGGTCCTAAGTATTCAGACCCTTTGCTGTGACACTCATATATTTAACTCAGGTGCTTTCCATTTCTTCTGATCATCCTTGAGAAGGTTCTACACCTTCATTTGAGTCCAGCTGTGTTTGATTATACTGATTGGACTTGCTTAGGAAAGCCACACACCTGTCTATATAAGACCTTCCAGATCACAATGCATGTCAGAGCAAATGAGAATCATGAGGTCAAAGGAACTGCCTTAAGAGCTCACAGACAGAATTGTGGCAAGGCACAGATCTGGCCAAGGTTACAAAAAGATTTCTGCTGCACTTAAGGTTCCTAAGAGCACAGTGGCCTCCATAATCCTCAAATGGAAGACGTTTGGGACGACCAGAACCCTTCCCAGAGCTGGCCGTCTGGCCAAACTGAGCTATCGGGGGAGAAGAGCCTTGGTGAGAGAGGTAAAGAAGAACCCAAAGATCACTGTGGCTGAGATCCAGAGATGCAGTCAGGAGATGGGAGAAAGTTGTAGAAAGTCAACCATCACTGCAGCCCTTCACCAGTCGGGGCTTTATGGCAGAGTGGCCCGACGGAAGCCTCTCCTCAGTGTAAGACACATGAAAGCCAGCATGGAGTTTGCTAAAAAACACCTGAAGGACTCCAAGATGGTGAGAAATAAGATTCTCTGGTCTGATGAGACCAAAATAGAACTTTTTGGCCTTAATTCTAAGTGGTATGTGTGGAGAAAACCAGGCACTGCTCATCACCTGTCCAATACAGTCCCAACAGTGAAGCATGGTGGTGGCAGCATCATGCTGTGGGGGTGTTTTTCAGCTGCAGGGACAGGACGACTGGTTGCAATCGAGGGAAAGATGAATGCGGCCAAGTACAGGGATATCCTGGACAAAAACCTTCTCCAGAGTGCTCTGGACCTCAGACTGGGCCGAAGGTTTACCTCCCAACAAGACAATGACCCTAAGCACACAGCTAAAATAACGAAGGAGTGGCTTCACAACAACTCAGTGACTGTTCTTGAATGGCCCAGCCAGAGCCCTGACTTAAACCCAATTGAGCATCTCTGGAGAGACCTAAAAATGGCTGTCCACCAACGTTTACCATCCAACCTGACAGAACTGGAGAGGATCTGCAAGGAGGAATGGCAGAGGATCTCCAAATCCAGGTGTGAAAGACTTGTTGCATCTTTCCCAAAAAGACTCCTGGCTGTATTAGATCAAAAGGGGGCTTCTACTAAATACTGAGCAAAGGGTCTGAATACTTGTGATATTTCAGTTTTTCTTTTTTAATAAATCTGCAACAATCTCAACAATTCTGTGTTTTTCTGTCAGTATGGGGTGCTATGTGTACATTCATGAGGAGGAAGAATGAACCTAAATGATTTTAGCAAATGGCTGCAATATAACAAAGAGTGAAAAATTTAAGGGGGTCTGAATACTTTCCGTACCCACTGTATATCGGAAATATATTTGAAATGCTACAATTTTGGCCATATTCAATATATTTCTATTTTTTTTCCCCTAAATATATTGGAAATATATTTTTCTTCCAAATGGGCGTCCCCATGCTCCAACAAAACACTGACCCATAGGTAGTTGGGAGTAGGTTGTAGTCACAACTGCATCTCCCCAGTACTTGTGAGGTAGGTTGTCATCCAACAACATGTTATCTGGCCATTTCTATATTTCTGAGTGCAATTTTTATTTTCTGCTTCACCGTTTTGTTCAGGAGTGTATGGTGTGGTTGTCTGGTGTACTATTTCTTGTCTCTTCAGGTATGAGGCCACTTCTTTGCTTATGTATTCTCCCCCATTGTCAGTGCGTATTATTCCTGGTTTCTGTTGGAATTTGTTACTAGACATGCCAACAAACTAAGTTTCTCTGTTGTTTCATTCTTGTGTTTCATCAGATAAGCAGTTATGTACCTGGAATAAACATCAATGGAAATCAGTAGATATCTGTTCCCACCTGATGGGGGAGTTTTCATTGGACCGCATACGTCACTGTGTATGAGTTGCAGGGGATGGGGGGGTTCTTTGAGAAGCCTGTTGAAGGGGATCACGTGTGGCTTTTCCTTCAATACAGCACTTTTATTTCATGAGCACTTTGCAAGGCACTATTGTCAAATCTTCCGATAAGCCTCTCTTTATAATATCCTATATAGCTCCAGGACTTCTATGCCCCAGCTGCCTGGGCCATAAATTAATACATTTGTTATGTAGATCATTAGAGACTATATTGGCTTGCTGGTCGGTGGTAATAAACCTGTATAGATGATCATCCAGTTTTCCTTTTGCGAGGAATCCCTTATTATTCTGAATTGTGCATTCATCACTATGGAAATTAACTGTGAGACCATTGTTTGCAAGACTGATAGAAGGCTGCCTTCTAGTTCTGGAACATACAGCACTTTCTGGTGTTTGCCTCCTTGTGGTGTAATCCAGTTCAGGAAGTCCTGGCCTTTACCTTCTGCAGTGATGCTTTTCCCGCTTGCTAGAAAAACGTTGTCTTCTACAATGTAATCAATGTTTGTCAGGGCCGGCGCTACCAGTAAGGCAAATTAGGCAGCCGCCTAGGGTGTACTGCTGCCTAGGGGCGCCCTGCCACTGGTTTCTCTACTCAGTCCCCCTCTCCCGAGTCCTGCCTCCACCTGTGCTGTGCAGCTGCCCTGGACCATCACTAAGTCAAGTGTAGGCGCTGCGGCAGCACTGAGGAACAGACCTGATGTTACAGTCCAGAACTTGTATTAAAGTTAGAGTTCAGCAATTCACAACAAACCTGGAGGGAAGGCACCCGACTGGGAAAACACTGACAGAATGCAATAGTGATGTTTGGCAGAGCAGCTTTCTGGAGTGCCGACAGTGTCTGTCTTGAGGGATGAAATGCAGCCTGGTCGGCTCGTGTCGAAATAGGGGAGATCTCCAGAAAGGTTGGCGTGTCCCTATCCTTTCCCTGTTCTTCTGGAACCTCTGCTTGACGCTAATCAGTTTTCCATGTCAGACAGGTGATCTATCCCTAAATTACCCACACATGAAATGCTTGCCAAGCCTGGGAGCCTGGGCCCCAAATAGACTCTGCTTGACCCAAGATGGCTGCTAGAGTCACATGGGTGGCAGCATCCAATTGGATAGCTCTCCCAGAAACCCGGGAAATCATAGAGAATCCATTTTCCTCTTGATCTTCCCTCCCACTGCAATGCTGCTGCGGTTGAGGGCCACTTACAGTGAAGAAAATAGACTACACCTGCCTACACCACACCTCCCTTACTTCTTCTCCTAGGCTCCACCAACCTTATATCAGGGATCCTACCACAGGGCCAGGAACAACATGCCACTTTCTGTAAAGAAATGGCCATGAGCTAGGCAATAAGTTACCCCCTTCTTACATGCTAATCTTTTGGCCAGGCTTTGTGGAAGCTACAGTTGGCCCACAGGTATGTCATATAAAGGAAGCTGAGTTTCTACAAAATGCACCATGATTTATAACCTACCTAAGCTTCTTGACTGTGCTGAAGATTTTATAATAATGTTGCCTTGTTATGTGTGTATGTTACACCTTAGAGAGATAAAAAATGGCACAAAGAGAGCTCTTTAACACTCCTCAAAAGGCCACGTGTTGGATTAGTTTGTTGAGATAAAATGGTATAATCGGTTAGGTTAAGATGCTGATTTAAGAGAGAACTAAAGTAACAAGACCATTAAAGTGTAAATTGTCATTAAATCCTTAATTTAAAAACAATATTCAAATCCTTCATAATGTAATAGACATCACAACTATATGTGACTTAGCAAACCATGTCTACATATCGTTACTTACAGAGACCCCTGGCAGATGATTGGGCTCATCTGAGGCAAGGAATCAAAGTGGCAGTTGGTCTTCACCAGAGCTCCTCATGGTCGAGATGTACCGCCAACCCTAGTTTTCCCAATATATTTAGTTGCAAGGCCTGAGGATCACCCCAAAAAGACAGTAGCCTGAGCGGAGAGGCTGCGATGTGTAGACTCTCTCCACAGGGCTACAGACAACAGTGTAGTCAGGTCCAGGCTGATGTTGAAGCAGAAAACAAGCAAAGGAGTAGTCAGGTCCAAGCATAGATCTAGGCAGGCAGCATGCAAGAAAATAGGTTAACTGGGTCAACAATGTACAAGCAAATGGCAGGTAGGTATTACTGCTTTTTAGCTTTCAGGTAGTTTGTGATAATCCAACTGTAATGTTCATGTGCACTAATTTTCATTCAGTCATGCTGCCCCCCCCCCCCCTCGCAAGTTCCAGCTGCTAAGTACCAATGCACCAGCTGTTACTCAAGAAGCCCATGGATGGTGCTGTGTGGGAGTGGCTTTCATGACTGGGAAGTTACCTGGGCTTTTATGTGCCGACACTGAATGTGTTGGCACATACTACTGTAGTCCATCCCGAAGGGAGGGCATCATGGTCTGCTTCAGTATGTCACAGTACATGTTGGCATTCATGGTTCCCTCAATGAACTGTAGCTCCCCAGTGCCGGCAGGACTCATGCTGCTCCAGACCATGACACTCCCTCCACCATGCTTGACTGTAGGCAAGACACACTTGTCTTTGTACTCCTCACCTGGTTGCCGCCACACACGCCTGACACCATCTGAACCAAATAAGTTTATCTTGGTCTCATCAGAGCACAGGAGATGGTTCCAGTAATCCATGTCCTTAGTCTGCTTGTCTTCAGCAAACTGTTTGCAGGCTTTCTTATGCATCATCTTTAGAAGAGGTTTCCATCTGGGACGACAGCCATGCAGACCAATTTGATGCAGTGTGCAGCGTATGGTCTGAGCACTGACAGGCTGACCCCCCACCCCTTCAACCTCTGCAGCAATGTTAGCAGCACTCCTATGCCTATTTCCCAAAGACAACCTCTGGATATGACGCTGAGCACGTGCACTCAACTTCTTTGGTCAACCATAGTGAGGCCTGTTCTGAGTGGAACCTGTCCTGGTAAACCGCTGTATGGTCTTGGCCACCGTGCTGCAGCTCAGTTTCAGGGTCTTGAAAATCTTCTTATAGCCTATTCCATCTTTATGTAGAGCAACAATTCTTATTTTCAGATCCTCAGCCCTCAATCTCCATCTCTGTAGCCTCAGCTGCACAGAATGAATGGGCAGAAATAGCTCTGTACAGAGGCGTCCTGTACATTCATAAACTGAAGCATAGGAAACACAGCTTACTACACTTCAGTTATGAATGAACAAAGTCAGTGATTGGTACCTGTCAGGGAAATGTACGTAGGAGACCCAGCAATGTTGCCAATAATACTAATGGGCACATCTCTGTACGCCATGGTGCAGGAACAGAGAACGCGCGTACGCAATGGCCCAAAGGCGCGAATTGGCGAACACGCGTACGCACTTGCTGGCCTATAAAAGTCTTTGCAGAATTCAATTAATTGCTGGATTGTTGTCAGCTTCCCTGTGTTCCTGTGCTCCTGTATTCTTCCTTGGATTTCCTGCTGTGACCCGTCTTGCTCCTGACTACGTTTGATCTCCTCCTGGTATTGACCCACTGGCTTGCTTCACCTTCTGGCTTCTGTTTGATTTCCTGTGTAAGACCCTGACTTGCCTCAAGGACTCCTCTGCACAATCTATCAGTCTTCCTGTGTATGACCCCGACTTCCATTACGGACTTTGCTATTGCCTCCTGCCTTATTCTCCGACTGACCACCTGTGTTTGACCCCCCAGCCTGGACTTACCTCTGCCTCCAGTCGTGCACAAGGTTGACAAGTTCCTCGGCAGTTCTCAAGAGACGTTGGCCTTGCTGTGTGTCCTACCTCCTTCAGCACCCTCCAGGCGTCCACCGAATCTCCTGTACCCTGCTGACAACCTGTGCTACTTTGGGCACTACACCTCCTGTACCACCTTCAGGGGTGTGGTGCACTTAGCCGCAAGGGGAGCCCTCTCGGTATATCGGCCTCGGACCAGGTACATGACAGTACTGATTATTAACTCTGTCACTTCCCCGCTCTCCATCCCGACACATCCCCCTCAGCAGCTGGCAGGAGAGGAGGGGGGGGGGGACAAAGAGAGCATATAAAAGTTGCCTGGGGAAATCACAGGGGGGCCAGGAGAGAGCAGAGGAGCAGCAGGTAGCAGAAGGAAGCTGGACATAAGGGGCGGCATATAGAGGGGCTGATGCCCCCCTGCAGCTGCTGAATGCCTGTGGAAGGGAGAAGAGGCTGCAGGAGGAAGATGGAGGGCATCAGTTCTTCTATATGCCACCCCCTCCTATCCAGGTGTGGAGGGCAGCTGCACCGGCTCCCTGGGGCATGGGGCCCGGTCGCAATGGTGACCACTGCGACCCCTGTAGTTACGCTCTTAGGAATAGTACCTCATTGTTGGTGGCGGTGGGAGGAATAGTACCCCATTGTTGGTGTCGGTGGGAGGAATAGTACCCCATTTTTGGTGTAGTGGGAGGAATACTACCCCATTATTGGTGTCGTGGGAGGAATAGTACCCCATTGTTGGTGTCGGGGGAAGGAATAGTACCCCATTGTTGGTGTCGGTGGGAGGAATAGTACCCAATTGTTGGTGTCGGTGGGAGGAATAGTACCCCATTGTTGGTGTCGGTGGGAGGAATAGTACCCCATTGTTGGTGTCGGTGGAAGGAATAGTACCCCATTGTTGGTGTTGGTGGAAGGAATACTACCCTATTGTTGGTGTCGGTGGGAGGAATAGTACCCCATTGTTGGTGTTGGTGGAAGGAATACTACTCCATTGTTGGTGTCGGTGGGAGGAATAGTACCCCATTGTTGGTGTCGGCGGAAGGAATAGTACTCCATTGTTGGTGTCGGTGGGAGGAATAGTACCCCATTGTTGGTGTCGGGGGAAGGAATAGTACCCAATTGTTGATGTCGGTGGGAGGAATAGTACCCTATTGTTGGTGTCGGTGGAAGGAATAGTACCCCATTGTTGGTGTCGGTGAAAGGAATAGTACCCCATTGTTGGTGTTGGTGGAAGGAATACTAACCTATTGTTGGTGTCGGTGGGAGGAATAGTACCCCATTGTTGGTGTTGGTGGAAGGAATACTACTCCATTGTTGGTGTCGGTGGAAGGAATACTACTCCATTGTTGGTGTCGGTGGGAGGAATAGTACCCCATTGTTGGTGTTGGTGGAAGGAATAGTACCCCATTGTTGGTGTTGGTGGAAGGAATACTACTCCATTGTTGGTGTCGGTGGAAGGAATAGTACTCCATTGTTGGTGTCGGTGGGAGGAATAGTACCCCATTGTTGGTGTTGGTGGAAGGAATAGTACTCCATTGTTGGTGTCGGTGGAAGGAATAGTACCCCATTGTTGGTGTCAGTGGAAGGAATAGTACCCCATTGTTGGTGTCGGTGGAAGGAATAGTACTCCATTGTTGATGTCGGTGGGAGGAATAGTACCCCATTGTTGGTGTCAGTGGAAGGAATAGTACCCCATTGTTGGTGTTGGTGGAAGGAATAGTACCCCATTGTTGGTGTCAGTGGAAGGAATAGTACCCCATTGTTGGTGTCGGTGGAAGGAATAGTACTCCATTGTTGGTGTCGGTGGGAGGAATAGTACCCCATTGTTGGTGTCAATGAAGAAAGAGTGACCTGTATCAGTGGATGCAACACTGCCCCAAGGGCCAGATAAAGGCAAGCAAAGGGCCACATCCAGCCCACGGGCCCTAGTTTGGAGACCCCTGCTGTAGACTTTTTGTTGGTACCTCAAAATTTCCATAGTTTTTTTATTTTTTTACTCAACAAGTCAAAGCTGTAAACGCTCATTTTACCATACTACATCAAGGACGCTGCATCAAACCCGACAAATCTGTTAAAAAGAAGTGAGTCTTCTCCAAGATCCACTCATCTAAATAGAGTAATTGCTACCTGACACTCATTTTGAAGAATCTCAGCAATTACTCCATCTTTCGAGGAGAAATATGCGGGAAAAATGTTTTGTGAAATAATTGCAGCATAAATAATTGGCTTTGGTTGGCTCATTATTCACCGTGCAGACGGACATCATGAAATATGTATTTGGAACTGTGAGAAATATAGGTAAGCATGGAGACCCTCGGCGTGGGCCGTGCCGGGCCTGTAACTGAGATCTCTTGTTGGTTTTGCAATATATCTATTATTCTGTTATTTCAGCTGCCTGGTTCATGTGAGCCGCACATTGTGTACATATTCCTGTCAGTCAGTACACTATATATATGATTCGTTTGGGGGGTTTTGGCCCCCCGAGCTTCTGAGCGTAAGTCATTCCTCGTGTACACATATAAACTGCTATGTACTAACTATTTTCAGCAGCAGCCTGACCCCCCCCCCATCAGGATCATTTCTGGTCTTTCTTAAAACAAAGGTTAGAACTGGACACCCTTCGCAAAATATTTAAAGCGGAACTCCTTCTAAATAATTGTTTCCATACAATTGTCACGACATGCTCTAATAGCATTGCATTATGGTGTCATTCATTTGCATGGACGCACACAGCAGCTCATCCTAATGCTCTACATTTGGGTAAAAAAGAAAGGTCATGTGCATGTAAATGTATGATACAATTCACATTGCAACAGGTTTGGTAACAGGCCACAGTGCACTGCAAACAAATATATATATATTTTGTATTACTATAAAATTATAAAAAATAATTATATAATAAAAATAATAATACAATAATAATAATGCTTATAAAATAATAATACTTTTTTTTTTTTCACAATTAGACCCCGTTCACATAGGGGCGACCTCGGCGCGACTTGCACGGACTTCATATCATTGAAGTCAATGCAAGTCGCCTCCAGGTCGCCCCAAAGTAGTACAGGACCCTTTTTCTAAGTCTGAGCGACTTGTGTCGCTCCTATTAGAACGGGTCCTGTGCTAATCTATGGCAGGCGACCCACCGCGACTTGTCAGGCGACCAAGTCGCCTGACAAGTCGCGCTAGTGTGAACCGGGTCTAAAAGTTTATTGAAAAACAAAATGCAGTAACAAAAACATTCAAATTGTTTTGATAATGTGGCAAAAAAATAAATAAAAAAAAAAACATGCATAGCAAATATCAAATATTAAATCCAGTCTCTTAGTTACATATAGGAGCAAGAATGTACGCTCAGTTAAGCCCCTTTCACTTATGCGACACGATTTTACCGCGATTTCGCCGCGATTTTTATGTGATTTTGAGCAATGGCTCAGGGCTATATACCTCAAAACGCATTAAAATCGTGCCAAAGTAGTGCAGGAACTACTTTAAAGTTGGTGCGACTTCAAAACGCACTGATATGAATGGGGCTCATTGAAAATAATGGAAAACGACTTGTCATGCGATTTTGCGGTCCAAAATCGCGGGACAAGTCACACTAGTGTGAAAGGGGCCTTAAAGGTACAATTGTATGTAACATGCCAAAGCTAACGTAAACTTAAGGCCCCTTTCACACTTGTGCGACTTGTCCCACGATTTTGGACCGCAAAGTCGCATGACAAGTCGTTTTCCATTATTTTCAATGAGACCCATTCATATCAGTGCGTTTTTAAGTCGCACCAACTTCAAAGTAGTTCCTGCACTACTTTGGCACGATTTTAATGCGTTCTGAGGTATATAGCCCTGAGCCGTTGCTCAAAATCGCGTCAGATCGTGGCAAAGTCGCGGCAAAATAGCGGAAAAAAAATTGCGGTAAAATCCCGTCGCATAAGTGTGAAAGGGGCCTTAATGAAAAAATTAATCATTAAACATGGCTTTGAGAATAGGAGACTGGGGTATGTTGTGTATGAGTGAAATTGAAGATCTTAGAGAGAGCCCTCTGACTCCTCCTGTATTATAGTGTATTGTATTTGTACTGTCTCTACCCTCAAGTTGTAAAGCGCTGCATAAACTGTCGGCGCTATATAAATACTATATAATAATAATAATATTAGGGGTATACAAATATAGGTGATAAAAAAAGAAAGACGGAAAGGAAAAGAGTTAGAAGAGACAAAATAGGGATGGAGCTGGGAAAAATAAAAAAGGGGGGGGGGGGCGGTGGAAGGATGAATGATTTCTAATTGTCGCAGATAATCTTTATTATTTTTGTTATATAGTTACATAGTTACATAGTTTGTGAGGTTGAAAAAAAGACACCAATCCATCCAGTTCAACCTATGATGTGTGTGTGTGTTTGCTGCTAACCGTACATTGTATACCCCTGTATGTTGTACATTGTATACCCCTGTATGTTGTACATTGTATACCCTGTATGTTGTACATTGTATACCCCTGCATGTTGTACATTGTATACCCCTGTATGTTGTACATTGTATACCCTGTATGTTGTACATTGTATACCCCTGCATGTTGTACATTGTATACCCCTGTATGTTGTACATTGTATACCCTGTATGTTGTACATTGTATACCCCTGCATGTTGTACATTGTATACCCCTGTATGTTGTACATTGTATACCCCTGTATGTTGTACATTGTATACCCCTGTATGTTGTACATTGTATACCCCTGTATGTTGTACATTGTATACCCCTGCATGTTGTACATTGTATACCCCTGCATGTTGTACATTGTATACCCCTGCATGTTGTACATTGTATACCCCTGTATGTTGTACATTGTATACCCCTGCATGTTGTACATTGTATACCCCTGCATGTTGTACATTGTATACCCCTGTATGTTGTGGTCTTTAAGGTGCCCATCTAATAGTTTTTTAAAACTATCGATGCTCCCTACTGATACCACTGCTCGTGGAAGAGAATTCCACATCCTTACTGCTCTGACAGTAAAGAACTCTTTACACAGTTTAAGGTTAAACCGCTTCTCTTCTAGTTTTAATGAGTGGCCATGTGTCTTATTGAATTCCCTTTCTCTGAATAATTTGTGCCTTATGCTCGGGTCGCCAGTACAGTATTTGTACATTGATATCATATCCCCCCTCAATCGTCTCTTCTCCAGAGAGAATAGGTTCAGTGCTTGCAGTCTTTCCTCATAGCTGATGTCCTCCAATCCCTTTATTATCTTTGTTGCCCTTCTCTGGACTTTCTCTGATAATAATCATAATGATAATAATAATAAAAACAACAATTATTATCATAATAATAATAATAATAATAATAATAAATAATAATAATAACAACAATTATTATTAACATTATACTTATTATTATTATTTAACAAAATAATAATAGTAGTAATAGTAGTAATATTATTATTGTTATTATTATTAACATGGTTATTAATATTAACATTATATAATAATGATAATAATAATAATAATTATTATTATTATTACTACTCCTACTGCTGTTGCTAATGTTATTATTGTTATTAATAATAAATCCATTAAAATAAAATAAAAGACACCAAAAATGTAAAAGAGGTCTTTAGTGGCTCACGTATTCGATTCAGTTGTTGAGTGCAACCAATATTCATTGTTTTACTTTATTGTATTTGTTTTTCATAATAAATTATTGCAATAAACTGAGTGTGTGCTTTTTAAGCTACGTTCACATCTTGGCGTTGCTAATTACAATGCGTTTTTAAGGCGTTTTTATGGGCGTTTTTTCAGGCCTTTTTACAGGCGTTTTTAAAGGCGTTTTTGTGTAGGCGTTTTAGGTTGACTAGTGACCAATGGAAAAAAAATAAAAACGCCTGTAATCTGCCCAAAAAGAAACTTTTTTGAGCGTTGGGCGTTTTGCTTAAAACGTCAAAACGCTCAGATGTGAACAGGGGCCATTGAAATGAATAGGATTTGTCTTGTTGTGCGTTTTTTGAGCTGATCCTAGAGCAGAAAATCTCCCCAAAAACGCCCCAAAACGCCTACATGTGAACTTAACCTTATTGCCAATGTGCTCCAGTTCTCATTGCAAGAGTGTATATAAACCCAAAAACAAAAATTGAATATGTTTCTTCTTACAGTCTTTAGGCCCCTTTCACATATAGGGACCGTTTGTCCATTTTTCATCCATCTGTTTATGGATGAAAATCGGACAAAAAAGGGTAACTCCACTTTTGTGGGGAAAAAAAAAATCAGCAAATAAAAAAAAAAACAATATAGTGTATACATTTGCAACACAAATCATATTGTAATTAAATGTTATTTAAAAATGACCTTTCCTTTTCAGTCTGCAGCTGTTGTAATTTTCTGAAAATGCAATACAATATGGCCGCCTGGAGCTGTTCACAGAATGTATACTGACCACACCCCCAGAAACATCATTTTCTGCTTGTGTGATTGGCTCACCAATTTTCCCAGAAGTCTGCACTAAGATACAAGTCAGATTTTTGGCATCCCCTGCAACAATAATGTCATTTTTGGTGAGATACTCCCAATAGGAACACGTCTAAAGGGTTGCAGACCCAGCAGATTTCCTCATTAGTGCTCTGCAGCTGCCACAGCTGATAGATAATTATGAAACCACTCCCATTAGACCCACTCAGCACAGAGGAACAAACAATGATTTCTTCAGAATAACAAAAGATAGGAATCTGCAACAAAAGTTTGTTATAATCCCTGCAATGTACAGAGATCACCCAGAGGGGAATGTTTTTTTTCTCAACAAAAGTGGAATTACGCTTTAATGCATTCTTATGGAAAAAGAGATGACAACGGATGATGATACTGTTCTGTATCTGTGGAGGAGCAGAGGGGTTACCCTTGCACTGCACTACAGAATGCTTTTCCGTCTGCGGACAAGGAGCCAATCAAGCAGTTCAAGGAGCATAAAAAATGTATATCTCTGCGCTGTGGTGTGGCGGCAACAAATAAGTAATATACCAAACTTGTAAATAATCTTAAGAAAAAGTGTGCAGCGCCAAAAGTAAATGAACAACAATGAAATGTGAATACTGTGTTATAAATGGACAACACATTAAAATAAAGTCCAAAAAAGTGCTAAAGTGAAAAAAATGTATGATATATATATATATATATATACACACAGTATCTCATAAAAGTGAGTACACCCCTGACATTTTTGTAAATATTTTATTCTATCTTTTCATGTGACAACACTGAAGAAATGACACTTTGCTACAATGTAAAGTAGTGAGTGTACAGCTTGTATAACAGTGTAAATTTGCTGTCCCCTCAAAATACCTCAACACACAGCCATTAATGTCTAAACCGCTGGCAACAAAAGTGAGTACACCCCTAAGTGGAAATGTCCAAATTGGGCCCAATTAGCCATTTTCCCTCCCCAGTGTCATGTGACTCGTTAGTGTTACAAGGTCTCAGGTGTGAATGGGGAGCAGGTGTGTTAAATTTGGTGTTATCGCTCTCACTCTCTCATACTGGTCACTGGAAGTTCAACATGGCCCCTCATGGCAAAGAACTCTCTGAGGATCTGAAAAAAAGATTTTTTGCTCTACATAAAGATGGCCTAGGCTATAAGAAGATTGCCAAGACCCTGAATCTGAGCTGCAGCACGGTGGCCAAGACCATACAGCGGTTTAACAGGACAGGTTCCACTCAGAACAGGCCTCGCCATGGTCGACCAAAGAAAATGAGTGCACGTGCTCAGCGTCATATCCAAAGATTGTCTTTGGGAAATAGACTTATGAGTGCTGCCAGCATTGCTGCAGAGGTTGAAGGGGTGGGGGGTCAGCCTGTC
Source organism: Pelophylax lessonae (assembly GCF_965119305.1). Classification (NCBI taxonomy): domain Eukaryota; kingdom Metazoa; phylum Chordata; class Amphibia; order Anura; family Ranidae; genus Pelophylax; species Pelophylax lessonae. The sequence goes on from NC_138772.1 coordinate 18,902,383, forward strand.
AGTGCTCAGACCATAGGTGTGCGCACAGGGTTTGCCAGGTGTGCCTGGGCACACCCTAATCACTCCTTGTGGTGCAGATTCCCCCTGTTTAGACCCCTGATATTTCACCAAAGCTCCCTAACTGGGCTAACAAAAAAAATAATATTGTAAAAAAGAATAAAAAATAACAATAAAACTACAGACACCGATCTCTAACCTACTGACACCATCAGTATATACATGTCTAAGTGTTTGAGCTTTGGGGTGCACACCCTAATGTAATAGGCTGCGCACACCTATGCCTCAGACCATACGCCGCACACTGCATCAAATTGGTCTGCATGGCTGTCATCCCAGAAGGAAGCCTCTTCTAAAGAAGATGCACAATAAACCCAGCAAACAGTTTGCTGAAGACAAGCAGACTAAGGACATGGATTACTGGAACCATCTCCTGTGGTCTGATGAGACCAAGATAAACTTATTTGGTTCAGATGGTGTCAAGCGTGTGTGGCGGCAACCAGGTGAGGAGTACAAAGACAAGTGTGTCTTCCCTACAGTCAAGCATGGTGGTGGGAGTGTCATGGTCTGGGGCTGCATGAGTGCTGCCGGCACTGGGGAGCTACAGTTCATTGAGGGAACCATGAATGCCAACATGTACTGTGACATACTGAAGCAGAGCATGATCCCCTCCCTTCAGAGACTGGGCCGCAGGGCAATATTCCAACATAACAACCCCAAACACATCTCCAAGACCACCACTGCCTTGCTAAAGAAGCTGAGGGTAAAGGTGATGGACTGGCCAAGCATGTCTCCAGACCTAAACCCTATTGAGCATCTGTGGGGCATCCTCAAATGGAAGGTGGAGGAGCGCAAGGTCTCTAACATCCACCAGCTCCGTGATGTCATCATGGAGGAGGGGAAGAGGACTCCAGTGGCAACCTGTGAAGCTCTGGTGAACTCCATGCCCAAGAGGGTTAAGGCAGTGCTGGAAAATAATGGTGGTCACACAAAATATTGACACTTTGGGCCCAATTTGGACATTGTCACTTAGGGGTGTACTCACTTTTGTTGCCAGCGGTTTAGACATTAATGGCTGTGTGTTGAGTTATTTTGAGGGGACAGCAAATTTACACTGTTATACAAGCTGTACACTCACTACTTTACATTGTAGCAAAGTGTCATTTCTTCAGTGTTGTCACATGAAAAGATAGAATAAAATATTTACAAAAATGTGAGGGGTGTACTTACTATTGTGAGGTACTGTGTGTACGTGGGATTTGTTTTGTTTTTTTATTTTTAATAAATTTTCAAAGATTTCAAACAAACTTCTTTCATGTTGCCATTATGGGGGATTGTTTGTAGAGCGTACTGTGGCAAAGTGGTTCGCTATCGTCCAACAACGTAGATCTACGTCGCTGGACTCCTCCCCTTGTGGGCGGCGCTCGCGCGCTGCCAGAGGCTCGCTCCTGCTGTATTCAGTCACAGCGGGAGTCGGGCCAGAGGAGGAGATGCGGTGATCACCGCCGCTCTTCTCCGATCGTCGGGGATCGAGTGACGAAATCCGCCCGCTTGTGTAAACAAACCAGGCGGATCTCCTATGCGACAGGCAGGGACAGATTACAGGGTTCAGCATAGCTCAACCTGCGATCTGTGCCTGTGTCACACAGTCCCCTCCCCCCACACACGTCAGTAAGCACCAGGCATACAATTAACCCCTAGATCACCAATAAAAATTAACCCCTTCCCTGCCAGTGTCATTTTTACAGTAACAGTGCATATGTATAGCACTGATTACTGTAGTAATGTCACTGGTACCCCCAAAAGTGCCAAAAATGTCAGTCAAGGGTCCGATCTGTCCACCGCAATGTTGCAGTCCTGCAAAAAAAAAAAAAAATCGCAGATTGCCGCCATTACTAGTTAAAAAAAAAAAAAACAATAAAAATGATATAAATCTTTCCCGTAGTTAGTAGCTGCAATAACTTTTGTGCAAACCAATCAAAATACGCTTGTAGCAAAAAACAAATTGGCCTAAAATGCAAAAAAATTTGTTATTTTTACTTTTTTGGGGGGGGGGGGGGGATTTCATATAAAAAATGTGAAAAATATTGTTATTTTTTCAAAATTGTCGCTCTTTTTAGCGCAAAAAGTAAAAATCGCACAGGTGATCAAATACCACCAAAAGAAAGCTCTATTTGTGGGGAAAACAAGGACATCAATTTTATTTGGGAACAGAGTCGCACGACATTGCAATTGTCCATTAAAGTAAGGCAGTGCCGAATTGCAAAATATGGCCCGGTCAGGAAGGGGGTAAAATCGTCCGGTCTTAAAGCGGTTAAAAATACGCTCATTGAGAATTTTTTTTGTCAAAGACATGTAGCTAAATACATTTTGGCCTAAATATATGACAAAAATTGAATATATTGGATATTTTTTAAGGCTCGGTTCACACTATTGCGATGCGGGAAGGCTGCGAATTCGCAGCCTGTTCCCGCATCGCACACGCACCCCCGGCAGTTCACACTGCCATATGCGATCCGCTGGGGGTGTCAATGTAATCTTAACGACACCCCCAGTTTGATCGCATATCGCAGTGCGATCGTGCAGTTCGCACAGGATCGGATCGCACAAGTGTGAACCGCTGTGCGATCCGATCCTGATGCGGCAGCAAAAATGCCTCCTGTGCGTCTTTGCTGCCGGTGCGGTGCGAATTTAGCCATACAAACTGTATGGCTAAACTCGCACCGCATAGCTGATCGCATGTCATGTCGGAGCAGTGCGCTCCGACATGACATGCGAACCCGGCACACGCAGAAGTGTGAACCGGGTCTTACTGTCAAAGTAGAAAAATATTGTTATTTTTTCAAAATTGTCGCATTTTTTTCTTAATATCGCAAAAAATGAAAAGCGCAGAGGTGATCAAATACCACCAAAAGAAAGCTCTGTTTGTGGGAAAAAAGGACGTAAATTTCGTTTGGGTACGGCGTTGCATGACCGCGCAATTGTCAGTTAAAGTCGCACAGTGCCGAATCGCAAAAAGTGGCCTGGACGTAAAGCAGGAAAATCCTCCGGGGGGTAAAGTGGTTAAATAAAGGAGAAAAAAAAAATAAAAAATTTGAAACAAATTTTGCCAAAGCAACTCAGTGACCAAATTTGAGAATTTTAACTCCTTCTGTAAAATTTGTAATTTTGCAGAAAAATCAGTTTTAGCTTTCCTTTTATATATATAATATTGGTATACATCTCTGCGGCTTTTCTTCTGCCTCTGAAAGAGTTTTGGCAGGAGACTGTCAGCAAACTTATACGAAATCTCCAGCGGGTGACCTATCCGACGACACCTTTTGGAAATAGCGGTATGACATTCAACTCATAATGAAACCAGAAGCGAAATTGCCTGCGGCGTTGCTTGCCATCTGTAAGAATGACTCCCAAGGGGAATTCAATGGAGCCTTTATTTTTAGCTTGCCCTTGGCCGCATAATTCCGAGGGTGGTGAAACTGAAGACAGTAATGGGACAACATAATACTTGTGTGACCAGCCTAGCCACGGCTTAACTGCACGCTGCAGATCCCGCTCGTGAAATAAGGAGTCCGAGAAACGGCTTAAGGGGTGACAGACTTCACTATCCAAAAATGTTCCGGAGGCTCCGAGCGCTGTAATTAAAGTACTTTCAGGGGCAATGAGCAGCCCTGGCAGCGAGCTGCTCCCTGCTATCGATGAATGAGATTCCTCTACTTATAGCTTAAGAAACACAAATCCTCTATTTCGAGTTTCTGCCGCAGGATCGCTCAATGCCGGATCTGTCATACTGCTGAGTTCACCGAACACACATTATCAGTCTGGCGCTTTTTAGGTGCTCTGCAATACGCAGGAATTTTCTATAGATCACTTCGATTGTCAGCTCATTGGAGACAGGAATTTTATTAACTTTTGTTTTACTTTTTTTTTTTTTGTTACAGTTGTGTCAGTGCTGAATGTCTGTAAAACACTCCAGAAAGAACAACGTAACAAAAACAATTATAACAGTGTGTCACTGTGGGGGGAAATTAGAGTGTAATTTTTTGTTTATTAAAAATCTCACAAGCATAATAAAAACATATTTACATATATACAAAATTAAATAAATATATAAACAAAAATAGCTTACATCAGCATAGAAACTGAAAACTATTACTATCATGACTAAACTCAACAAAGCCCTAACCTCCACCTAAACACACCCTCAGGCTAAGAAACGATTACACATTTATCCCATGCATGCAGCCTTTTTTCAAAAATTCAATCTTATAAAAATCTAGGGGACGTGAAAGGACAGAAAGAAAAGCCACACACCTAGAGACCGACAGACAGCAGCTATGGGGACCTGACATTCCTCCACACCTTTGCCCAGGCTCCCGGCCGCCACCTGTCCTTCTCAAGAACCTGAATCTTCCCAACCTCATCCAGAATGTTTTGCACCACCACCTCGACAGGAAGGACTTTTTTCCGAATGGAAACCTGACACCGTGCACTCCACGTGAAGTAACGGACTACTAAGCTAACTAGAAAAAGTGTCTCGAAATCAAAATCCCGATGCGACTCAAAACACCCGTATGACCACTCCGCGTAACTTAAGCTGGAAAGGAAAGGGATACCTAGAGCCCCACCCACCCCCTTATAGACTTCTATATTGAAGGGGCACTGAAGCAAGAAATGGTTCATAGTCTCCTCCACACCACCACACTCCACTCTTGGACAACCACGGTTCTCCGGCGAGCGATGCTTCAAGTTGCCCTTCACATAGAGTCTGCCATGGAATGAGAGCCAGGCCAAATCCCGAAACTTCAAAGGGATTCTCTCCAGATTAATCAAACGCAGACCCTCCCTCATAACAGGGCCTGGGCAATCCCTCAAGGCCAGTGGCTCGCTAAAGGCAGATTCAACAACCCTCCTCTCCAGGGCCTTCCTAGGAAGTGACTTAATTTCCTCCGCCGTCACTTGCCACTGCCGAAGCATCTTCAGGCATGGAGCAACGTAAGCCGGGAGCTTACCATGTCAGACCCTCAAGCTTTTCACTGGCCCACCATTCTCCCAACTTCGCAGAAAAGGCCTAAACCAGGACTGAAAAATACCAACCCACCCAGGCGGTTCCTCTGCCAGCATGTTACCAAAATTATGTTTTAAAAACATCAGAGAAAAAAATACCACCGGGTTGACCATACCTAAGCCACCCATCCGCCTGGGAAGATAGGTTACAGACCTCTTAATGAGATTCAGTTTGTGCCCCCATAACAGCTGGAAAAAACAGCTGTAGATCCTTGCATAGAGAGACACTGGCAAAACGCAGACAAAGCTGACATACAGAAATACTGGGATCAGGTAAGTTTTAATCAGGTCAATCTTTTCCCTGTAAGAGAGTTTCCATTCCTTCCAGCTGGCAACCTTGGCATCGGCATCTTGTAGCCTGCTTTCCCAATTTGCAAGGCCGTAATCACCGGGACCAAATTTGATGCCTAAAACTTTAATTTCCTGTCGGGGCTCTGGGAAGGTGTCCGGAAGCTCAAAGCTATCGCCTTCTTCTCCCATCCAAAAAACTTCACTCTTATCCTGATTGATCTGTGAGCCAGATGCCTCAACATACTGCTCCATCACTGAGACCACCTCCTTCGCCTCCTCTGTCCCAGAGATGAAAACAGACACGTCATCAGCATAGGCCACAACCCTCAAAGGGGGCTCACCAGGAATGCCCAAAAGCACCCCCCACAACGGTCCACACTCTAATCTCCTGATGAAGGGATCGATTGCGAACGCGTATAGCAGAGGACTCAAAGGACACCCCTGACGCACACCCGAGCCAACCTCAAAGGGCTGTCCAATCCAACCATTCACAAGCATGAAGCTTTCAGCTCCTCTGTACAAAGTCTTCAGCCAATCAATAAATCCCCCCTCCAGGCCATACTTGCCAAGAATCAACCATAGGTACTCATGATTGACCCTATCAAAAGCTTTTGCCTGATCCAATGCCAGCAGGTACTTTCCCCAGCCTGCAGCCCTGCACCATTCCAGGGCCTCCCGGACAGCTAACACCGCTGAAAAAGTGCTTCTACCCTGAACCGAACAGTGCTGGTGGTGAGAAAGTAGACTGCCTGCTACAGACGATAAACGCCAGAAAATGATTTTTGCCAGTATCTTCCTATCAACATTAAGAAGGCTAATGGGCCGCCAATTCTCGATTCTCGAAGAATCTTTACCTTTTGACAGAAGAATAACTGCAGATTGTCGCATGGAGGGAGAGAGTGAACCCTCTCTCAGACAGCCATTAAAAACCTCCACCAAATACGGGGCCAGAGTAACCTTAAAATGTTTGTAAAACTCAGCTGTCAATCCATCTGGCCCAGGCGACTTCTTAATGGCAAGCTTATCAATAGCCCTAACCACCTCATCTGCAGTGATGTCCTCTGCCAAGCTCACCAGAGAACTGCCGTTTCCCAGTCCTGGAATAGAATCCAAAAAACCTGACATGCCTGCCTGATCAAGGTCCCTCCTGCCCAGGAGGTCAGCATAATATGACCTGGCGATTTCCAGGATCCCCGACTTGGACTTGGTCAAGGAACCCGTACTGTCAACCAGGCCTACAACTGACTTAACTGCTCTACCTTGTTTGCAATTCTGGTAGGGGTCGGGCGAGTGATATTTCCCATAATCCCTTTCCAGAACCAAAGAGGCATGCCTGTCATATTGACACTCCCCGAGCAAGAGTTTAACCTCAGAGATCATTGCTGGATCTCCATTGTTCGAGATAAGCCTATCAAGCTTCCTCCGCAAACGCTGGTAGGTGACATACTTATCAAGCTGTTTATTTCTTCCTATAGCCTTGAAAAACCCAACAATCCTTCGTTTTGTAAGCTCCCACCACTCCGACTTACTGCTGCAAAAGTCCATGATCGATACCAGTGCCTGAAAAAAATCCTCAAAGGATTGACTCACCTTCTCATCGTCCAGGAGTGCCGAATTCAGCTTCCAGGTACCCCTCCCTCTAGGTGGTGTATCGGGGCTATTTAGAGTCACAGACAGAATACAGTGATCGGAAAACTCCACCGCCTGACACACTGGTGCCGAGAAGGCAGAGTTCCCCTTTAAAAAAAACCTATCTATCCTACTCTGACTACTACCTCGCTGAAAAGTGAATCCCGTGTCGTCTGGGCAGCAGTGAATGTGCACATCAACCAGACCTGCCTCCCTAGCTATTTTATTTAAAAAAAAGCCATCACAGTCCAGCCTGGCTCCGGTACCTTTCCTGTCCTTAGTCCTAGTGACGGTGTTGAAATCACCACCGAAGACAATTTGCTGGGCTGTAAAAAGAAAAGGCTTGACCTTCATGAAGTGGCATTTCCTGTCCCACTTTGTCTGGGGCCCATAGATGTTAATCAGGCGCAGGTCCTGCCCCCCCATGGAGACGTCTAAGACCATGCATCTCCCCATTTCTACCTCAATAATCCGCCGACAGGTTACCATGCCGGAAAAAAGTACCGCAACTCCAGTGTAAGGCTCGGCCGCAAGAGACCAGAAGGAGGGCCCACGCCGCCACTCCCTCTTTGCCAGATGAATGTCAGCCAAACTAGACAACCGGGTCTCCTGCAAAAAGAAAATATCAGCATCAAACCTGCTGAGCAAAAATAAGGCCATGTTACGAGCACTTACTGATTTAATACTGGCGACATTAATGGTCGCCACTTTTAAAGGAGTGGGAACTGCCATCAGGATGATTGGGGTACACATTTCTTAGCCGGCTTACCCCCCTCCCTACCTGGAGACCCTGCACGCTTCAGTGTCCTCTGTGATTCCTCCTCCATTGAAATCACAGACTCATTACCCGAAGAACCTTCATCCTCCAACTCAGAAAACACCTCAAACTTGTTGGACACCTCCACCCTCCCAGGTACAGGCACATCCTTTTTCTTCTTCTTCTTCCCAGATGTTCTTTTTGCCTCCAATCACACCATATCATCATGAGACAACTCTGACTGTAAAGCCCCCTCCCCCTCCATTCCACCATCACCCACAACATCATCCAACCCACTCACTCCACTCACCACAACAGTCCCCCCACCCTTCACCCCAGCACCCCCACCATCATTCACTCCATTCCCCGGCGCCTCGTGCCCTCCAGTCCTCAGACGCCGAGGAGGGGGGGTCGGTGCAACCTTGCACACTGGTTCAGCTCCCTTCACAACCCCTACTACTACTGGGGAGACTGACACAGGAGGATCAGACACAACATCCACTGACACCGACTCAGGGGGCACGACACAAGGGGATGACACAACATTGGATGGACCATCAGACACTGATTGCACTGAGACAACAGGGACAGAAACATTGGGGACCCCTGACACAGCCCCCCTCACCTCTGCCTCCTCCATGTCCAGGCGGAAAAACTCTTCCACTATAGCAGACTGATTATGCAAGGCCTCCGGGCACTGGCTGTACGCATGCCCAAACTCATCACAAAGATTGCATTTGATCTTATTGCAATCTTTAGCCAAATGCCCCAGGCCCTGACACAGAGAGCATTTCATCTCTGGACATGAGGAGGCGAAATGACCCCGAGAATTGCACTTATTACAGAGCTTGGGCTGGCCAGGGTAAAACACAACAATCCTATCCTTGCCAATGAAGGCTGAGGAGGGAAGATGCTGGACCACATTCCCACACACATGCAACCTCATCTGCACCGACCACCCACCTGTCCATATGCCCCTCTCATCCACAATCTTCCTAAGAGGGGTCAGAAGCTCCCCAAATCTCCTCAGCCAGACAGACAGGTCAGCAGAGGGAATGGATTCATTCCTGACCAGGATAGTGACATTCTTCACAAGAGGTTGGCGTGAGACAAGTTTTGGGACGAGTCCCTCCCACTCCGGCAGACCCCTATACACATGCTCATACTTCTCCCAAAAAACATCGAGCGACTGGGGGCGAACAAAGGAGAGATCATACTCATAGGAGCCTACCCGACTGATCAGAGCAAAGATGTCATCCGCCTTGAAACCCATCGCCAAAATCTTGTCCACAACCAACCTCCTGATAGGGGGGTCACCCCCACCTTCCCACCTTAGCATAACTACATTCCTGCGCCTGAAAGACAGGGGTGCAGATGGCAGACCTGCAGCAGACCTCCCTCCTGCGCCACCCGCCTGATGTGACCCCCTCATCCTAGCCAGAGCCCCAGCATAAGTTTGATTAGAAGGATTAGACACCCCTGATCTTGAAGCTGCACCACTGGCTGCAGAAGTATCAGAACCCCTGCTCTGCAAATCACCACCAGAGGCAGCAGCAGCAGGTGTCACTCCATCCACCAACACACAAACATTCCCCTTTCCAGCATTACAAACAGCTTTATCATTCACATTCCCATCCATAGCACTACTACTCCCAGCAGACCCACTCACACCAGATGCTGCTGTCTTCACCTCCTCCTCTCCTATCATACTCCTTTTAGGTAAAAGCCTTCCACTCCTTGTAACAATTCCCTGGGTTTCAGAAACACATTTCTCAGTGCAGCTGTCATTTCCTTTCCCACCATTAGCTGTAATACCAGCAGCATCCACCGGGGACTGTGCAGAGACAATGGTAGATCCCAATCCCTTCACAGTCACAGCCATCTTGTCTGCAGGGATTCCTTCCATGCTGCTTTGCATGCTGGAGGAGTTCATGCTGTCAGTTTTTGCAAAGTATGATTTATCAGTAAGGTTTACCTTTGCAGGTCCAGGCACAGAGTCATTGTCATTGTCCTCATCAGCAGAGTCCTCTGAAAAACGAAAGGTTCTTCCACTCAAGGGAGACTCAATCTTCTGAATAAAGTTTAGCTGTCCTCCACCATTTTCCTCTACCTCCTGTGCTGTTCCTCCAGCTTGCTGGGGAGGGAGGGAGGGAGGCAGAGGCCGCCATTTCCTCCGGTGAAGCAGATCCTGAGGTGGATGGGGTATCAGGGATAGCTTCTGGGACCCCCTCCTCACTCTCCACCCGTACTGCCACCGCCGATGCTGACATTTTTCCACGACGTGCGTCATTCCTCATTTTCCGGAATCGCTCCTCATTCTGGAACTTTTCTTTAAAAGCTCCACTCTTTTCCTTTAAAGACTTTACCAGACTCTGCTGCTTCTTGATTGCGTCCTCAAAAACTTTTAATTCTGGCTTCAAACTTTGCCGCTTGCTGCTCCATGCTTTATCATGCATGGCCTTCTTCTTCCTATAATCAGCTTTCAGGGTCATCAACTTTTCCTCCTCCTTTGCAATTCTCAGCAAACGATCAGCAACCCGCCCTCTGAAAGCGGGGGTCGATTCCCCTTTTTTAGGGCCATAGCCGAGGTCTTCAGGTGAAGGTGAAGTGTTAGAATGCATGTTGGATCCCCCAGGGGGATCATCGCCCGGATCATCCCCAGAATCTCCCATCTTCACTGGGGCCAGGTAACTCACCTGGCCCCCTGGTGTCTGGAGAGGGAGAGCTGCAGCACACACAACTAGTGATGTCGCAAACCTAAAATTCGCCGTTCGCGAACGGCGAACGCGAACATCGGCAAATGTTCGCGAACCGGCGAACCGGGCGAACCGCCATAGACTTCAATAGGCAGGCGAATTTTAAAACACACAGGGACTCTTTCTGGCCACAATAGTGATGGAAAAGTTGTTTCAAGGGGACTAACACCTGGACTGTGGCATGCCGGAGAGGGATCACGCAAAAAAAAGTTCTTAAAAATTATAATTTTTTGATAGAGAGCCAATTATTGGAAAAATTAAAAAAAAATAAAAATAAAAAATTTCTTTGGATTTAGCATCTGGGGGGTCTAAAAAGTGTACCTGTGAAGTTTCAGCTCTGTAGCATGTCCAGAACCCCTAAAAAACAGCATTTGTCTTATATTTTCAGGAATATGGCTTCTCTGCGGCTGGCTTTTTCTCTTGCAGGCATTTATCGGGCATTTTTTTAGGCAGGCATGTCATTTTTTGTATTTAGTGTCTGGGGGGTCTAAAAAGTGTACCTGTCAAGTTTCAGCTCTGTAGCATGTCCAGAACCCCTAAAAAACAGCATTTTTCTTATATTTTCAGGAATATGGCTTCTCTGCGGCTGGCTTTTTCTCTTGCAGGCATTTAGCGGGCATTTTTTTAGGCAGGCATGTAATTTTTTGTATTTAGTGTCTGGGGGGTCTAAAAAGTGTACCTGTCAAGTTTCAGCTCTGTAGCATGTCCAGAACCCCTAAAAAACAGAATTTTTCTTATATTTTCAGGAATATGGCTTCTCTGCGGCTGGCTTTTTCTCTTGCAGGCATTTATCGGGCATTTTTTTAGGCAGGCATGTCATTTTTTGTATTTAGTGTCTGGGGGGTCTAAAAAGTGTACCTGTCAAGTTTCAGCTCTGTAGCATGTCCAGAACCCCTAAAAAACAGCATTTTTCTTATATTTTCAGGAATATGGCTTCTCTGCGGCTGGCTTTTTCTCTTGCAGGCATTTAGCGGGCATTTTTTTAGGCAGGCATGTAATTTTTTGTATTTAGTGTCTGGGGGGTCTAAAAAGTGTACCTGTCAAGTTTCAGCTCTGTAGCATGTCCAGAACCCCTAAAAAACAGAATTTTTCTTATATTTTCAGGAATATGGCTTCTCTGCGGCTGGCTTTTTTTCTTGCAGGCATTTAGCGGGCATTTTTTTAGGCAGGCATGTCATTTTTTGTATTCAGTGTCTGGGGGGTCTAAAAAGTGTACCTGTCAAGTTTCAGCTCTGTAGCATGTCCAGAACACCTAAAAAACAGCATTTTTATTATATTTTCAGTAATACGGCTTCTCTGCGGCTGGCTTTTTCTCTTGCAGGCATTTATCGGGCATTTTTTTAGGCAGGCATGTCATTTTTTGTATTTAGTGTCTGGGGGGTCTAAAAAGTGTACCTGTCAAGTTTCAGCTCTGTAGCATGTCCAGAACCCCTAAAAAACAGCATTTTTCTTATATTTTCAGGAATACGGCTTCTCTGCGGCTGGCTTTTTCTCTTACAGGCATTTAGCGGGCATTTTTTTAGGCAGGCATGTCATTTTTTGTATTTAGTGTCTGGGGTATTTTAAAAAGTGTACTTGTCAAGTTTCAGCTCTGTAGCATGTCCAGAACCCCTAAAAAACAGCATTTTTATTATATTTTCAGTAATACGGCTTCTCTGCGGCTGGCTTTTTCTCTTGCAGGCATTTATCGGGCATTTTTTTAGGCAGGCATGTCATTTTTTGTATTTAGTGTCTGGGGGGTCTAAAAAGTGTACCTGTCAAGTTTCAGCTCTGTAGCATGTCCAGAACCCCTAAAAAACAGCATTTTTATTATATTTTCAGTAATACGGCTTCTCTGCGGCTGGCTTTTTCTCTTGCAGGCATTTATCGGGCATTTTTTTAGGCAGGCATGTCATTTTTTGTATTTAGTGTCTGGGGGGTCTAAAAAGTGTACCTGTCAAGTTTCAGCTCTGTAGCATGTCCAGAACCCCTAAAAAACAGCATTTTTCTTATATTTTCAGGAATACGGCTTCTCTGCGGCTGGCTTTTTCTCTTGCAGGCATTTAGCGGGCATTTTTTTAGGCACGCATGTAATTTTTTGTATTTAGTGTCTGGGGGGTCTAAAAAGTGTACCTGTCAAGTTTCAGCTCTGTAGCATGTCCAGAACCCCTAAAAAACAGCATTTTTCTTATATTTTCAGGAATATGGCTTCTCTGCGGCTGGCTTTTTTTCTTGCAGGCATTTAGCGGGCATTTTTTTAGGCAGGCATGTCATTTTTTGTATTTAGTGTCTGGGGGGTCTAAAAAGTGTACCTGTCAAGTTTCAGCTCTGTAGCATGTCCAGAACTCCTAAAAAACAGCATTTTTCTTATATTTTCAGGAATACGGCTTCTCTGCGGCTGGCTTTTTCTCTTGCAGGCATTTAGCGGGCATTTTTTTAGGCAGGCATGTCATTTTTTGTATTTAGTGTCTGGGGGGTCTAAAAAGTGTACCTGTCAAGTTTCAGCTCTGTAGCATGTCCAGAACCCCTAAAAAACAGCATTTTTCTTATATTTTCAGGAATATGGCTTCTCTGCGGCTGGCTTTTTTTCTTGCAGGCATTTAGCGGGCATTTTTTTAGGCAGGCATGTCATTTTTTGTATTTAGTGTCTGGGGGGTCTAAAAAGTGTACCTGTCAAGTTTCAGCTCTGTAGTATGTCCACAACCCAAAAAAAACAGCATTTTTCTTATGATTTTTAGTAGAAAACTAATGCAGTGTCTTTCCAGCTGTCTTTTTTTCTTTCTGGCAAGCTGAAATATGATATGCCAAGGCAAACATGCCTATCAGTTGAGCTATGACACAGACAACACTGCACACATGGGGAAATATGTAAAACAAAAAACAGGAAAAGGAAATTAGGTGACGGTAACAAAACATGATATTGTGATTGGCCAAATAAAAAGTCGCCTCGCGACGAGGTCGCGCCAAAGTCGCGCTAAGTCGCGCCAAAGTCGCACTGGAAGCGACGCTACTTTAGTGGTAGCGGCAGTGTAAACCAGCACTAAAACATCCAGTGTGTGAATACGATCAGGTATGATGTTTTATCGGTCAAGTAGTGTAAGGGTTACGCCCGTCGCCCGCTTCACAGTGACAGACCAAACTCTGACAGACCAAACTCCCCGTTTAACAGTCAGTCAGTCCATTTGCACAACCGCAAACTCCCCATTTGCACAAGGTTGGATACCAAGCTAGCCATGTCCCGTTCCTTGTCCTCACTGACATCATTGAAGGTCTCTTCCTCCACCCAGCCACATACAACACCAAGGGTCCCCGAAAGGTGAGAACAAGCCCCCTGGGACGCCTGCTGTGGCTGGTATTCCACCTCCTCAAAGCCACCTTCCTCCTCTGACTTCTCTTCTTCAGACTCCTCTCTCTGCGTTGCCACAGGTCCAGCAATTGACAACGACAAGGCTGCTTCTGGTGGTGATGAGGACCACAACTCTTCCTCTTCATGCTCATCTACAGCCTGATCCAGTACTCTTCGCAGGGCACGCTCCAGAAAAAACGCATATGGGATGAGGTCGATGATGTTGCCTTGGGTTCGACTGACCACCAGGGTTGTCATCTCCGCAAAAGGACGCATGAGCCTACAGCCATTGTTCATGAGCATTCAGTAACGCGGCCAAAAAATACCCAGCTCCGCAGAAAGAATGAAAGAAAATGAATGTTTTTTCTATGAAAAATTATCCTGCGGATCGCTTTTGGTCTGTACACAATGAAGCAACGACCTTATCATCTGGGGTGTGCCAACACAATCCTAGAGGTGATCGCTTCATTGTGATACGCAAGCCCCTTCACCACGACAAGGTAACGATCACGAAGGGGAATTGACACATGTATGTGCCTTTTTTTTTGTTTTTTGTTTTTTTGCAGCCACAGTGTAGCACCAGAGGCCAGAAAAATTAGGCATGTACACATGCATGAAAAAGTAGGTATTGTTGCAGCCGCTGCTGTAGCAGCGGCCTGAAAAATTGAGGTTTTAAGGCAGAAAGTGCACTAAAACATTGCGGCTTGAACCGTAGTTGGTGGCGGAGACGTCACGTAAGTCATCCGGCATGCAGAGAATGATTATATACAGCAGCGTGTGGACCATTTTTAGGCCAAGGCATCTCAGTCATCACCAGGCCTTTTTTAGTCAAATGCATCCCCCACTGTCAGTCCCTTCGGGATCCATGCCTCATTCATCTTAATAAACGTGAGGTAATCAAGACTTTTTTGACCTAGGCGACTTCTCTTCTCAGTGACAATACCTCCTGCTGCGCTGAAGGTCCTTTCTGACAGCACACTTGAAGCGGGGCAGGCCAGAAGTTCAATGGCAAATTGGGATAGCTCAGGCCACAGGTCAAGCCTGCACACCCAGTAGTCAAGGGGTTCATCGCTCCTCAGAGTGTCGATATCTGCAGTTAAGGCAAGGTAGTCTGCTACCTGTCGGTCGAGTCGTTCTCTGAGGGTGGACCCCGAAGGGCTGTGGCGATGCATAGGACTAAAAAAGCTGCGCATGTCCTCCATCAACAAGACGTCTGTAAAGCGTCCTGTCCTTGCCGGCGTGGTTGTGGTGGTAGGAGGAGGATTACTTTCACCTCTTCCCCTGTTGGATTCCCGTTGTGCTGTGACATCACCCTTATACGCTGTGTAAAGCATAGTTTTTAACTTATTTTGTAGCTGCTGCATCCTTTGCGACTGCCGGTAATTGGGTAACATATCACAGACTTTCTGCTTATACCGGGGGTCTAGTAGCGTGGCCACCCAGTACAGGTCGTTCTCCTTCAGCCTTTTTATACGAGGGTCTCTCAACAGGCATGACAGCATGAAAGACCCCATTTGCACAAGGTTGGATGCCGAGCTACTCATGTCCAGTTCCTCGTCCTCACTGATGTCATTGAAGGTGTGTTCTTCCCCCCAGCCACGTACAACACCACTGGTACCAGATAGGTGACAACGAGCACCCTGGGATGCCTGCTGTGGTTGGTGTTCCTCCTCCTCAAAGCCACATTCCTCCTCTGACTCCTCTTCCTCACACTCCTCTTCCAGTGTTGCCGCAGGTCCAGCAATCGATGGTAAGGCTGTTTCTGGTGGTGGTGATGGTGACCACAACTCTTCCTCTTCCTCTTCACGCTCATCTACGGCCTGATCCAGCACTCTTCGCAGGGCACGCTCCAGGAAAAAAACATATGGGATGATGTCGCTGATGGTGCCTTTGGTGCGACTGACTAGGTTTGTCACCTCCTCAAAAGGACGCATGAGCCTACAGGCATTGCGCATGAGCGTCCAGTAACGTGGCAAAAAAATACCCAGCTCCGCAGAGGCTGTCCTAGCACCCCGGTCATACAAATACTCGTTGACCGCTTTTTCTTGTTGGAGCAGGCGGTCGAACATTAGCAGTGTTGAATTCCAACGTGTCGGGCTGTCGCAAATCAAGCGCCTCACTGGCATGTTGTTTCGCCGCTGAATATCTGCAAAGTGCGCCATGGCCGTGTAGGAACGCCTGAAATGGCCACACACCTTCCTGGCCTGCTTGAGGACGTCCTGTAAGCCTGGGTACTTCTGCACAAAACGTTGCACAATCAGATTCAACACATGTGCCATGCACGGCACATGTGTCAACTTGCCCAAATTCAATGCCGCCAACAAATTGCTCCCGTTGTCACACAC
The DNA here is from genome assembly GCF_965119305.1 of Pelophylax lessonae. Taxonomy (NCBI): domain Eukaryota; kingdom Metazoa; phylum Chordata; class Amphibia; order Anura; family Ranidae; genus Pelophylax; species Pelophylax lessonae. The sequence continues at coordinate 18,918,547 of NC_138772.1, forward strand.
CACTTTGCCGATCTCCAGTTGGTGCAGGGTCAGCCACTAATCCACCTGTGCGTTCAGGGCGGACAGTAGTGCTGGTCCGGTGTGACTCTCTGCTTTCAGGCAAGTCAACCCCAAGACAGCGTGACACTGTCGTATCCGGCATGTGGAATAGCCCCTGGGGAGCTGGGGGGGTGCAGTTGGTGTGGAGCAAGACGCAACAGCAGAAGAGGACTCAGCCGAGGAGGTTAGCAAAGAGGATGGAGTAGGAGGAGTAGAGGAGGTGGCAGCAGGCCTGCCTGCAAGTCGTGGCGGTGTCACCAACTCCTCTGCAGCAGAGCCACGCATTCCATGCTTGGCAGCCGCCAGCAGGTTTACCCAATGCGCAGTGTACGTTATATACCTGCCCTGACCGTGCTTTGCAGACCAGCTATCAGTGGTCAGATGGACCCTTGCCCCAACACTGTGTGCCAGACGTGACATGATTTCCTTTTCCACAATAGAGTACAGGTTGGGGATTGCCTTTTGTGAAAAATAATTTCGGCCGGGTACCTTCCACTGCGGTGTCCCAATAGCGACAAATTTTTTGAAGGCCTCAGACTCCACCAGCTTGTATGGTAAAAGCTGGCGGGCTAAGAGTTCCGACAAGCCAGCTGTCAGACTCCGGGCAAGGGGGTGACTCTGCGAGATTGGCTTTTTACGCTCAAACATTTCCTTGACAGACACCTGACTGTGGGCAGGTGACGAGCAGGAACTGCTGAAGGTGAGAGGCGGAGGGGCGGGTTGTTGATAGGGGGCATGGAGGACAGCAGTGGTTGACGTGGCTGAAGATGCTGGACCAGGAGGAGGATGGTGGCTTTCAGTTTGTGTGCTGCTTTTACTCATGTGTTGATCCCATAGGCGTTTGTGATGTGAGATCATGTGCCTTCGCAAAGCAGTTGTACCTAGGTGGGTGTTGGACTTCCCACGACTCAGTTTCTTTTGGCACAGGTTACAAATGGCATCGCTGATATCAGAGGCAGACACACAAAAAAAATGCCACACTGCTGAGCTTTGCAAGGACGGCATTCTGGTGGTGGCAACAGCTTGCGTTGATTGGCGTGCTGTCTGGCTGACCCCGGGTGCCGAATCTACATGCTGTCTGACTGCGCCACTAGCTCCTTGCGATGACCTCCTCCCCCTGCTTCCAACTCGTCTCCTCCTCCTCTCTGTCTCCCCATCTGAACTTTCCCCATCTTCTTCTTCTCTTCGAGCAGGCACCCAGGTGACATCCACAGACACATCGTCATCATCAGCCGCTTCACATGACAACTCAGCAAAGGCAGCAGCAGCAGCAGGTACAACATCATCATCATCACAATGTACGTCCATGTGTATAATGCTGCCTGACTGAGACATATCCCTGTTATCTACATCCTCTGGCACTAATAGTTGCGCATCACTTATTTCTTCCAACTGATGTGAAAATAACTCCTCTGACGGATCAAGTGAAGCGGCTGTGGTGCTAGTGTTGGTGGTGGTGCCGGCGGGCGGGCGGGCGAGTGGTAAATTGAGAGGTGCCCGAAGCTGAGCTGGAGGAGGATGGTGCATTAGGGTTCCGAGCGGAAGCTGTAGACGATTGGGTGTCTTGTGTAAGCCAGTCAACTATGGCCTCAGAATTTTTTGAGTTCAGGGTCTGTGGTGGCCTCTGAACACTGGGCATTATTCTAGGGCCTAAGGAAATCACAGCACCACGACCACGACGGCCCTTGCGGGGTGGCCTGCCTCTGCCTGTCATTTTCTTTTTTAATGTGTTGTGTACTATGAGTGCAAGCTGCTGTGCCACCCTATAGGAGTGTTGGGCAGTGGGTACAGTACACTCTGTGGACCTGACAGTCACTGGCACTCAGGCAACTGCAATTAAAAAATATATATATTTTTTTTACTTGGCAAGCTGCTGTGCCACCTTATATATCAGTGGTGGGTGGGCAGTGGCACAGTACACTCTCTGTGGACCTGACAGCAGTCACTGGCACCCAGGCAACTGCAATTTTAAAAAATATATATTTTATTTTACTTTGCAAGCTGCTGTGCCACCTTATATATCAGTGGTGGGTGGGCACACAGTGGCACTGCAGTGGGCACAGTACACTCTGTGGACCTGACAGTAACTGGCAGCCCAGGCAACTGCAATAATAAAAAATATTTTTTTTTTTCAATTTATTGCAACAAGATGCTGTGCCACCGTATATATATCAGTGGTGGGCAGTGCACTGCAGTGGGTACAGTGCACTCTGTGGACCTGACACAGCACTCACTGCAATTATGACAGAGGAAAAAAAAAATATTTTTTAAAATGCCAGGTACTGTGCCTGTGCCACCCGAAATGAGTGTGGTGTGCACACAGTACAGTCTGTGGTGGGTCTGTGGCCTCTCACACACAGCGGGCAGGCAACTGCAGTGTACAATAGATATATATAGATATATATATAAAGAAAAAACTCTATTACCTTACCAGCCCTTAAAAGGGCTTTTGGGGACACTATATATATATATATATATATGTATATATATAAATAAAAAAAATCCTCAATTACCAGCCCTTAAAAGGGCTTTTGGGGACACTAGATAGATATAGATATATATATATATATATATATATATAAGAAGAAACAACTCAATTACCAGCCCTTAAAAGGGCTTTTGGGGACGCTAGGTATATATATATATATATATATATATATAAAAAAAAAAAAAACACAAATACCAGCCCTTAGAAGGGCTTTTTGGGGTGCTGATATTACAGCAGTAGTGGACCAAGAACACTGCAAGACCAGGAACACTGACTAACTGTCCCTAGCTTAACAGCAGCAGCAGCAGCAGCAGCAGCAGCTCTCTCCCTACTCTCACTACACACACTGCTTCAGAATGATCTAAGATGGATGCTGCCCTTGCTTATTTATAGGAGGTGGGAGGGTGTGGGAGGGAGGTATGCTGATTGGCTGGAAATGTGTCTGCTGACTGTAAAGTTCAGGGTCAAAGTTTGCCTCAATGATGTCTTATGGGGGGCGGACCGAACATCGCATATGTTCGCCGGCAGCGGCGAACGCGAACATGCTAAGTTCGCCGGGAACTGTTCGCCGGCGAACAGTTCTATACATCTCTACACACAACCACTCTGGTTCAGAGACTGATGTGATTGGCTCAGTGTTCTCTGTACAGCACTGCGGTATATGTCAGAGCTATATAAATGTATAATAATAATAATAATAGTGTGTGACTGTGTGTGTGTGGGGAGGGGGGGTTCTCATGGTTCTCAGCTACACCAGCAGGGGTTCCCAAGTGGAGGAGCTTCTCCAACTCAATCTGCAGGAGGGCCACCATATTTTCTCTGACCATTAACCTATACAAAAATAATATTACACCTTTCCATCCACTCCAGAAGAGAAGCTTCATTGTCCTTATTCAGAGAAATAATCCAAGCCTCACTCTCAGTGTTCATCACGTTGTTGTCCATCATTAGGGAATGATCTACCCTGGAGATCTCTCTCTGGGGAATAAGAGGCTGAACTGAGCTCTTTTCCAAGCAAATAAAATCCCTGGTCTCCTCCATGGGCCACAATCAGTGGGTAGAAGGCTAGCCCCTAGTCCCCCCCCCCCCCAAAAGCCTCTGTCCCGGATGGGTTTATCATAGTTCCCAACTCAAGCACCAAGGGATCCCAGCTCCACCACCATAGGTGCCCAACTCCAGTACCACAGGTTGCCAACTCCACCAAAACAGGCTCCCAACTCCAGCACTACAAGTTCCTAACTCCACCACTATAGGTTCTCAACCCCAGTACCTGGGGTTCTTAACTCCACCACCACAGGTTCCCAACTCCAGCACAATGGGTTCCCAGCTCCACCACCACAGGTTCCCAACTTCAACACAATGGGTTCCCAGCTCCACCACCACAGGTTCCCAACTCCAACACCAAGGGTTCTCAACCCCATCAGTGTCTCTGTGCAGGAGATATATATATATATATATATACACTACTAATTATTTAGAAAGGTATTATTCCCTTACTGAAGACAGATGTAGTTTTCGCAGGATGTGTTGCAAGAGGTTGCAAATGCAGCCCAGAATGGGGGCCTTGTGAAAGTCTTACTCATTCAGGAGGCAAGGGATCATGGGAAAATTATATTTTGGGGTTTCACGGATAGAATTAAAATTAAAATCCCTGTTCTCCTCCATGGGCCATAATCAGTGGGTAGAAGGCTAGCCCTTAGTCCCCCCCCCCCAAAAAACCTCTATCCTGGTTGGGTTTATCATAGTTCCTAACTCGAGCACCAAGGGATCACAGCTCCACCACGATAGGTGCCCAACCCCAGCACCACAAGTTCCTAACTCTACCATTATAGGTTCCCAACCCCAGTACCTGGGGTTCTCAACTCCACCACCACAGGTTCCCAACTCCAGCACAATGGGTTCCCAGCTCCACCACCACAGGTTCCCAACTCCAACACAATGGGTTCCCAGCTCCACCACCACAGGTTCCCAACTCCAACCAGTGTTAATTTTGGCAGCAAATTTCAATTTAGTTTTAGTCTTAGTCTTAGGACTAAAATGGCATTTTAGTTTTAGTCCCATTTTAGTCTTCTGCAAGTGTTTTAGTTTTAGTCGTATTTAGTCGACTAAAACGTCCTACATTTTAGTCGACTAAAACGTCCTACATTTTAGTCGACTAAAACGTCCTACATTTTAGTCGACTAAAACGTCCTACATTTTAGTCAACAATAACTCATTTTAGTCATCTATAATCGAATGGGTGTAGTTCAATTGTAATTTGTAATGCATTATTTAAGCATTTCTCTACAATTTCCAAACTCATTATATACTACTGCTGGCTGGTCCTGGAGTGAAAAATCGAATATGTTATTATTTATGGTATTAAGCTTTGAGCATGCAACAGTGTTAATTTTGGCAAAAAAATTCGATTTAGTTTTAGTTATAGTCTTTTGACTAAAATGCCATCTTAGTCTTAGTCGTATTTTAGTCTTAAGACTAAAATGCCATTTTAGTTTTAGTCGTATTTTAGTCATCTGAATTGTTTTAGTTTTAGTCGAATTTTAGTCAATTAAAATTGGTTTAATTTAGTCGACGAAAACGTTTTAGTCGACGAAATTAACACTGACTCCAACACAATGGGTTCCCAGCTCCACCACCTCAGGTTCCCAACTCCAGCACAATGGGTTCCCAGCTCCACCACCACAGGTTCCCAACTCCAACACAATGGGTTCCCAACTTCACCACCTCAGGTTCCCAACTCCAGCACAATGGGTTCCCAGCTCCACCACCTCAGGTGCCCATCTCCAACACAGTGGGTTCCCAGCTCTACCACCACAGGTTCTCAACTCCAACACAATGGGTTTCCTGCTCCACCACCACAGGTTATCAACTCCAACACAATTGGTTCCCAGCTCCACCACTACAGATTCCCAACTCCAGCACAATGGGTTCCCAGCTCCACCACCACAGGTTCCCAGCTCCACCACCACAGGTTCCCAACTCCAACACAATGGGTTCCCAGCTCCACCACTACAGGTACCCAACTCCAACACAATGGGTTACCAGCCCCACCACCACAGGTTCCCAACTCCAACACAATGGGTTCCCAGCTCCACCACCACAGGTTCCCAACTCCAACACAATGGGTTCCCAGCTCCACCACCACAGGTTCCCAACTCCAGCACAATGGGTTCCCAGCTCCACCACCACAGGTTCCCAACTCCAACACAATGGGTTCCCAACTTCACCACCTCAGGTTCCCAACTCCAGCACAATGGGTTCCCAGCTCCACCACCTCAGGTGCCCATCTCCAACACAGTGGGTTCCCAGCTCTACCACCACAGGTTCTCAACTCCAACACAATGGGTTTCCTGCTCCACCACCACAGGTTATCAACTCCAACACAATTGGTTCCCAGCTCCACCACTACAGATTCCCAACTCCAGCACAATGGGTTCCCAGCTCCACCACCACAGGTTCCCAGCTCCACCACCACAGGTTCCCAACTCCAACACAATGGGTTCCCAGCTCCACCACTACAGGTACCCAACTCCAACACAATGGGTTACCAGCCCCACCACCACAGGTTCCCAACTCCAACACAATGGGTTCCCAGCTCCACCACCACAGGTTCCCAACTCCAACACAATGGGTTCCCAGCTCCACCACTACAGATTCCCAGCTCCAGCACAATGGGTTCCCAGCTCCACCACTACAGGTTCCCAACTCCAACACAATGGGTTCCCAGCTCCACCACCACAGGTTCCCAACTCCAGCACAATGGGTTCTCACCTCCACCATCACAGGCTCCCAACTCCAAAACAATGGGTTCCCAGCTCCACCACCACAGGTTCTCAACTCAAACACCATTGGTTCCAAGCTCCACCACTACAGGTTCCCAACTCCAGCACAATGGGTTCCCAGCTCCACCACCACAGGTTCCCAACTTCAACACAATGGGTTCCCAACTTCACCACCTCAGGTTCCCAACTCCAACACAATGGGTTCCCAGCTCCACCACCACAGGTTCCCAACTCCATCACAATGGGTTCCCAGCCCCACCACCACAGGTTCCCAACTCCAACACAATGGGTTCCCAGCTCCACCACCACAGGTTCCCAACTCCAACACAATGGGTTCCCAGCTCCACCACCACAGGTTCCCAACTCCATCACAATGGGTTCCCAGCTCCACCACCACAGGTTCCCAACTACAACACAATGGGTTCCCAGCTCTACCACCACGGGTTCCCAGCTCCAACACAATGGTTTCCCAGCTCCACCACCACAGGTTCCCAACTCCAACACAATGGGTTCCCAGCTCCACCACCACAGGTTCCCAACTCCAACACAATGGGTTCCCAGCTCCACCACCACAGGTTCTCAACTCCAACACCAAGTGTTCTCAACTCTATCAGTGTCCCTGTGCAGGTGATATATATACACTACTAATTATTTAGAAAGGTATTATTCCCTTACTGAAAACAGATGTAGTTTTGGCAGGATGTGTTGCAGGAGGTTGCAGTGCAGCCCAGAATGGGGGCCCTGTGAATGTCTTACTCATTCAGAATGCAAGGGATCATGGGAAAATGATATTTTGGGGTTTCCCGGATAGAATTAGATAACCTATTTTTGCTGTTTGTTGCTGAACTTTCTCTTCATTTTAGTTGCTATAAGCAAGTAGTCAGCTCACCATCAGAGGACCGCGTCCTCCCTGTGCGTCCAGCGTGCTGGGTGTAATTTATGGAGTGAGGAGAACCCGACATGTGTTGACTGTGTGGCTTTCCTTCACACTGGAGGCTGAAATTATGGACGCATTTTTTGCTTACTAATGATATCGGCCTCATTTAAAGATGTTTTGCTACGAGAATAGAAAAATACTAAGTTTATAGATTTCATTTCTTTCTTCCCTTTCCGAGGAGTGGAGGTCTCAGGGAAAGGTTGGTGGTCTCGGCTCGGTTCCCGAAGCCTGGGGATAGCAACCGCCAACCCAACCGGCATCTCCCTCTACTTTCCCAGGGCGTAGCGGTTTTAATTGCAGCAAGAAAAAAAAAAAAATACTGACTGGACAGCGAATGTTTCTGAAGTGGTCTTCAAAGTAGAAACCGCCATATGTGTCTTTATATAATATTACAATATTATTCATTATCTGTCAGTCATGTGCATTTGTACCGGCTCCTCTCCTGGACTGAATTGGCTTAATCTGATTTCACTGCACACTGTGAGCTTCTCATTATGTACATTAGAAGCTGCAGCAAATCAGATAGAGCCCCGCCTCATTTTCTGGCTGGAGGACGTCCAGCATCATCTACATTCCTCCCCAGCCTGACTGTCACTGGCCCGCCCATTTCATTCATTGGATTTCAGTTCTGTCAATCATGGAGGCTCAGCATCACATGTGGGCGTTGCCTAGTGTGGTCTGCATGCAAATACAGCCTGCCTAGGAACGCCCACTCCTCCAGACTGGCATCCACCCATCAAAGTCTTTTTTTATATTTGCATAAATCCTTTCAGGGGACAGCTCACTGATGGCATCCGCACGGCTGAGGGCTCTGAGCCAAGGGGCCGTGATGGAAGCTACGTGCAGGCCCCTCCCACCAGTCATTAACTGTCAGCATTGCATAGAGAAGCACAGAGATCCAGTGATGACGTTACTGGGTCTACAATAAAGTATGTGAAAACTGAAACATTTTATTCTCAAAATGTAATCAGCATGTTGATAAGGGGGGAGGGGAGGATCCAGGGAAGGCAAAACAGATTGGACTTTAGCTTTTAGCTCCAGTCTGGTGACTTTGTTTAGGCTGAGATGATGTCATCAGTCTGCTGCAGGCAGGATGAAGCATTTTCTCAGTCTCTTCTACACCAGTGATCAGACTGCAACATTGTAACTTTGTAAACTTCAGCTTTGTTTAGAATTGTTTTGGGATTAATTCCTGCTAAAAATCTTTCTGTTCTTTTTCTTTCTTTCTTTTCTTTTTCCTTCCTTCCTTCCTTCCTTCCTTCCTTCCTTCCTTCCTTCCTTCCTTCCTTCCTTTCTTTCTTTCTTTCTTTCTTTCTTTCTTTCTTTCTTTCTTTCTTTCTTTCTTTCTTTCTTTCTTTCTTTCTTTCTTTCTTCTTCTTTCTTTCTTTCTTTCTTCCTTCCTTCCTTTCTCTTTTTTTTCTATTCTCCCTCCTTCATTCCTTCCTTCCTTTTCTTTTTCCTTCCTTTATTTTCTTTTTCCTTTCTTCCTTATCTTTTTATTTTCTTCCTTTTCTCCTTCCTTCCTTCCTCCCTTTCTTTTTTTCTCTTTCTTTCTTTTCTCTTTCCTTTCTTCCTTTATTTATCTTTCTTTCTTTTCTCCTTCCTTCCTGCCTTCCTTCCTTTCTTCGTTCCTTCATTCCTTTCTCTTTCTTTCTTTTCTCCTTCCTTCCTTCCTTCCTTCCTCCCTTCCTTCCTTCCTTCCTTCCTTCCTTCCTTTCTTCCTTCCTTTATTTCTCTTTCTTTTCGCCTTCCTTCCTTCCTTTCTTCGTTGCTTCATTCCTTTCTCTTTCTTTTCTCTTTCCTTCCTTCCTTCCTTCCTTCCTTCCTTCCTTCCTTCCTTCCTTCCTTCCTTCCTTCCTTCCTTCCTTCCTTCCTTCCTTCCTTCCTTCCTTCCTTCCTTCCTTCCTTTCTCTTTCCTTCCTTCCTTTCTTTATTCCTTCCTTCCTCCCTTCCTTCATTTTCTTTTTCCTTTCTTCCTTATCTTTTTATTTTATTTTCTTCCTTTTCTCCCTCCTTCCTTCCTCCCTTTCTTTTTTTCTCTTTCTTTCTTTTCTCTTTCATTTCTTCCTTCCTTCCTTCCTTCCTCCCTTCCTTCCTTCCTTCCTTTCTTCCTTCCTTTCTCTTTCTTTCTTTTCTCTTTCCTTCCTTCCTTTATTTATCTTTCTTTCTTTTCTCCTTCCTTCCTTCCTTCCTTCCTTCCTTCCTTCCTTCCTTCCTTCCTTCCTTCCTTCCTTCCTTCCTTCCTTCCTTCCTTCCTTCCTTCCTTCCTTCCTTCCTTCCTTCCTTCCTTTCTCTTTCCTTCCTTCCTTTCTTTATTCCTTCCTTCCTCCCTTCCTTCCTTCCTTAATTCCTTCCTTCCTTCCTCTTTCTTTCTTTTCTCTTTCCTTCCTTCCTTTATCTTCCTTCCTTCCTTCCTTCCTTCCTTCCTTCCTTCCTTCCTTCCTTCCTTCCTTCCTTCCTTCCTTCCTTCCTTCCTCCCTTCCTTCCTCTTTCCTTCCTTCCTTCCTTTATTTCTCTTTCTTTTCGCCTTCCTTCCTTCCTTCCTTCCTTTCTTCGTTGCTTCATTCCTTTCTCTTTCTTTTCTCTTTCCTTCCTTCCTTCCTTTCTCTTTCCTTCCTTTCTTTCTTTCTTTCTTTCTTTCTTTCTTTCTTTCTTTCTTTCTTTTTTTCTTTCTTTCTTTCTTTCTTTCTTTCTTTCTTTCTTTCTTTCTTTCTTTCTTTCTTTCTTTCTTTCTTTCCCAAAGGGGATTTTCTCTCTTTTACTGTCCCTGTGACACTCATGCAAAAAAATAAGGGAGGGGGGGGATTGGTGTAGCTGTCATTGGTACTGCATTAAAAAGGGATGGCATTAGGAATAATGGCACCCAACTACATTTTGCTGTGATTTGCAACCAAGGGCAGAATCCTGGCAATTCTGCCCACGATTTCCAAATTTTCTAATTGTCTATAAATCCCAGCATCCACCAAAGTAGATTCTCAGTGATACCTGCCGAGACAAAACACGGTGACCACTGGAAGGGATTCGCTCCCAATGGACTCTGGCAGCAAATGACATTTCCCAGCCTGGACAGCTGAATGTAAACTGAGATGCCGGGGATCCCAGGTGATGTCATTTACCAAATATGGTCATGATAAATAAATAAATAAATAAATAAATAAATAAATACCTGGAAATGTTACACTGACACATTACTCAGCATGCATGGACTAAGCATACACTCACCGGCCACTTTATTAGGTACACCTGTTTAATTGCTTGGTAACACAAATTGCTAACCAGCCAATCACATGGCAGCAACTCAATCCATTTAGGCATCCAGATGTGGTGAAGACAACTTGCCAAAGCTCAAACCGAGCATCAGAATGGGAAAGAAACGGGATTTAAGTGACTTTGAATGTGGCATGGTTGTTGGTGCCAGACAGGCTGGTCTGAGTAGTTTAAAAACCGCTGATCTACTGGGATTTTCACACACAACCATCTCTCGGGTTTACAGAGAATGGTGGGAAAAAGAGAAAATAGCGGCCGTTGTGTGGAGGAAAAGTCCTTGTTGATGTCAGAGGTCAAAGAAGAATGGGCAGACTGGTTCCAGATTATAGAAAGGCAACAGTAACTCAAATAACCACTCGTTACATCCAAGGTATGCAGAATACCATCTCTGAATGCACAACACATTCAACCTTGAAGCAAATGGGCTACAGCAGCAGAAGACCACACCAGGTGCCACTCCTGTCAGCTAAGAACAGGAAACCGAGGCTACAATTTGCACTGACTCACCAAAATTGGACAATAGAAGATTGGAAAAATGTTGCCTGGTGTGATGAGTCTCAATTTCAGCCGCGACATTCGGATGGTAGGGTCAGAATTTGGCGCAAATAGCATGAAAGCATGGATCCATCCTGCCTTGTATAAATGGTTCAGGCTGGTGGTGGTGTAATGGTGTGGGGGATATTTTCTTGGCACACTTTGGGCCCCTTAGTACCAATTGAGCACTGTTTAATAGCCACGGCCTACAGAAGTATTGTTGCTGACCATGTCCATCCCTTTATGACTACAGTGTCCCCATCTTCTGATGGCTCCTTCCAGCAGGATAATGCACCATGTCACAAAGCTCCAACCATCTCACCACTGGTTTCTTCACCATGACAATGAGGTCACTGTACTCCAATGGCCTCCACACTCACCAGATCCGGTCACTGTCCTCCACACTCACCAGATCTGGTCACTGTACTCCAATGGCCTCCACACTCACCACATCTCATCCAATAGAGCACCTTTGGGATGTGGTGGAACAGAAGATTCCCATCATGGATGTGCAGCCGACAAATCTGCAGCAACTGCGTGATTCTATCATGTCACTATGGAGCAAAATCTCTGAGGAACATTTCCAACACCTTGTTGTATCTATGCCAAGAAGAATGAAGGCGAAAGGGGGTCCAACCCGGTACCAGCAAGGTGTACCTAATAAAGTGGCCGCTGAGTGTATATTGGAGGAGGGGTTAAGGCCCCTTTCACACATACGGTCAGTTCAGTTCATCAGTTCAGTCACGTCAAAATGTATCCGTTTTTCATCCGTTGTCATCCGTTTTGCATCCGTTGTCATCCGTTTTTCATCCGTTGTCATCCATTGTCATCCGTTTTTCATCTGTTGTCATCCGTTTTGCATCCGTTGTCATCCGTTGTCATCCATTTTTTCATCCGTTGTCATCCGTTTTTCATCTGTTGTCATCCGTTTTGCATCCGTTTTTTCATCCGTTGTCATCCGTTTTTCATCCGTTTTTTCATCCGTTGTCATCCGTTTTTTCATCCGTTGTCATCCGTTTTTCATCCGTTGTCATCCGTTTTTCATCCGTTTTTTCATCCGTTGTCATCCGTTTTTTCATCCGTTTTTCATCCATTTTTCATCAGTTGTCATCCATTTTTCATCCGTTGTCATCCGTTTTCATCCGTTGTCATCCGTTTTTCATCCGTTGTCATCCATTTTGCATCCGTTGTCATCCATTTTCATCCGTTGTCATCCGTTTTTCGTCCGATCCGTTTTTTTGACGGATGAAAAATAGGGCATTCATCCGTTCAAAAAAACAGACATTGACGGAAGCGGATGAAAACGGATGTTAACGGGTGATCATCCGTTGTCATCCGTTTTTACATAGAGATGCATTGATGTCTGTTTTTCATCCGTCAACGGATGGATGAAAAACGGACAAACGGACAAACGGACAGCATGTGTGAAAGGGGCCTTAGTGAGGAGCCCAGGCAGATTTGTAGCAAAATTATAAATTTTAACATTTGGCCTCCACAATACACACAGCTTCCCATGAATCACAGAACCGACATGAATAAATAGAGTTGATCACCTTGAAAACATCGGCCTTACATGAATTGACTTTGACGTTGCAGGGAGCAGCGTTAGTGGATGGGTGGGACAGATTCCTGGAATGTGCGGAAACCTCAAACAGATGGATGGAGAACGGATGGAGGTAAGAGAGAGGAGCGTGATCTCCTCAACAGAAGGTCTGCATAGAAGAAAAAATGTTGTGTATTTTCTATAACTAATTAGTTTATGTCAAACTAGCGGGATGCTCAGAAAGTGGGCGGAGCTGAAACCAGGGAACACATTGATCGCATTTTTTTAGCAGAAGCAAATTCTGGGCCGTTTCAGAAAGTGAGAAGAATGATAGTCATAGGGATTTACCTATCGGGTAGGCAAGTGCAGAAGATGAATGTGGGAACATAGGGATGAGCTGAGTCAGAGGCTTAACTAGAACCTTCAGGGCCTCGGTGCAAGAAACCATGAAGGGCCCCCCGGACCCCTGGCCGGAGCCCTTCCCTTCAAGCCTGGGGCCCTTTACTCTTGTTGCGGGACCCTTTCACAAGTTCTGCAGTGGGCCCCCTTCCTGCCATCTTGGGGCCACCCCACGGTGGTGGAATGCCAGGGCCCGGTCGCAAGTGTGACCTTTGCGATCCTGGAAGTTCACCCACTGGTGTCAGTAGTTTTATATTTTGGTATTTTAATTGTATTATTATTTTTTATCATTTTATTTTATTTCTTTACAATGTCACTGACTATGACTCTGTCCATTCAGAAAAGGAAGGAGCTGGTAAATTACATATTTACCGACCCCTTCCTGGTTCTCTATTTTGACACATCCCCTGCAGCAGCCGGCAGGAGAGGGAAGGGAGCACCATGGGGGGGGGGGGGGCAGCATAGTAGGGGGGGGTGGAGAACCAGGGGAGCACACAGGGTCCATTCTCTTGTTTTTACCTATAGGTAAGCCAATAATAAAGCATACCTACAGGCTTACCTCCCACCTTTTTGAGATGAGAACGAGGGACACCTATTAGCAAAAGTATGTAGGCATAGGACACACCCCCTGCCACACCCCCTGTAAAGGAGAATTTATACAAAAAAATGATAAGTTAAACCCACAAGTGCTTTTTTTTTTTTTTTTTTTTTTTACCACTACTATTCCTTTATATTGGCTTTTACAATTGCAGCATTTTAGAATTTGGATGAAAGGTTTGCGACTGGAAAACAATTTTTGAAAAAAAAAAAAACTGAATTTTTTTAATATAAAAATATATAGATCAGAGCAAAATGAGGGACAAATGAGGAGGAAAGAGGGACAGAGAGGCTTTGGTCCAAATAAGGGACAGTCCCTCTAAATCAGGGACAGTTGGGAGCTATGCTATAGGTAGTGTAAATTTTGTGATATTTACATTGCATGCAGTCAGTGACATCACTGGCGCATGAACTCTGAAAGAACGGCTGCCTGTCCCGTTCCTTCAGAGCCCTGTGCCGTAACAGAGGCTCCCCCATGCATGCAAGCGTGTGACGGTCATCGGGGGCTCCGGCCAGTAAACCGAGCACGAGTCTGCAAAACTGGAAGCAAGATGGGTGAAGATGGAGGCGCAGGGCTGCCATAAGGGGGGTACAGCCCATACACATGTAGGGGGCCCCGGGATTCCGAGGGGCCCGACCACCCAGGCCCCAACCAACGAGATCGAGTTGTTGTTGAAGTAACTAGCAATTGCTAAAGCAGGGCGGCTGCAGACTAAGCCGATGCAGCCGAAGGGATGTCTCTTTGCTGGATTGGGCTTTCTCTTTGCTGAATATTTGAGGTCATCTCTTTGCTGGATTGGAATGTCTCTTTGCTGAATATTTGAGGCTGTATCTTTGCTGGATTGGATTCATTTTCATATATTATGTGGTAAGAAAAATTGTGTGCACTGAAGGACTCGGTGGAATTGCCGGTGGGCGGATTCGGTGGAATGGCCGGTAGGCGGATTCGGTGGGATGGCCAGGAGGGCAGGTCCTGGGGAATATTGTTTGTCAGGCCTGGAGGGGCCCAGGCCTAAAGCTGTGTAAGAGGTCCCAAAATTTCTGATGGCTGCCCTGCGGAGGTGCCTGCAGCACTGACTTCTCAGCACGGGAGGGCTTTGTTTTCAGGTAAGTTTAACCACTTACTGCAAAGTAACGTAGATCTACATCGGCTGACTTTGCGTGGTTATACCGGGAGGATGCCTCTAGCTAGAGGCATCATCCCAGTACCGTTGTTTAGAGCCAGTGGTCGGCTTTCCGGCGGTAATGACCGATGCGGCGCCGCTCAAACGTTACCCTGGCGAGCGGGAGGGGACGTCCCCCCCCCTCCCGCCACATTCCGCGGCTTTGCCCGGGTCTGGATGGAGACCCGATCTAAGCCGGATGCGGCTTTGATCGGGTCTCCGATGACGTAACCCGGAGGCGGCGTCTATGACGTCGCCTCCGGGTTACTCGGCTGCTAAAGGCGGCAGATTCAAAAAACGAGTGTATTCAAAAATGCAGTTTTCGCCGTTTTGAATACATGGAAGTGTAGTGGAGGGGTCTTTAAGACCCCCGATCTCTCCATAAAGAGCACCTGTCACTGCATATTGCTGTCACAAGGGGTGTTTACATTCCTTGTGACAGCAATAAAAGTGATCAGTTTTTTTTTTTTTAAAACCTGTGTTAAAGTTAAAAAAAAAAAAAAAAAATAAATAGGAAAAAAAAAATGTTTAGCCGCCCCCGTCGCTGTTAGCTCGCGCACGAAAGAAAACGGATATGGAAGTCGAGCTGCGAATGAAATCACTGTTCAAACCACACATGTGAGGTATCGCCGCGATCGCCAGAGCGTGAGCAATAATTAAAAAAAAAAAAGAGCTACACTCTAACTCTAAACTGGTAACCGTTAAAATTTTTTAAAGCGTCGCCTATTGAGATTTCTATTGACCGTAGTTTGTCGCCATTCCACGGGTGTGCGCAATTTTAAACCGTAACATGTTGGGTATCTATTTACTGACCAAGACATATCAGAAGTATGTAGTATATCAAAAATTTTGGTTTTGTCATCTGCATTCATATATGGGGGGAGTTTGGCGCCATATGCCTGTTGCCTTCTGACAGGATTGGTGCACACTCCCTTCTTTGAATCGCCTCGTGACGCTGGGAGTAGCTTTTGTGCTTGTTTGAGGGGGTATACATGTTTCTCTCCATCTGGTGATCGCCACTTGGCATTTTTTGGTTACACAATGGCTTTTAAATCTACTCCTACTTCCATTTATTTACCTAAGGTAATTTTTCAGTACATTATTCTTTTACTCACCTTATCGTTATCTTTTATGCTTCTTCATTTTCTTCACTTTTCACCGCAGTGAGACATTTGGGGTGTTGCTCACCCCCTTGTTCAATACCACCCTATTTCCTTTTCACTCTTTTCTTTAATCTTTGTCCTCCTTGTTACACCTGCAGTCACCTCGGGGTTCTTTCTTTCCCCTCACCATTGTTTTACATTCCAGTGCACTCTATCAGCCTGGCATCAGTGTTAATTTTGGCAGCAAATTTCTATTTAGTCTTAGTCTTAGGACTAAAATGGCATTTTAGTTTTAGTCCCATTTTAGTCTTCTGCAAGTGTTTTAGTTTTAGTCGTATTTAGTCGACTAAAACTCCAGTACATTTTAGTCGAGTAAAACGTCCTACATTTTAGTCGAGTAAAACGTCCTACATTTTAGTCGACTAAAACGTCCTACATTTTAGTCGACTAAAACTCATTTTAGTCATCTATAATCGAATGGGTGTAGTTCAACTGTAATTTGTAATGCATTATTTAAGCATTTCTCTACGATTTCCAAACTTATTATATACTACTGCTGGTCCTGGAGTGAAAAATCTAATATGTTATTATTTATGGTATTAAGCTTTGAGCATGCACCAGTGTTAATTTTGGCAGCAAATTTCGATTTAGTTTTAGTTATAGTCTTTTGACTAAAATGCCATTTTAGTTTTAGTCTTATTTTAGTCTTAAGACTAAAATGCCATTTTAGTTTTAGTCGTATTTTAGTCATCTGAATTGTTTCAGTTTTAGTTGTATTTTTAGTCGACTAAAATTGTGTTAATTTAGTCGACGAAAACGTTTTAGTCGGTTTTAGTCGACGAAATTAACACTGCCTGGCATCGCTATATACTTACTTTTTTGGGCAATTCTGGTACCTAGTCCTTGCCTTACTATGCATGGCACTCAGCTACTATATCAATCTCCATGATATTTATACTCTTCATTATATGAACATACTTACTTTATTATCATATATATTTATAGGAACCATATTGGACTTCTAGCTGAGGCTGTGGCTTTTCCTCTTTATGAGATGTTTCCTCATTTACACCTCTGCCCTCTCACCCCACATGCGCATGGCAGTGCTCCTTCAGTTCCCGGGCTAGACGGTCTCCAAGGCCCTCCTCCACAAGTCCCCTTTTGGCTACCAATTGTACCATCCTGTAAGTTTATTTATTCATCATGACAGACATTACCCTGCTAGGGCTATGACACTTTTAGACACATTTTTTTGACATTCATATTTATTATTATTTTCCTTGCTAGACAAATCGATTGCTTCTGCTCCTGAAGAGTGTAGAAACACGAAACGCGTAGAGCATAACAGGATGCAATCCCCATGTAACCATTTTATATGTGCCCGTCTATAATATGACTGTGCTTCATTTTTTGATACACTACATACTTCTGATATGTCTTGGTCAGACTGGTATCATTTATGCTTGTCATTATGTGTTTTTACATGAATCAATATTGTGACCATCTGTTGTACTTTCATAAATTGATATTTTTAATACTCCTATGTTTTGCAATCAGATTCATTCTCATGCCTCATTCAGACCCCGTTCACACTGGGGGCGACGCTACTTGCTGGGGCGACCTCACAGGTCGCGGTGCGCAGCTCGCACCGCGACCTCGGAGCGGCCGGCACGGACTTCATATCATTGAATTCAATGCAGGTCGCTCCAGGTCGCCCCAAAGAAGCTCCGGACCCTTTTTCTAAGTCGGAGCGACTTGTGTCGCTCCTATTACAACGGGTCCACAGCTACTCTATGGCAGGCGACCTACGGCGACCTGTCAGACAACCAGGTCGCCTGACAGGTCGCCCCAGTGTGAACAGAGTCTTAACCACTTGCCGACCGCCGCACGACTATCTACGTCGGCGGTCAGCCCCTCACAGGCAAACTAACGTAGGGCTACGTTGCTTGCTTGTGAGGGTCTAGGGAGCGAGCGCGCGCCCCCCGGGGCGCGCTCCCGCTCCCGCGTGGTCACGGACCCCCCCGCGCGTGTGACCAGCGGACCCGATGTCCGCCGGTCACTCGGCGATCGGCGGGGGAGAGGGAGAATGTCAGGCAGCTTGTGTAAACAAACTGCCTGTCATTCTCTTCGCTGCAAAGACACTGATAAAACGGATCTGGTATGTAGATCCGTTGATCAGTGTCTTTACAGCTAGAGCCACAGCCAATCACAGTAGAAACCACGCCCCTAGGGACACACACAGCCCCTCCCTTCCAAATAAAGTTAACCCCTTCACTACCAGTGTATTTTTACAGTAACAGTGCATATATATAGCACTGATTACTGTAGAAATGTCACTGGTAGCCCCAAAAGTGTCAAAAATGTCAGTCAAGGGTCCGATCTGTCCGCCGCAATGTCGCAGTACCGCAAAAAAAATCGCAGATCGCCGCCATTACGCGTTAAAAAAAAAAACAACAAAAATGACAAAAATCTTTCCCTTTGTTAGTAAACGCGATAACTTTTGCGCAAACCAATCAAAATACGCTTTTTGCGATTTTTTTTACCAAACATAGGTAGCATAAAATAAATTGGCCGAAAATTTTTAAAAATTTTGATTTTTACATTTTTTTTTGGGGGAATTTCATATAAAAAAATGTGAAAAATATTGCTATTTTTGCAAAATTGACGCTCTTTTTTTGTTTTTAGCGCGTGATCAAAAAATCGCACAGGTGATCAAATACCACCAAAAGAAAGCTCTGTTTGTGGGAAAAAAAGGACGTCAAATTCGTTTAGGTACAGCGTCGCACGACCGCGCAATTGTGCGTTAAATTCACGCAGTGCCGAATCGCAAAATACCCCCTGGTCGGAATGGGGGTAAAATCTTCCGGGGCTTAAGTGGTTAAAGTCCCAACCCTTCTCTTTTGATTCTAAATACAGGGATGGAGATACAACGGTCCGTTGTAACCTCATTTAAAGTCCCAAACCCCCTCCCCAGGGTATCTATTTACTGCGCATGACATCATCTTTCACAATATAGAAAAAAATGGGCTAACTTTACTGTGTAGCTTTTTTTAAATGCAGGGAAATGTGATTTTTCGTAATTTTTCCCAAAAAATGGCGTTTTAAAGACCGCTACGCAAATACCGCGTGACAAAAAATATTGCAATGACCGACATTTTATTCTCCAGAGTCTTTGCTAAAAATATATATATATATAATGTTTGGGGGTTCTAAGTAATTTTCTTGCAAAAAATACTGATTTAACTTCGAAAAGTGTGAAAAATAGGCCTGGGGCTTAAGTGGTTAACATAGTGTGCTACTGTGCATTGCATACTAGCATATTATGGCTTTACCCCACAGGAACCCCCCCCCCCCCCCCCCCCCGAAAAAAAAAAAAAAAAAAAAAAGATCTCTAGTGGTTTACTGTTGCTGTCAGTTACCTGCCCACAAATCCCTGGCCCTAGGCAAAGAGGTGGGGATTGGGGTGACATTATTATCTAAATACGGTCATACAATGCTGTACCCAAATGAAATTTGTATTAATTTGTATCCATTTTTTTTTTTTTTACACAAATAGAGCTTTCTTTTGGTGGTATTTGATCACCACTGGGGGTTTTATTTTGAAAAAAAAAAAAAGAAAATGTTCTACTTTATGTTAGAAAACTTATCTAATAAAAAAAAAAATCAATAAAAAAAAAAATCAAATGTCTTCATAAATTTAGGCCAAAATGTATTCTGCTACATGCCTTTGGTATAAAAAATAAAATAAAAATCCCACTAGGTGTATAATAATTGGTTTGTGAGAAAGTTATAGTGTCTTCAAACTATGTTATATATATAGTGGAATTTACGCAGCTGTAGACGCTAAACTGTAACGGCTGCGATCAGCCACTTATAGTGAGTGTGTGATAGGGTGGCGGACAATCTGGTGCTAACAGACACTGGCTGGGAGGGTCTCTAACTGACACTGACATCGCTAGTGACACTAATATAGTGATCAGTGATAATACTATACACACACCTCCCAACGTTTTGAGGTGTTAATAAGGGACACCTATGTGCAGAAATATGTAGGCATAGGACACTCCCCCTGCCACACCCCCTTAAAGGAGAATTATACAAAAAAATGGTTAGTTCTTTTTTTTACCACTATTATTCCTCTATATTGGCTTTGCAATTTACAAATTCAGCAATTTAGAAATTGGATGAAAAGTTTAGCACTGGGAAACAGTTTTTTTTTAACCACTTAAGCCCCGGAAGATTTTACCCTCTTCCTGAGCAGGGTTTTTTTTGCGATTTTTTTACTGCGTGACTTTAACGGACAATTGCACGGTCGTGCGACGCTGTACCCAAATGAATTTGACATCCTTTTTTTCCCACAAACAGAGCTTTCTTTTGGTGGTATTTGATCACCTGTGTGATTTTTTGATCATGCGCTATAAACAAAAGAAGAGCATAAATTTTGCAAAAATAACAATTTTTTCACATTTTTTTATATGAAATTCCCAAAAAAAAAAAAGTAAAAATCAAAATTTGTTTTATGCTTCATATAAAAAAAAATCGCAAAAAGCGTATTTTGATTGGTTTGCGCAAAAGTTATCACGTTTACTAACAAAGGGAAAGATTTTTGTAATTTTTGGTGTTTTTTTTTTAACGAGTAATGGCGGCGATCTGCGATTTTTTTTGCGGGACTGCGACATTGCGGCGGACAGATCGGACCCTTGACTGACATTTTTGAGGTTACCAGTGACATTACTGCAGTAATCAGTGCTATACATATGCACTGTTACTGTAAAAATGACACTGGCAGGGAAGGGGTTAACTGTATTGGAGAGGGAGGGGTTAAGTGTGTCCTAGGGGCGTGCTTCTAACTGTGATTGGATGTGGCTACTATTGTAAAAACAGAGATCAACGGTTCTACATAGTAGAACCGTCTGATCTCCATTTTTACACCAGGGAGAATGACAGGCGGCTTGTTTACATTAGCATCCTGCCTTTCTCCCTTCCCGATCGCGAGTGACCGGCGGACATCGGGTCCGCCAGTCATACGCACTGACTTCTTAGGGAACGAGCCAGGGCGGGCGCGCGCCTCAGCTATTGGCTCACAAGCCGGTGACAGGCTAGTGACGTACCGGTACGTCACTTTGCCTGGTCGGGGCTGACCGCCGCAGTATATGTACTTGCGGCGGTCGGCAAGTGGTTAAAGATAAAAAGTGCATTTTATATATTAAACTATATAGATCAGACCAAAATGAGAGACAAATGAGGAGGGAAGAGGGACAGAGGGACTTTGTTCCAAATCAGGGACAATTGGAAGCTATACTATACACTGTCACTGTACTAATGACACTGGCTGGGAAGGGGTTAACACCTAGGATAAATAAAGGGGTTAACTATGGTTATAACAATGTGTGTAATGTGCGCTGCTTTCACTTACAGATCTGGCTGTTTTTTCTCCCTGATGACACACCCCTGATGACGTCAAACGTGTGACGAAACCGGTCGGGTGACCTAGACGTGACGTGACCACGCCCCCAACAAGCCGGCTACTATAGATACCAACAGCGTGGGAGATGTTCGTTCATTTCCAGCGTGGCAATATATAACCGCTAGATGCTTTGAACTTACATCGTAAATGTGAGTGTTTTATCTGCCTTTTATTGATAATAAATGATTTTTATACGGAGTTACACTATGTCCCTGTCATAACTTATTTCCCATCATGTGGATATCGCTATTGAGCCTGTAAAGGAGACATCCTGTGGCCATCCTTGGCATTACACATAAGCCTTCTGTGGTCTACTCATTAGCTTGAGAGACCAACTCCCTCTGGTAAGCAGCCATTTGATTTCTTTGGGTGATTCGCACACCAGTGTCTTTCCTATTTCACAAGGAATTGTGTGGATGCACTTTTCGGGACTCTGTGGCAGACCCTCTTGGAATTTCTCCTATGTTTCTATGTATGGACTCTATTGGGATCTAACTGGGATTTAAAATATCCTTCTGTACCTTTATTGTTTTTATGTATTTTGCACTGGATGATTTATGATATATGTGATTATTGATTTATTTTTATGGTAATAACACTATAAGGATTACTGATTAATTTCAGTTTATCCTTCTTTATATACACACAACATGATTATTTTTTGTATTTTTGGTGATTTCATTATTCACTATACTTTAGCGCAGCACATTTTTGTCTAATATCTGTTTGGGTTTTTTCTGTGATTCCTTTGTGCAGCAGCTTCACCTTTCTAATACAAATTTTTGTATAATATTAATTGAATTAGCACAGAAATATCCACTTCCTTATATTGTTTTTTCTCCCTGCTTTTGAGGTGTACAGAGCCCCATATTGTTAGGCTCCGCTCACATATAGGCGTTTCGGATCACGGGCAGAATTGCCGCGATTCTGAAC
The DNA here is from genome assembly GCF_965119305.1 of Pelophylax lessonae. Classification (NCBI taxonomy): domain Eukaryota; kingdom Metazoa; phylum Chordata; class Amphibia; order Anura; family Ranidae; genus Pelophylax; species Pelophylax lessonae. The sequence continues at coordinate 18,940,799 of NC_138772.1, forward strand.
AATCGCAAGTCGCGGGATGCCTGAGCGATTCAAGTGACTTGCAATGGCACCCCCTAAGGAGCCCGATTTTGCCGCGACTGTCGCCCGACGAATCGCGGTAAAATAGCGCAAACAGACGCCTGATGCCCAAAAAAAGTACAAGGATTCTGTTTGCGCGATTTTACCGCGATTCGTCGTGCGACAATCATGGCAAAATCACGACCCGTTTGGGGTGCCATTGCAAGCCACGGGTATCGCTCGCTTAGTGTAGCGCACCCCCTAACGAGCCACAGGTATACTGGGATCCCCCACCCTGCACAGCCAGGCACACTGATTTTTCACAGGCACTCTTGAGACAAAGATCAGACTTTGTTTAAGTTATTTATTGTGGGGAATAACTTGGATTGGGATGGAAAATTATGGGATGACCATTTGACTTCAACAACAACTTCAGGGACAACTAGGGTTGCCACTTCATCTCTTTAAACCCAAACACATTAATTACACAGGTTCTGGGGCTGATTAACCCACTTTAGCTGGATTTGGCTGCTCAATGACCAGGTCCTATTTTGCGATTCGGCACTGCGTGATTTTAACGGACAATTGCGCGGTCGTGCGACGCCGTACCCAAACAAAATTGATGTCCTTTTTTTCCCACAAACAGAGCTTTCTTTTGGTGGTATTTGATCACCTCTGCGATTTTTATTTTTTGCGCTATAAACAAAAAAATTGTGACAATTTTGAAAAAATAACAATATTTTTCACATTTTTCTATATGAAATAAAAAAAAAATGTAAAAACCAAAATTTTTTAAAATTTTAGGCCAATTTGTTTTCTGCTACATATGTTTTGTTAAAAAAAATCGCAATAAGCGTATTTTGATTGGTTTGCGCAAAAGTTATTGCGTTTACTAACTACGGGAAAGATTTATGTCATTTTTGTTTTTTTTTGTTTTTTTACTAGTAATGGCGACAATCTGCGATTTTTTTTCTGTGGGACTGCGACATTGCAGCTGACAGATAGGACCCCTAACTGACATTTTTGACACTTTTGGGGGGACCAGTGACATTACTACAGTAATCAGTGCTAAAAATATGCACTGTTACTGTAAAAATGACACTGGCAGGGAAGGTGTTAACTGTACTGGTGATCAAGGGGTTAAATGTGTCCCTAGGGGCGTGATTCTAAATGTCAGGGGGCGTGGCTTGTGAAGTAATCACAGAGACATGCGATCCTATACAGCAGGATCACATAGCTTCTGTGATCACTTCAGGGAGAATGACAGATGGCTGTGTTTACATCAGCCGTCTGTCCTTCTCTCTCTGCTGCGGGAGAACGCGCTGGCTCCCCAGCTAATGAGCGGGGGCGGGAGCGCGCCGCCGGAGGAGTGTGCTTGCCCCCTAGAGTCTCCTGAGCGAGCTACTTAGGGCTACGTCACTTTAGGGCTACGTCACGCCCTGCCGCAGTAAATGTACGGTGGGCAGGGCTGAAGTGGTTAAGGTGGTAATTAAGCTCACTTATGTGCATTATATCAGCCTCAGAACCTGAGTAATTAACCACCTACGGAGCGCCTGCTGCAATTTTACGTTGGTCCTTTGACGTTAAATATCGGAGTTATGGAAGCAGATAGCTGCCATAAATCCGGTATTTTTTTAAACGGTGGGCGGTCCACTTTAACATAAGGGTGGTCCCAGCGGCCGATTCACCGCGGAATCACCTTTATGGGCGGCCCCTCCAGCCGCTTCCCAGTCGTTTTCCCCGCTTACCGGTTCCGTCGGTAGGGGGAAAACAATCCGGTCCGCTGTCCCCTCAGGCAGGAAGTCGAGTGAAGGCAAGATGGCCCTCACTCCAATCTATTGCCTTGGAGGACCAGAGAGACGTCATACGTCGCTTCCTAGCAATGAAATTATAGAGCCCATTTTTTTTTTAGTCATGAAAAAAAATTACTTTTTTTTTTCTTCTTTTTTTAGTGTAGATGTGAGGTCTTTTTGACCCCAGATCTCACATTAAAGAGGACCTGTCATGCTTATTTCTATTACAAGGGATGTTTACATTTCTTGTAATAGGAATAAAAATTATCTAACTTTTTTTTTAAACTGTGTAAAAATAAAAAATAATAGATAAAATAAATATATATAATGTTTGGGGGCTCTAAGTAATTTTCTATAAAAAAAAAAAAACAACAGATTTTACCACAGTGCACCGGGGCAGCAGCCCCGTCTTGCCCACCCCTTGTCCCGACACTGCTTTGGGGGAGTGAAATTAACATGTAAACTCCAAGTAATACAAATTTTATAGCACTGAGCAGAACTGGGAAGGGTTAGAACCGCTTTCAGTTTTTTTTTTTCTTCAGCTTTAAACTGGACTTGGGCTTTGTCTCCCCCCCCCCCATTGGAAGTGTGGGGTCCGGTGTTTGACATGGGCATGCAGTCAGTGGTTACGCAGCCTCTTGACGTCCCTTTTCATGAAAATATTGGGTTTCTCCTCGCCTTCTCCAGGCTCTGGCGAGAAAACCATTTCTGTATAATAAGCACATTTTCGGCTTTTTCCCAGTGAATTGTTCCGCCGCCTGTTTTTCACAGCTCGGCTCTTAGCATTTCTGGACAACCGAGTTAATGAACTGCTTTACCACCTACCCGGCCGGGAAGTAGGAGTCGTGTTTGTGATGTAATTAAGCAGTCAGTCACACCTGACCCACACAGGACCCTGGAGGATTCCCGAAAAAACACGGGGGCTTCAGCTACTCTGTAGCTAAATGTGTGTAAGGAGAAAAAAAAAATCCTAGCATCAGCCCATTGGTGCCAGGGTCCATCCAAAACTCAAGTATTATCATTTGGTGGAGATGGTCTTCAGGGCCCATCAAAAACTCAAGTACCATCATTGGGTGGAGATGGTCTTCAGGGTCTATCCAAAATTCAAGTACCATCATTGGGTGGAGATGGTCCACAGGGCCCATCCAAAACTCAAGTACCACCATCATTGGGTGGAGATGGTCTTCAGGGTCAATCCAAAACTCAAGTACCATCATTGGGTGGAGATGGTCTTCAGGGCCCATCCAAAACTCAAGTACCATCATTGGGTGGAGATGGTCTTCAGGGCCCATCCAAAACTCAAGTACCATCATTGGGTGGGGATGGTCTTTAGGGCCCATCAAAAACTCAAGTACCATCATTGGGTGGAGATGGTCTTCAGGGTCCATCCAAAACTCAAGTACCATCATTGGGTGGAGATGGTCTTCAGGGCCCATCCAAAACTCAAGTACCATCATTGGGTGGAGATGGTCTTCAGGGCCCATCCAAAACTCAAGTACCATCATTGGGTGGAGATGGTCTTTAGGGCCCATCCAAAACTCAAGTACCATCATTGGGTGGAGATGGTCTTCAGGGCCCATCAAAAACTCAAGTACCATCATTGGGTGGAGATGGTCTTCAGGGTCTATCCAAAATTCAAGTACCATCATTGGGTGGAGATGGTCTTAAGGGCCCATCCAAAACTCAAGTACCATCATTGGGTGGGGATGGTCTTCAGGGTCCATCCAAAACTCAAGTACCATCATTGGGTGGAGATGGTCTTCAGGGTCCATCCAAAACTCAAGTACCATCATTGGGTGGAGATGGTCTTCAGGGCCCATCCAAAACTCAAGTACCATCATTGGGTGGAGATGGTCTTCAGGGCCCATCCAAAACTCAAGTACCATCATTGGGTGGAGATGGTCTTTAGGGCCCATCCAAAACTCAAGTACCATCATTGGGTGGAGATGGTCTTCAGGGCCCATCAAAAACTCAAGTACCATCATTGGGTGGAGATGGTCTTCAGGGTCTATCCAAAATTCAAGTACCATCATTGGGTGGAGATGGTCTCCAGGGCCCATCCAAAACTCAAGTGCCATCATTGGGTGGAAAAGTCTTCAGGGTCCATCCAAAACTCAAGTACCATCATTGGGTGGAGATGGTCTTCAGGGTCTATCCAAAATGCAAGTACCATCATTGGGTGGAGATGGTCTCTAGGGCCCATCCAAAACTCAAGTGCCATCATTTGGTGGAAAAGTCTTCAGGGTCCATCCAAAACTCAAGTACCATCATTGGGTGGAGATGGTCCTCGGGGCCCATTCAAAACTCAAGTACCATCATTGGGTGGAGATGGTCTTCAGGGTCCATCCAAAACTCAAGTACCATCATTGGGTGGAGATGGTCTTCAGGGCCCATCCAAAACTCAAGTACCATCATTGGGTGGAGATGGTCTTTAGGGCCCATCCAAAACTCAAGTACCATCATTGGGTGAAGATGGTCTTCAGGGCCCATCAAAAACTCAAGTACCATCATTGGGTGGAGATGGTCTTCAGGGCCCATCCAAAACTCAAGTACCATCCTTGGGAGGAGATGGTCTTCAGGGCCCATCCAAAACTCAAGTACCATCCTTGGAAGGAGATGGTCTTCAGGGCCCATCCAAAACCCAAGTACCATCCTTGGGTGGAGAAGGTCTTCAGGGCCCATCCAAAACTCAAGTACCATCCTTGGGAGGAGATGATCTTTAGGGCCGATTTGTATTTTTGTGGTGCAGTCAGTGCCAGGACAAGGTCATCTAGAGCCCAGAGCAACCCACCAAATCGCGCCCTCCCAAGATGTGTGATTATATGTCAGCAAACTCCACCCCCCCCTCAAAAAAATACATAAATAAATCGAGCACTAATCTGTATGCTTACCCCCTAAGCATAAATCCCCCTTCCTTCCAGTACAAATCCATCTCCCCCCAGCTCAAGTTTTCTCTCTCCCCATATGCCCCCAGCACAAATCCCTGCCCCCTCCATAAAAAAAAAAGTCTCCTTCCTAGCAAAAATCCTCTCCCCTCCCCACTCCAAATTCCCCCTCCTAGCACAAATACCCCCAATCATCCCTGCTAGCACAAATTCAGCCCCCCCCCCCCCTCCAAAAAAAAAAAAAAATTCCAATGTAATTATTCATTACCAACTCTGGACTAGAAGGTTTTTCCCCCTTAATGACCAGGCCATTTTTTGCAATTCGGCACTGCGTTACTTTAACTGACAACTGCGCAGTCGTGCGATGCTGTACCCAAATAAAACTAATGTCCTTTTCTTCCCACAAATAGAGCTTTATTTTGGTGGTATTTGATCACCTGATATACACTTAAATAAAAAAAAATGTCATTTTTTTTATCAAAAGAAAAAAAATGGGCCCTATGAGGCCGAAGGGCGATAGTTTGACGTCGCTCCGGTCCTCCAAAGGCATAGAGTGGAGTGGGGGCTATCTTGCCCTCACTCGACTTCCTGCCCATATGCACAGGGGATCGAATAGTTTTCCCCGATACCAACGGCTCCTGTAAGCAGGGAAAACGACGGGGGAAGCGGTGGGAGGGGGGTGGGCAGCTCCTAGGCCGCTCATTAAAGTGGTCCCACGGTAAATCTGCCGCTGGGACCACTTTTATGTAAAAGGGGACTGCCTGCTGTGTAAAAATATATCAGACTATCTGCTGCCATAACCCTGGTATTTAAAGCAGAGTTCTACTCAATAGTGGAACTTCCGCTATTCCGTCTCCTCCCCCCCCCTCCGTTGCCACATATGGCACCTTTCGGGGGGGAGCGGTAACCTGTTTTTGACAGATACCCTGTCCCCACTTCTGTCGGACCTTGCCACGACGAGGTACGTCAGAAGTTCGGCTCCCCCTCCTCCCTCTGCTGCTAGGCCGGTAAGAGAGTGCAGCTCGCTTCGTGCATGTAAAGGCTTCACTGCCGGGTTCCCTTACCGGCAATGGCGGCGGAAGCTTTCGACAGCTGATGGAAACATTGGCTGCGGTGCCGACATCGCTGGACTCCAGGACAGGTAAGTGTCCTAATATTAAAAGTCAACAGCTACAGTATGTGTACAGTATGTGTAGCTGCTGACTTTTAATTTTTGTGGGAGGGGGGGCAACACTTTAACATCAAAGTAGTGACGGCCTAGAAGTGGTTAACCTATATGCAGGGATCGTCAAAATGCGAAATGCCAGGATCCACGAATCACAAGCCACGCATAAGATCCTAGGGAGAAATAGCAACAACCTGAGATATGTAGACGATACCACACTAAGGGCAGACAGTGAAGAAGAACTAAAGAGTCTGAGAAGGTGAAAGAAGAGAGCGAAAAAGCTGGCCTGAAAAACTTTAGGAAACATTAGGAAAACTAAGATCATGAAAACTGGTCCCATCGCTCCTTTGCAAATAGGAGAAGAAATCTAAACAAGATCATGGCAGACGGTAACTGTAGCCATGGCATTAAGAGATGCTTGCTTCTTGGGAGAAAAGCAATGGCGAACCTAGACAACCTAGGCGGAGACATCACCCTACCAACAAAGTGCCGTATAGTCAAAGCTAGGGTTTTTCCAGTAGTAACCTATGGAAGTTGGACAATAAGGAAGGCTGAACCCCGATGAATTTTTGCTTTTGAACTATGATGTTGGAGAAGACTCTCGAAAGTCCTTTGGGCAGCAAGAAGATCAAACCAATCAATCCTGAAGGTAATCAGCCCTGAATATTCACTGGAAGAACGGATCCTGATGCTGAAACTGAATATTTTGGCCACCTAATAAGAAGAAAGGACTCATTGGAAAAGACCCTGATGCTGGGAAACACGGAAGGAAAAAAGAAGGGGATGACTGAAAACAAGATGGATAAATAGCATCATCGAAACAATAGAACTGAAGTTAGGCAAGCTTGGGAAGGCAGTGGAGGACAGAAAAGCCTGGCGCGCTATGGTCCATGAGGTCACAAAGAGTCGGACACGACTAAACAACCGAACAGCAACAAAGCAACAGGACCAAAGACAACCAGTCATGTACCTTGTATGTCATTGGTCTTCAAGTGGTCTACCAGGATGATATGCAGCTGCAGGCATCACCCCAGTACCATTCTTTAGACCCGGGGGTTGGCTCTCTTGTAAAAGCAAACCTAGTGGCTAACTAGCCACTCAATTGCTATTACAACATCTTCCGTGGCATGCTTGGGCTCTGCTATCTCACTAGGAGACCCTGAGTGACCAGCTTACACATCCACTGGCTAGTTAGACACCCAAACAATGCCGGGATCAGCTTTAATTGGCTCTCCGCTATGGTAACCCAGAAGCGATGACCTGACATCACTCCTGGTTTACCCGGCTGTCATCTGCCCCATTTTCAAAAACACTGATCTTGGTGTTTTGAATGCTTTTCAGTGCAGAGGAGGGGTTTGGGGTCTTAGGCCCCTTTTACATGATCGGAGCAGTCAGGTCCGCCTGTCTGTTTTTCGGTTGACCCAATTGGACCACCCATTGTCCTCTATGGGAAGGCAGATGTCAACGGACATGTGTCCGCTGACATCAGATCTGACAGGGGAGGACTGGGCCAAGGGGCAGGGGGGCAATTGCTCCCTGGGCCACTCTGATGCCTCGTAAAACAGCTGCATGGCTTCTGCTACAGACATGCCTAAAGGATTCCTGGTGAAGAGAAGTAAAAAGTCTCTGCCACTGACCTACTGAGTGCGGGATGAAGACAAGAATAGAGAGCAGGCCTCCCTCCCCAGCATGGATGGTGTAAACTGTGTCTGAGCAGAGGCCACACGAGACTCTCCTCCCCCGGGCAGCCCCAACCGTGCTGTCCCAGCTCCCCTTGGGAACCTGGATTCAGCCGGTGAGTAGAGAGTACCTGGAGTAGGGCTTCAGCCTAGAATGGGGGTCAGGAGGAGGATGGGAAGAGGGAGAGTGGAAAGGGGGGAAGAGTCGCTGCACCATGGGCCTCTGGTTTGTACTTCCCCCTGGGCTGAAAGTTTCCAGTCTTTCCCTGAGATCTGACAAAATCCGCTGAAAACAGACGTATGGCGTTATGTTCGTCATCTGTCCAGCCAGGGACAGGCTGTCTGTTTCCATCCAATCTCCCTATAGAGGAGAGCGAGACTCTGACAGGTCTGTCTCTGCACAGTGAGCGGAGACGGTCCTGCCATCCGCCTGCTCAGCGGGGATCAACGAAGCGATCCCCACTGAGCAAGTGGAGTCTGTCAAAATGGATCTGCCCCATGTGAAAGGGGCCTTATAGACCCCAGATCCCTTCATAAAGAGTAAAGCCCTTAAAAAGTCACATGTTTTGTGACGCAACGCATCGGGAGAAGCTGGGTGACGTCACTTCCAGTTTTCGGCTGAGACCGGAAGTTTACATTTATCTATGCTGCAGGATTCGAGGACTCTGCGGCCCCGTTCACTACATTTGTTATCAACTACTAACCTGTAAGTTTATGCTTTTATTAAGAAATGATGTTGTTATATACTACACCATGGAGGTACTCATTTATTTTTCATGAGTTGACCCTTCATTATTGTGAAAGAATCAGAGGCGTAACTAGAACCTTCAGGGCCCCGATGCAAGAAACCATGAAGGGCCCCCCAGACCCCTGGCCGGGGCCCTTCCCTTCAAGCCCGGGGCTCTTCCCACTAATCCTGGGGCTCTTTAATCTCATTGCATGGCCTTTTATTATGGACCCGCATCAGGATCCTTTTACAAGTTCTGCAGTGGGCCCCCTTCCTGCAATCTTGGGGCTTCCCCACAGTGGTGAAATGCTAGGGCCCGGTCGCAAGTGTGACCTTTGAGATCCTAGAAGTTCACCCACTGGTTTGCTACCGGGCCCCCTGGAGCATGGGGCCCGGTAGCGATTGCAACCCCTGCAACCCCTGTAGTTACGCCCCTGGAAAGAATCCTTACCATTGGAGTGTCTTTTGAACGCGCTCAACATCTTCTATTGAGGTGAGTGGCCATTACACTCACTGGTTAGATTGGTGCTGGTTCACTTTTGGGATTCTGCACAGAAGTCACGTTTATTGCTGCAACTTCATCACTTTATATTTATGGATTTTTAATATTTTTGCTCTATTGGTCACATGAAGTTAATTGACTTTTTTTTTACACATATTTAATATTTCTTTTCACCTTCATTGCACCACCCCTGCGTGGGTTTATATCATTCATTTGTGTTCATATATAAGCATGTTTTGCACATTAATAATTAATATAATAAACATTAATTTAATATTGTTTGCACATTTCTAGATTTAAGCACATATATACATCTTTTATGCTCATTTATATTGTCTTTTTACTTTAGCGCTGATTGGATTCCTTTTATCAGTTTTATGGTGTGTGGGGACACTACAGAAATTGGCTGCTATTGCTATTCACATTTATTATATTCAGGCTTACTTTCCTCATGATGATTATTGGTAGCGCATTGGTTCATTGACTTCATCTTCATAAAGAGTACCTGTTACACGCCTATTGCTGTCACAAGGATGTTAACATTCCTTGTAACAGCAATAAAAGTAATAAAAAAAAACAAAACAAAAAAAAACCCCCAAAAAAACCAACAGTGTAAAAAAAAAATAAATAAAAAAAAATAAAATAAATTTAATATAAAAACAAAAAACAAAAACAAAAGTGCCACGTCCCACCTTGCTTGCAAAGGCGGACGCATATGTTTGTTCCTAAACGCACGCAAACAGCAATTGTGCCCCACATGTGAGGTATAACAGCAAACATCGGATCGAGGGCAGTAATTCTAGCACCAGAACTCCTCTGTAAATCTAAAGTGGTAACCTGTAAAGGCTTTAAACCTGTCGCCTAGGGATAGAACAATTTACGCAGTTTGTCGCCATTGCACGAGCGTGCACAATTTTAAAGCGTGACATGTTTGGTATCTATTTACTCAGCTTAACATAATTTTTTGTATTTTACCAAAAAAAAAAACAATTGGGTTATTTATTGTGTTTTTTTGGCGCTAAAATGTCAAAAATTGCCTTTGAAAAACCACTCCGCAAAGACCGTGTGACATAAAAAATAGAAAAACCCACCAATGTATTCTCTAGAGCCTCTGCTTTAAAAAAAAAAAAAAAAAAAAAAAATATATATATATATAATGTTTGGGGGTTCTAAGAACTTTTCTAGCAAAAAAAAAAAATATTGTAATCAAAAAGTGCCAGCAAAAGCCAGGTGGGTAAAGGAGCGGCCAGTGTTTGTATAATGAGCCGGGCCCTCTGATTCCTCCTGTATTGAATTGTATGGTAACTGTATTGTCTTCCCTCACATTGTAAAGCGCTGCGCAAACTGTTGGCGCTATATAAATCCTGTATAATAATAATTGACGCATAGACCTCTGCCTATTATATCTGGCTGGTGACGGCGAGGAGGACAAGTATACTAGCAGACTCCACATTTTTTAGATGTCCTCAGACAGTGTCATGTTTCATCATCTCGTCTCAGCGACCTGCAATTAAAATATCTCGTCTACGGCGAGACAAATCCCCGGGATTCCTCTACTTCGCAACCCCCGAGGGAGACGGGCTTTGGAAGCTCACTCTACTCTATCACATTTTAAGCATATCTAAGCCCAAAAACAACAACAACTCATACCTTGCAGCTTACCGGTCCTTAGATGTGGTGGCTGCATTAGATTTTTTTTTTTCCCCTGTTTTCACCTGGTGTTTCTGCCAGCAATAGCGAGTGTGCTACAGAACACCTCCCCCTACCCTTCTCCTGTACCTAGAGGGCTCTCTTCTCAAGATCATGAAAGATAGTTGGAAAACTGTTTGCGATTTCAGTTTAATGAAGCCAAGAGGTTACAAGGGCACCGAATTTCTGGCAGGATCAATGGGTACTTTTCTATACTTATATAGGTTTAAGATGCTCATGCATAGTTAGGAAGGACATCTTAAAGGTAGGAATAAAAAGAAAAATGCAATGTGCAGAAGGCCTGGAGGGTTAGCCCATGAAGTGGATGTTTATTTGCACTGCATGGCTTGGGGGTGTGGGAGTAAAACAAGGCACAGCAATGGTGTCATTGGCAGTAATAGTAACCCCCAGTATTGGTGTCATTAGCTGTAATAGTAGCCCCCAGTATTGGTGTCATTAGCAGTAATAGTAACCCCCAGTATTGGTGTCATTGGCAGTAATAGTAGCCCCCAGTATTGGTGTCATTGGTAGTAATAGTAGCCCCCAGTATTGGTGTCATTGGCAGTAATAGTAACCCCCAGTATTGGTGTCATTAGCAGTAATAGTAGCTCCCAGTATTGGTGTCATTAGGAGTAATAGTAGCCCCCAGTATTGGTGTCATTAGCAGTAATAGTAGCCCCCAGTATTGGTGTCATTAGCTGTAATAGTAGCCCCCAGTATTGGTGTCATTAGCAGTAATAGTAACCCCCAGTATTGGTGTCATTGGCAGTAATAGTAGCCCCCAGTATTGGTGTCATTGGTAGTAATAGTAACCCCCAGTATTGGTGTCATTGGCAGTAATAGTAACCCCCAGTATTGGTGTCATTAGCAGTAATAGTAGCTCCCAGTATTGGTGTCATTAGGAGTAATAGTAGCCCCCAGTATTGGTGTCATTAGCAGTAATAGTAGCCCCCAGTATTGGTGTCATTGGCAGTAATAGTAGCCCGCAGTATTGGTGTCATTAGCAGGGCCAGATTAAGAGCATCATGGGCTTGGTGCTGAGGATTTTGAAGGGCCTTAAGGGCCGTGCCTTGGCATGCACCCAGAGGAGGAAGGGTGCAGCCATGCATGCCTAATTCAACATGGGATGCTGTCTCTGAAGCCCATAAACACATCCACACATCGGCAACTGTCCCTCCTTGTCCGGCCTTCGTGCTGTGTGGGGAGGTTCTGAGGGAGCTGCCTGGGGAAGCGAGCATAGAAGCCAGACTTCTGTGTTTACAAGTGACAGAAGAGCGGTAACAGTGAATATGGCCAACCCTGGGCCTATATAAAGGTAGGGGCCTGGAGCTGCAGCTCCAAAAGCCCCTACGTTAATCTGGCCCTGGTCATTAGCAGTAAAAGTAGCCCCCAGTATTGGTGTAATTGGCAGTAATAGTAGCCCCCAGTGTTGATGTCATTGGCAGTAATAGTAACCCCCAGTATTGGTGTCATTAGCAGTAATAGCAGCTCCCAGTATTGGTGTCATTAGGAGTAATAGTAGCCCCCAGTATTGGTGTCATTAGCAGTAATAGTAGCCCCCAGTATTGGTGTCATTGGCAGTAATAGTAGCCCCCAGTATTGGTGTCATTGGCAGTAATAGTAACCTCCAGTATTGGTATCATTGGCAGTAATAGTAACCCCCAGTATTATACTAGCCCCCAGTATTGGTGTCATTGGCAGTAATAGTAGCCCCCAGTATTGGTGTCATTGGCAGTAATAGTAGCCCCCAGTATTGGTGTCATTGGCAGTAATAGTAACCCCCAGTATTGGTGTCATTAGCAGTAATAGTAGCCCCCAGTATTGGTGTCATTAGCAGTAATAGTAGCTTAACCCAGACCTCCATACCAGGAAGTTGAGAGGGGAGGAGTGGATTTCACCTGCATTCCATCTACCTGTATTACTGGCGCTGCATGACCCTTTTGGGTCTAAGCTGATGGTAAGAGTATTTTGTGACTCTACTTGGTGGCGGATCCTTTCTCTCTCCCTGCACTTTTGTTGGACTGATGTGGATATTACCCTTTATGTGGACTCTCACACTGATAAATTGGTCTACTTATATCTGGGATTAGCGCGACACCTTTCTTACAACATTACTTGGAAGATACTGTATTCATATCTTTTTGTGTCAGCTGCTTTTCATTGATGCTTTTTATTATACTGCTTTTATTAATATTAGCGCAGCAATTTTACCCATTATTAGTAATAGTAACCCCCAGTATTGGTGTCATTGGTAGTAGTAGTAACCCCCAGTATTGGTGTCATTGACAGTAATAGTAGCCCCCAGTATTGGTGTCATTAGCAGTAATATTAGCCCCCAGTATTGGTGTCATTGGCAGTAATAGTAACCCCCAGAATTGGTGTCATTAGCAGTAATAGTAACCTCCAGTATAGGCGTCATTGGTAGTAATAGTAACCTCCAGTATAGGCGTCATTGGTAGTAATAGTAACCTCCAGTATAGGCGTCTTTAGCAGTAAAAGTTGCCCCCGGTATTGGTGTCATTGGCAGTAATAGTAACCCCCAGTATTGGTGTCATTGGCAGTAATAGTAACCCCCAGTATTGGTGTCATTGGTAGTAATAGTAACCCCCAGTATTGGTGTCATTGGCAGTAATAGTAGCCCCCAGTATTGGTGTCATTGGCAGTAATAGTAACCCCCAGTATTGGTGTCATTGGCAGTAATAGTAATCCCTAGTATTAGTGTCCTTGGCAGAAATAGTAACACCCCCCCTCCCTCAGTAATGGAGTCCTTTGCAGTAACAGTAACCCCCAGTATTGGTGTCATTGGTAGTAATAGTAGCCCCCATTATTGGTGTCATTAGCGGTAATAGTAACCCCTAGTATTTGTGTCATTGGCAGACATAGTAACACTCCCCCTCCCTTGTAATGGAGCCTTTGGCAGTATCAGTAACTCCTAGTGTTGGTGTCATTGGCAGAAATTGGCAGTACCCTTCAGTATTGGAGCCCTTGTCAGTATTAGTAACCCCCAGTATTGGCATTATTGGCAGTAATAGTAACCCCCTCCCCCGTACTGGTGCCATTGTCAGTTATAGTAACCCCAAGTATTGGTGTAATTGTCAGTAATAATAACCCCCCAGGTATGGAGCCCTGGGTGGTAACAGTAACCCCCAGTATTGGTGTCATTGGCAGTAATAGCAACCCCCTCCCCAGTACTGGTGTAATTTTCAGTAATAGTAACTCAAGTAAGTTATTGCCCCAAAAAAGTGTATGGGGGTCCGGATCCTGACCTGGGGAACATGTAGCAATAAAAAAAAAAGTTTTTAAAAACGATTGTTTTGAAAGGAGCAGTGATTTACTGATTTTAATGAGGCTTAAAGTGAAACTATAAAAATTAAAAATTCTTTCAAATATCGTGCCTGGGGGGTCCCCTGAATGTGCCTGTAAAGTAGTGCATCTCTACGATGTATGTAGCCTGCTGCAGCTATACTGACATTTCTAAAGCAAAAAATGTCATAAACAAATATACATACAAGTTTCAAATCACTTGTACTTGTCATACGGGTGCAGAAAAATTGGGCCTTGGTTGTTGGTGGTGCCTGAACACCGCAACCCCTCCTCGCAGTTACTCTTGCTGGGTGCAGGAACGGGAACTGCTAGTAAGAATACCATACAAATTTGAAATTGCATGTGCTGTACAGGTGCCAAAAATTGGGCCTTTGCTGTAGGTGGTGCCTGAACACCGTAAGCAGGTCAGAGGGACAGGGCCTGCTGTTAAAAATGACATACGACATTTAAATTGTATGCACCTGTCAAACAAGGTCTAGAAAAATTAGGCCTTGGGGGTTGGTAGTGACCTAAACCAAAAACATTGTTGGAAGCTAGCATAATCAAGGTAGAGGAATAGGATAGGCAGCATATGCAGTCTTCAAGGGATGGCAGACCCCTAGCAAATTCAATCTGTTACATCAGCATCAGGGGCCTGATAGCTCTTGTTGATCCAGGACTGGTTAATTTTGATAAAAGCCAGCTGGTCAACAGAGTCTGTGGACAGACTCATTCTTTTGTCCGTCACAAAACCTCCAGCGGCACTGAACGTCCGTTCGGAAAGCACACTGGAAGCAGGACAGGCCAGTAGCTCCATTGCATATTGAGCAAGTTCTGGCCAGTGGTCCATCCTCAAGACCCAGTAACCCAGTGGATGCTCAGCTGGAAAGGTCTCCAAGTCTGCTCTTGCGCCTAGATAATCTTGCACCATATGATGGAGACGCTGCCAATGGTTGCTTAAACCTAACAGCCCTAGGTGCTGCTGAGGACAAAAGAACTGTTTAAAGGCATCGGACAGCCGGCCACCTTCTCCACCGCTCCTCCTTTGGCTGAACGATGCCTCAGAAACATGTCCAGAGAATGTTGACCTTCCGGTGTCTGGAAAGGTGGTACACTAATTTTTTTTCAAGGCCATCCTCTGCTCCCTCTGAAAAGGCAGGATGGCTGGGACAGTATTTCTTTCTAGGGTTCAAAAACTGGGGTAGTGAAATCTGCCTGGTGCTCAAATCAAGCGGTGGTGTACTGCTAGCAGATTGGGTGCAAGTCTCTGTGCCACTCATTGCTATACCATCATCCCTCTCAATGCTGGTATTTGAGAAGGCATGAGGTATAGTAGGGTTAGAGATCACAGATGAGGAACAAGGTGATGTATGCTTGTTTTGATCTGGTGCCCCTTTAGGTGCTGTTGCCAACGGACTGCATGGCAGGTCGTCATATGCCTTGTCAAGCATGTGGTGCCCAAACAGCTGGTGTTCTGGCCATGCTTGATCTGCTTTAGACAGATGTTGCAAACAGCAATGCTGCAGTCTACTGCACAGATGCTGAACAAAGCCCACACTAATGAACTTTTTGGAGTCCGCTGGGATTTTGCAGCACCCTGCACCTGTGGAGCTCTGTGCTATAACGCAATATGTTGGCTACTACTATGGTGGCCCGTGGAGCACATCCTGCCTCTTTGGAGTTTTTCATCCTCCTCATCCTCCCCCTTCTCCTCCTCCTCTATCCAGTCAGGCACCCAAGTACAGTCAGTGACCTCATCATCCCCTCCCTCCTCATCACTGGAGCAAACTTGGCAATATGCTTCAGCTGTGGCAACATGACTGCCGGTTTCTTGTCCGTCATTGTCACCCCCTCTCTCTAGGCTCACGTTATTCCCTTCATCAACCTGGTAACCAACATCACAGCTTTCAAATTGCTGTGCATCCTCCAGCAGCATGTCACTGACACTATGATCGAATAGTTCAGGTGACTCCTCCGTGCATGATGGTGGGGCAACTGAAGGAGTAGCTGTGGAGAAGGAGCCTGTGGAACGGGCCACTTTGGCAGCTGCGGTGGAAGGCAAACTACTGGGAGCGTGGGTGTCAGAGGATGAGGAGGATGAGGACGGCTTATTGATCCACTCCACCAACTCTTCCACATGCTGTGGCTGAATAGCACGGGCAGCACCGGAAATAAAGGACGGGCGTGCCCCGCCTGCAGAGGATGCACTATGTCGACTGTGACCACCACTTGTCACAATGGACACAGAGGCTGCTTGCCCTCTTTTCGTGGCTTGTGAGCGTCGGCCTCTCCTTGTCGGCCTTTCGGACATGATGTTGATACAGATCAATATAGGGTATACGCAACTGACCAATAGATACTCAATGACCTGATATAATATAATGTATAGCCCTATAGATGATCTGTGCTGCTTATAGGATGTACCCAAGTGACTGATGAACAATACTCTGACTGATATCTGGAGTAATCTATAATCCTATAGGTCTGTGATGCTTATAGAATTTTCCACAACTGACCAATGAACAACACTCTGACTGATATCTGAAGTGATCTATAATCCTATAGGTCTGTGATGCTCACCCTGCCTCACACGGGTGCCGCTCCCTGTCTCATCGCCCGCACAATGATACTACACGCTGCGGCTGCTCAAGCAGCCTTTATGTAGTGTGGGGCCTGTACTTGGCCCCTGAGCCATGATTGGCTAAAAGCAGCCTGCCTTTAGTCCAGTCATGGCAGACATCATTTGATTGGCCAATGCATGAGGTCAGGGTGCATACTTTGGCCAATCACATAACGTGCTGCACACACGGCGTGCATGCATTGCATTATGGGAGTCTCGAATTTCGCGCGAAGAAGCACATTTGTTCGTCATTCGACGAACAACCGACGTTTGAGTCTAACTTAGCTTCGACTCGAACTCAAACCTCATCCCTACTCCCCAGTATTGGTGTTATTGGCATTAATAGTAATCCCCCCCCCTCCCCAGTATTGGGGTCATTGGCAGTAATAGAAACCAGTAATCCCCCCAGCACTGGTGTAAGTGGTAGCAATAACCCCCTCCCCCCCTTCACTAGTGGTCAGTGATAGTAATGTTAACCTTCCAGCACTGGTGGTTATTGGCAGGTTGTAAAATTACCCAATCCCCCCCCCCCCCGGCTTACATATACACCTTTTAGAAGAAGAAGGCTAACAACATAACCAGGAGTTAAGCTTCAGCTTTAGGATGGTGACAGAGTCTCTTAAAAGCCCAACCAAACACTTACTTGTACTCAAATGTTTGGGTGGAATCAGAAATCTCTCTGCAGAGGTCCGCCCAAATCACAACCAGGGTGGTGGTGTTCATTTAGAAAAGTAGGAACCTATGGTTCAAATCAACTCAATACATTCCAGGTGCATCCATACAAGAGGTGTGACAGTTGGTCTTCATTTAGAAAAGTAGCGAATCCTCTGCTGAGTCAGATCTAGAGTCCACCAATCAGTGGGAAGCATGAGATTTTCTGATTGGAGGACTCCAGCTCTAACTCAGCAGAGGATTTCCTACTTTTCCAAATGAACACCAACTGTCACACCTCTTGTATGGATGCACCTGGAACGTATTGAGTTGATTTGAACCATAGGTTCCGTCGGCCTTCAAATATAATGGAATTTCTGTATCTTTTCCTATGTGTCTGTTCCTGTACATAAAAGCTGAAAGAGAGAATTCTGTGAATGTATGTTGGGAAGATGTGAAGCGTGTGTTCTGCAGAATGGGATGTTGTATATTTATCATGGAGGAGAAGGCGAGGTTTGATGGATCACATTAGACAGATGTTTGGAGATGGATGACTACAACCCGCGTACAATGTCATCCACATCGGAACAGGAAGAGCCCTCCAAGTCTGTTTACGATTGTAAAGTGTCACAATGTATCTGTGTGTATCTGAGATCCCCTGACGAGACAATAATGACTTGTAACGTTGACATGAAGAACTCCCGAAACACGTCTTGGTTCATCTTTGATGTACATCATGTGTGCCCTATGACACCGTCTTCTTTCAGATGAGGTTCTGCTCAATGTCCGGACAAAGGCCCTGCCTGCTGCCATCTTCCCAGGAAATCATCATTTATCTCTAGTTTACCTCACTACTGCGGTAAAACCATGCTGGAAAAAAAAAATAACAAATGTGTTTTGTTTTTTTTCTTTTAATTGTATTGTGAAGCCATTTTTTTCCTTTTTTCTTTTTTATGATTTTCTTTTACTTCATGTTGTGTCTTTGGGACAAAAAGGAAAGAGAAATCTACCTAATGGGACAAATCCTGAGAAGAGCCTTACCTATCCTCTACTCTGTCCAAAATAAAAAAATAAAAAAATTAAAAAAAAAAAAAATTGTTAACCAAAGATAAGACATTTTTTTCTTTTCTTTTCTATCCTTTTTTTCAATTTTTTTTCTTTTTCTTCCTGTTGTGTCTTTGGGACAGAAATTTAAGTGAACTCTACCTGATGCGATGAAGCTGGAGAGGGGCCTTAACTATCCTCTACTCTGTGCAAAATAAGAAAAAAAAATTAAATGTGTTCAGGCCCGGACTGGGACAAAAAATAGGCCCGGGCATTTTAGACTGAGCAGCCTTTTTTTTTAATTTAAACCAAATTACAAATAGTGACAGCTACCAGTTTCTCAATGTCTTTTAGTTCTATTTAGCCTGCTACAGTCACTGCTCACTGATTGCTAGAGGTTACTGCACATTTTTAGCACTAACCCCTTTGGCGGCTGGGGAGGGGGGGGAGGTGTAATCAGTGGCAGTACTGGGGGGGGGGTGAATTGAGTGGCAGTGCTGGGGGAGAGGAATGAGTGGCAGTTCTGAGGGAGGGGGGGTATGAATTAAGTGGCAGTGCTGGGGAGGGGGTGTGAATTGAGTGGCAGTGTTGGGGAGGGGGTGTGTGAATTGAGTGGCAGTGCTGGGGGGATGGAATCAGTGGCAGTGCTGGGGGGATGGAATCAGTGGCAGTGCTTGGGGGATGGAATCAGTAGCAGTGCTGGGGGGATGGAATCAGTGGCAGTGCTGAGGGGATGGAGTCAGTGGCAGTGCTGGGGGGATGGAGTCAGTGGCAGTGCTGGGGGGATGGAGTCAGTGGCAGTGCTGGGGGGATGGAGTCAGTGGCAGTTCTGGGGGGATGGAGTCAGTGGCAGTGCTGGGGGGATGGAGTCAGTGGCAGTACTGGGGGGGATGGAATCAGTGGCAGTACTGGGGGGGGTGTGGAATCAGTGGCAGTACTGGGGGGGGTGTAATGAATGTCGGGGGGGATTGGATGTGATCAGTGTGGAGGGAGGATGGAATAAGTGGCAGTGTGGGGGGGGGGGGGAATAGGATGAGTGACAGTACGAGAGGAGGGTGAGATGACTGGTAGTGCTGGTGGGTTGTTGAGATGAGTGGCAGTGCTGAGGGGGATGAGATCAGTGGCAGTACTGGGGGGGATAGAATTAGTGGCAGTGTTGGGGGTGGGTGGAATTAATGGCAGTGCTGGGGGGGATTGGATGGGATCAGTGGCAGTGTGGAGGGATGGTGGGATAAGTGGCAGTGCAGGGGGGGGATAGGATGAGTGCCAATACGTGGAAGGTGGAATCAGTGGCTGTGCGGGGGGACGAGAAGAGTGGCAGTGCTTGGGGGAATTGAATGGGATCAGTGGCAGTGCTTGGGGAGTGGGATGAGTAGCAGCGTGGAGGGAGGGAATGGGATGAGTGGCAGCGTGGAGGGAAGGGATGGTAGAAGTGGCAGCGTGGAGGGAGGGGATGGGAGGAGTGGCAGCTTGAGTGGGGGGGTCAATGACAGTGCTGGGGGGATCAGTGGCAGTGCTGGGGTGATCAGATCAGTGACAGGGTTGGGGAGATGGGATCAGTGACAGGACTGGGGGGGTGGGATTAGTGACAGCGACAGGGCTGGGAGGGGGGATTGGATCAGTGACAGGGCTGGGGGGGTCATATCAGTGACAGGGCTGGGGGGGAATCGGATCAGTGACAGGTCTGGGAGGGGATCGGATGAGTGACAGGGCTGGGGGGGGTTCGGATGAGTGACAGGGCTGGGGTAGGGGGATCGGATCAGTGACAGAGCTGGGGGAGGGAAATCAGATCAGTGACAGGGGTGGGAGGATTGGATCGGATCAGTGACAGGGCTGGGGATTGGATCAGTGACAGGGCCCAGGGGGGGGGGGATCGGATCAGTGACAGGGCTGGGGGGGGATTGGATCAGTGGCAGTGCTGGGGGGAATCAGATCAGTGTTAGTGCTGAGGGGGGAGGGGTCAGTGGCATTGCTGTGGGGTGGGGGTTAGTGGCAGTGCTGAGGGGGGGTCAGTAGCAGTGCTTAGGGGGGTGGTCAGTGGCAGTGCTCTGGGGTGGGGGTTAGTGGCAGTGCTGGGGGGGTCAGTAGCAGTGCTGAGGGGGGTGGTCAGTGGCAGTGCTGTGGGGTGGGGTTTGTGGCAGTGCTGAGGGGGGTCAGTAGCAGTGCTGAGGGGGGTGGTCAGTGGCAGTGCTGTGGGGTGGGGGTTAGTGGCAGTGCTGAGGGGGGGTCAGTGGCAGTGCTGTGGGGAGGGGTCAGTGGCACTTCACTTACCTTGCAGGGCAGGCCTTGGGTGGTGCGGCGCCGGTGCTGCAGAGACACTGTTCCTTTCCGCTTCCCGACATCAAGCAGAACTCAGAAGGGGTCCCCTCTAGCTCCACCCCCTTCAGTCACGAGTCACCTGACCCCTAGTTCTGCTGCTGCCCGGCTGCTTAGTGGGGAGTGGGGACTGGTACATACCCAGCCGGCCAGAAGAATATGCGGCCGCGGCCCTCTCTGCGGAATCGGCCGCGGAGAGGCCAGCGGCAAGCGAGCAGCTGCCTCGGGACTCGGAGGGACGGTCACGGAAGTGACATGTGCTGTTCGGCCCACCGGGCATGTGCCCGGTCTGCCCTATGGCCAGTCCGGGCCTGAATGTGTTAACCAAGGATAAGACTTTATTTTTTTTCCATTTCTTTTTTTTTTTACATCTTTCTCTTTCTTCCTGTTGTGCCTTTGGGACAGCAATTTTGGGGAAATCTACCTGATGGGACAAAGCCTGAGAAGAGTCTTACCCATCCTCTACTCTGTCCAAAAAAAAAGAAAATACATTTGTTAACCAAGGATAAGGCATTTTATTTCTTTCTTTCTTTTTTTTACATTTTTTCTCTATCTTTCTGTTGTGTCTTTGGGACAGACATTTAAGGGAAATATACCTGATGGGACAAAGCCTGAGAAGAGCCTTGCCTATCCTCTACTCTGTCCAAAGTAAAAAAAATACATTTGTTAACCAAGGATAGGGCATTTTTTTTTTTTTTTTACATTTTTCTCTTTCTTACTGTTGTGTCTTTGGGACAGAAATGTTGGGGAAATCTACCTGACAGGACAAAGTCTAAGAAAAGTCTCACCTATCCTCTCTGTCCAAAAAAAAAAAAAAATACATTTGTTAACCAAGGATAAGACATTTGTTACTCTTACTTTTTTTGTTGTGTCTTTAGGACAGACATTGAAGAGAAATCTACCTGATAGAAAAAAAAAATTGACAAGAGTTCTAGCCATCCCCTGCTTTGTCCAAAATTAAACATTTTTTAAATTATTTTTTACTTTTATTTTTTTATTTTTTTTTTTACAATGTTCACTTACATCATATTGTGTCTTTTGGACAGAAATTGAAGAGAAATCATCTACCTGATGGAAAAACCGACAAAAGTCTTAGCTATTCCCTGCCTAAAATATATATATATACAGTATATATATATATATATATATATATATATATATATTTTTTTTTTTTTTTTTTTTGTGGATTTTGTGGAGTAGCACAGCACTGGGAACAATGGCCCTGCTTGGTGCTATCTTGCAGGGAAATTACACTTCATATTGTTTTTACCTCATTACTGTGGTCATACCAGGCTGAAAAAATAAACAAGTTTGTGTTGTTGTTTTTTTTTTTTCTTTAATTCTTAAATACATTTCTTTTTTTTTTTTCTTTTTTTTTTTTTACGATTTTCTCTTTCTTCCTGTTGTGTCTTTGGGAAAAAAATTAAAGGGAAACTTACCTGATGTGAAGAAGCCTGAAAAAAGTCTTACCCATCCCCTACTCTGACCAAAATAAAAAAAAAAAAAAAACATTTTTTTTTTAACCAAGGATAAGACATTGTTAGCTCTTTATTCAATTTAATTTTATTTATTTATTTTTTTTACAATTTTCCCTTTCTTCCTGTTGTGTCTTTGAAACAGAAATTGAAGAGAAATCTACCTGATGGGACAAAGCCTGAGAAGAATCGTATCTATCCTCTTCTCTGTCCAAAAAAAAAAAAAAAAAGAAAATGTGATTTGTTAATCAAGGATAACACTGTTTTTTTTTTTTCCTACAATAATCTCTTCCTTCCTACTTTTTCTTTGCAACAGAAATTGAAGAAAAATCTACTCGATGGAAAGAAAAACTTCCAAAAGTCTTAACCATCCCCTGCTCTGTTCAAAATATATATATATTTTTCATTTTTTTGCATTTGTTAACCGAAGATAGTAAAAAAAGAATTCTGTAGCATGAGTAAAGAGCATTGGAAACAATGGCCCTACTAAAAATTAGTATTAGAAAAAAGCATGTGTTGCTTTTTTTTATTTCTTAATTGAATACATGTATTTTTAGATTTTCTCTTTTTTCCTGTTGTGTCTTTGGGACAGAAATTTAAGAGAAATCTACCTGATGGATAGGGCATTTTGTTTCCTTCTTCTTTTTTTTTTTTTTTTACATTTTTCTCTTTCTTCCTGTTGTGTCTTTGGGACAGAAATTTTGAGAAAATCTACCTGATAGGAAAAAGCCTAAGAAAAGTCTCACCTATCCTCTACTCTGTCCAAAATAAAAAAAAATACATTGTTACTTTACTTTTTTTTTTACAATTTTTTTTACATTTTTTTCTTTCTACCTGTTGTGTCTTTAGGACAGTCATTGAAGAGAAATCTACCTGATAGAAAAAAAAATTGCCAAAAGTCTTAACCATCCCCTGCTCTGTTCAAAATATATATATATATATATTTCATTTTTTTGCATTTGTTAACCGAAGATAATAAAAAAAGAATTCTGTAGCATGAGTAAAGAGCATTGGAAACAATGGCCCTACTTGCTACTAACTTGCAGGGAAATTACACTTTTTATTATTTTTACCTCACTACTGTGGTCATACCAGGCTGAAAAAAAAAAAATTGTATTAGAAAAAAGTATGTGTTGCTTTTTTATTTTTTTAATTGAATAAATTTTTTTTTGATTTTCTCTTTTTTCCTGTTGTGTCTTTGGGACAGAAATTTAAGAGAAATCTTCATGATGGGACGAAGCCTGAGAAGAGTCTTACCTATGCTTTTCTCTGTCAAAAAATAAAAAATAAAATAATAAAATTTGTTAACTAAGAATGACAGTTTTTTTTTTTTTTTTTTTACAATGTTCTCTTTCTTCATATTGTGTCTTTTGGACAGAAATTGAAGAGAAATCTACCTGATGGAAAATAAAAAAAAATAAAAAAATGACAAAAGTCTTAACCATTCCCTGCTCTGTCTAATTATATATATATATATTTTTTTTTTTTTTTAAGTTTTTACATTTGTTAACCAATGATAGCTAAAATAAGAATTTTGTGGAGTAGCACAGCACTGGAAACAATGGCCCTGCTTGGTGGTATTTTGCAGGGAAATTACACTTTATCTGGTTTTATTTACCTCATTACTGTGGTCATACCAGGCTGGAAAAAATTAAACGTGTTGCTTTTTTTTCTTTTTTTCTTTTTTTAATTGTTCTTAGATACATTTTTTTTGAGATTTTCTATTTCTTCCTGTTGTGTCCTTGGGACAGAAATTGAAGAGAAATCTACCTGATGGGAAGAAGCCTGAGAAGAAGAGCCTACCCATCCCCATTTACTCCTGAGATGACATCCACTCAGATGGAGGAAAGTCCGGCCCAGCTAGGAGATGTTAAACGACTTCAGACCAGGCTTAGTGCAGTTGAACCAACTTTACTGAAAGTTCAGTAGAACATGTATGACATGCAATACCGTTCTCAACCTAACTACACCTAACTGAGGCTGCCTCAGGTTACCTGAACAGGTGAAGTAATAGTGGGAATAAGTCCATTCATGTCCTTGGGATGGCTTGGTGAGTTGGCATCTCAGGTCCCAGAAAACTCTACCGTTGCCCTGTCTTCTCTTGAGGTCCCGGCTCCCCTTGCATCCAGACCTCTTCTCTTTTATATTATTATTATATAGTATTTATATAGCGCCGACAGTTTACGCAGCGCTTTACAACTTGAGGATAGACAGTACAAATACAATACACTTTAATACAGGAGGAATCAGAGGGCCCTGCTCGTTAGAGGGACGGTCAAGAGATACAAGAGGTAATAACTGTGGGGGATGATGGGCTGATGGAGAAAATAAAAGTACAGTTGTTAGGTGGGGGCCAGATAGGTTTCTCTGAAGAGATCCGTTTTCAGGGATCGTTTGAAAGTAGACAAAGTAGGAGATAGTCGGACAGATGGGGGTAGAGCATTCCAGAGGATGGGAGAAGCTCGGGAGAAGTCCTGGAGGCGAGCATGGGAAGTGGTTACAAGGGAGATAGAGAGCAGGGGTCCTGGGAGTAATGATGAGAACGAGTTGGTTGGTATTTTGAGACCAGGTTAGTGATGTAGCTGGGCGCCAAGTTATAGATGGCTTTGTAAGTCATGGTTAGTAACTTGAATTTAATTCATTGGTTGAGTGGCAGCCAATGGAGGGAATGGCAAAGAGGTGTAGCAGACACAGAGCGGTTTGCAAGGTGGATGAGCCTGGCAGCAGCGTTCATGATGGACTGAAGGGGAGATAGTCTTTTTAAAGGTAAGCCAATGAGAAGGGAGTTGCAGTAATCGAGACGAGAGATGACCTGGGAGTGGATTAGAAGCTTTGTGGTGTCTGCGAACGAGCGGGGGCGGGAGCGCGCCTCCAGCGGCGCGTGCTCGCCCCCTAGAGCCTCACAGGCTAGTGACGTACCCCTACGTTACTTTGCCTGTGAGGGGCTGACCGCCGCCGTATATAGTCGTGCGGGAGTCGGCAAGTGGTTAACCTGGATCCATTGTATATTGTGATTATTTATTTATTTTTTTATTATTGTATTTCCAATAAAAGAGATGACTTCTATGGTCATTCAACTCCAAATAAAAGATGTAGTGTAGCAGCTGGGGGCCTTGACAGGAGGTTTATGGCAGGTACAGTCGATTTTTCGAATGATAAGTGCCTTCAACGACCTGGTAGGATGTCAATTTTCTCCATATAGATATACCTGATTCTTTGTTTTTATTCTTATGATTATTGTATATTTGTTATTATTGTATTTACAATAAAAGAGATGACTTCTATGGCCATTGACTCCAAAGTAAAGATTGGTTGTCATCTAGTCAGTTTGGGAAGGGGTGGAGGTAATCTCTGTCATTTTTGGGTTTGAGAGAAGGTGGTAAACCTCAATATCTGCAGTCCCTCAGTCATGTTATTTTTTATTTTTGCTCATGGTTCCATTTTACATACATCTTGAGCATATCCATTGGGGTCTTTTTAGAGTCCTTTAGAATAAGAGGTGAAGTGACAGATGAACCGCTATCTCTATCTGGTCCTGAAGAGTCGGGGAGATGCGTTCTCCTGTACTGAGCTCGGATGAATGGTCTCCATCAGATGATAAGCCTGATCTTGGCAGGAGACTATTTCCTATCCTGGGATTAATGTAAATAATGCACATGGAAACCTCAGCCTGGTCATGCCTGTAATTCAAACAGCAGGTATATTACATATGGAACAGATTTATAGGATGTCTAAGAACCAATGCAATTTGTGTGATCAGATAGGACGCTGGTTTATCTCAGACGCTAAGCTACTGTGTGTTTCGGCTAGGAAATACATTGATTGAAATCTTACTTCATCTCCAATTTTCCTAGAGTGGAAGGAACTGCTGTATATAAAATAACTTTAGTGAAGTGACAACAGCATTTAAACTCCAACTCCTTATAGTATTTCAATTTCTTTTTTTTTTTTTTAGTGTGGCATGGAGGCAGGGAAAGCGTGAGGACCTCTTTCAGGGTTTATTGCTGCCTGTGTTTCCATTGGTGAGATTTTAAACAAGGCCCTCGCAAGGGATACATATTGATAACACCCCACGTGAACAAAGCCTAGCTTTGATTGTCAATGTAAGGTTGCCCCTTTTGGTTGTCATTGAAGTGCTACCTTATATTGGTGGCTAGTAGGAAAAATGCCCCTTACATTGCTGTTCAGTGGGAAGAATCTTCCTTACATTGGTGGTCAGTGGCAAGAATGCCACTTACATCAGTGGTAAGAATGCTCCTTACGTTGGTGGCCAGTCAGAAGAATGCTCCATACATTGGTGGTCAGTGGAAATAATCTTCTTTACATCAATGATCATTGGGTAGAATTCTCCTTACATTGGTGGTCCTTATATTGTTCGAAAAAGGAAAGGTCCTTAGCCGCACATCACTACAAAAACCTATGTGTGAGAAATTAAAACAGCCTCAGCCCGAGCTCCATCCAGGCCACCCCAGCACATTTTGCCCTGCCTATGGGGCTTAGTCATAGGGATATGGAGATGTTCCGCATATGCGTGTAGCCCTGCCCCCAGACGAGTTGCTGAGTGTGTTCATATCCTCCTCACTTCTTTGGCCCTGAGTGCCTTCCAACCCACCTGACACTATAGGTTCTGACATGTTGAGCGAAAAAACATAACCAAAGTTCAATAAAAGATCAGTTTTTACTGTCTTTATTAAAAGAGAATGAATCCTTAAGCCCAAAATCACAAAGGATTCAGCATTCAGGATCTTGTATGGCAAACAAACAAGTAAACATACTGTCAGGTCACCTGTGGCCAGGTGACAACTGCACCCTGTTGGAGGCAGGGGTGCAGCACAAGGTAGTGAACCCTATAGCACCCTATACCCTATAGCAGAACCCTATTGGAGTCTAAGACCCAGCAGGTGTTCACCAGAGCCTCTAGTGGTGAGGATGGACTTCGCTGCAGCTGGGCACAGGTCGCGGCCCCTGGGGTCCCCCAGGTCACGCTCCGTAGGGAGTGAAGGGAAGCAGCCACTCAGGACACACAGAAGAGTGAAGGGTAAGTCGAGGTCGGGGAAACAGGCATACAAGGGTAGTCAAGGGACAGGCCAAAGGTCAGGGTAACAGGCAAACAGGAATAGTCAGAGACAAGCCAAAGTCGATACACAGAAGAGTAGTTCAAGCACACGGCAAACAGGAAACAGGAACCAACACTGTTGAACAGCAAGGCAGACCTGTAGTGCGCTGGTTAATATAGACTTCCTGTGATGACCTGGGTGGGGCAGGAACAGGAAGTAAAGGTGATAAAAAGGAACCAGAAATGCGGTCTGTCCTCTAATACAGACATGAAGGTACAAGTAAGCTTGCCAAACTCTATTGCAAGTCCATGACACATACTTACTAGGTTGTTTTGAATGAGGATTGATGTATTAATTATTCATCAATAAATCATCCCTCCATTAAAATGTGAGAGTGACCACAGAAATATATTCAATGCAATGGAGAAGAATACTGCTATTGATCTAACTTATGTCAGTAACTCTATTAACCTGCTGCTAAACAATCTATCAGAGTGCACTCTGTATCCTATAGGGGGCCCCCTTTCCCTGTGGATTGCGTGAGTCTCCTTGTTGAGCAAGGCCTTGCTAGTCTTCACCGGCAAAAAGATCCTCAATCATTCAAGGAATGATATTTCTAATCCACAGTAAAGGCAAAAGAATAATTGTAATCCAAATTAGGAAGGAATGTTGGTTTCTAGACTCAGTAAAATAGATGTACAATTTGGGAAAGTTGAGTGTATGAAGTGAGGCCTTCTGGTTTGCCACGCACCAACTCAGCATTACAGTGTCCTATGGCAACCGTTATATGTCAATGCAGCTCTCTGTCCAAACTAAACTGCGTCACAGGCCTCTCCTGGCTCCGTCTAGTGAGTCACTGTATCTAATTCAAGTTGGATTTCTCTCACCCAATATGATGGGATCCGCGTCCCGCTGTCCTTGACACCAGGCTAGACACTCCTCGGAATACCCGCAGCCTCTCTCTGGTGTCTCTCGCTTCAGTCCGTCACCGAGCTCCGTGACATACGCCGCTCTCTCTCTGGCATCTTCCTGCTAGGCCTCCGGCCTACTCTCCTTTGCTCACCGCAGCAGCTCTTGTTCTTCCCTCACAGCGCGCTGTCCTCGAGGCAAGAGAACGAACCATTCGCCCCGCCCCCTATTTATAGGCACTCCCATCAGTCTCCGCGGAACCCATTGCTCCCTGGGAGGATAGTCCAGTCAGTTGAGTCATCCACAGCTTCCATTCTCTTCAAGACTATGTTTCCCACAATCCATTTCACCATCACTTACAGAAGCCCCAACATTAAAGAGATAGAACAGTGTTAAACATGCTGGAATGGATTCTTTACCTGGGCTACATGGGATATGGGAGTGAAACGCATTGGGGGTGGCCAGGATGAAGCCCAGGCTGAGGCTATTTTCAATACTCACACATAGGTTTTCAAATTGGTATCCACGGAGCTGGGACAAGCTCGTCTGCACTCTCAGAACTTCATCAGAGCTGAACCCGTTGGAGCCTTTGAGCAGAACCAGCATTAGTTTACAGTCCTTACATTGTTTTTCAGTGGAAAGAATGCTCCTTACATCAATGGTCAATGGGAAGAATGTTCCCTATATTGGTGGCCAGTGTGAAGAATGTTCCTTACATTGGGGGTCATTGAGAAGAATGCTCCTTACATCGGTGGTCAATGGGAAGAATGTTCCCTATATTGGTGGCCAGTGGGAAGAATGTTCCTTACGTTGGGGGTCATTGAGAAGAATGCTCCCTACGATGGTGGTCATTGGGAAGAATTTTTCCTATATTGGTGGCCATTGGGAAGTATACTTCTTACATTGGTGGTCAGTGGGAAGAATGCTCCTTACATTGGTGGTCAATGGGAAGAATAATCCTTACATTGGGGATCATTGGGAAGAAAGCCCCTTACATTGGTGATCATTGGGAAGAATGTTCCTTATATTGGTGGTCAGTAGAAAGAATGCTTATTACACTGGGGCTCATTGAGAAGAATGCTCCGTACATTGGGGGTCATTGGGAAGAATACTCTTTATGTTGGTCATTACGTTACTCACCTGAGAGTTCATTGCCCAATGAACCCTGGGCAACTTCTCGAGAAACCCTGGTTGGGAAAGGCTCATCTACTGCATGCTGTTATTTACCAGCTTATGTTTATGTCACTAGTTTGTCTAAATTTCCAAAAACACATGACTCACCAGATAGCAGCAATCTGGGTCATTATATATATCACCTGTAGATGCCCCTATCCTACATATCCACTAGTTTGTCTAGTTTGCAAAGTTTCATTGGTGGAGGGACTGGTAGGCTGTAGACATGTACTTTAAAGCTGAACTCCAGGAAGATATAAAAGACAAAATAAAGCATCTGTATTCATAAATGTATCCTTATTTTTTTTTTAATGTGTAGCTCTTACCCCTGCAGGAGCCACTGGTGCTGATGGTTTCTCTGTTCTGCCAGGACCCTTGAAGCTGCTCTGTCCCCTCTGACACACCTGGTTATTGGTAGAAGGCTTCTTACACCTGTGTAACCTAAACCTCAGTATGCTACACTCTATAACACTACACAGGAAATAGGCCAAGTGACTGGTGGTAGATGAAATTAATGTATTGAAGAAAAGCGGTCAAACAATGCACAAATCATTCAACAGACAAATAAACAGAGTCACAGACACTATAATAGGTAAATATGTAGTGACCTATAGGCTGGCAATAAATGTAACTATAGGATTGGTAAATTAAACTATAACTAGTTAAACTACCGTTTAGGTAATGGCATCAAATAACTCAGCAATAAAAGGTCCTTGTGTGTACACATACAGACTCAATGGGCGTATGCTTTCCTGAATAAGTGCTACCGCTGGAAGTAACCGCAAAGTACCTGACTTTCATCGGGGCCCTTCTGTAGGTGGTACACATGTGGCTGTCCCTTTAAAAGTGTGCAGCAGATGGCTAGTGGGCTGCTTATCAAGGAGGAGTCTCTCCCGCTTTAACTGTAACAGTATTGGGATTGGCACAGATGTTCAGCTCACGCCTCCTAGTACACAGTCCTCTAAAGTCAGGTCCCACAAGGCTCAGTCTCTCTGCAGGTCGGCTCCTCCACAAGGCTCAGTGTCTCTGCAGGTCCAGTTATCCATAAGGCTCAGTCTCTCTGCAAATCAGGTCCTCCACAGGGCTCAGTCTCTCTGCAGGTCCGATCCTTGACAGGGCTCAGTCTCTCTGCAGGTCCAGTCCTCCACAGGGCTCAGTCTCTCTGCAGGTCGGGTCCACCACAAGGCTCAGTCTGTCAGCTCAGGTAAAGGCGGTCATGGCAGGGGCTCTCTCAGCTCTAGTGTAGGCACAGAATGCAATCCTCCTGCGGCTCAGTCCTCAGGCTCTTGTAGGCACATCTGGACCCCTTGGTCTCTGTTCAGGCTCAGCAAAGACAAAACACATCAGAGCAGCCCAACTTCTTCTCAGCATGGACCGCTCAGTCTCTCAATTTGCACAGGAAAACCGTCCTTCCTCTGTATGCAGAGATTTTGGCTCCTGTAGTTTTTGCAGCCATTCACTTTCATGATACAGTGCCCCATTAAAACTACATTTCCCATGATGCTCTGCTGCACATCAAGCCTTCTTCTCTGATGTTTTCATTGGCTTTGGCTCCTCTGACCTCTGATTGGTCCTTCACTGCTGCAGGGGGGGGGGGGGGTGGAAGAATGATCTGGGGCCCCAAAACAGTGTAGCACCCTCCTAGGTAGGTGCTAGGCAAAAACATATGTGTGACCCTGTTCTGCTTATCAGGAGGGTCTGATCTGTTAGTTAGTCTGTCACATGCTTCCAAGTGTGACCTGTTGAGTCTGGGGAATCTCCCCACTGTATCCAATGAGGGATCTTGTTGGACAGTGGAGGAAACCTAGCCAATTGCACACCAGGGTTTATGACTGTCCCAGTGGGTGGGTATTGCTGCAATGCATCCTGGGATTGGGAATAAATCCTGAGGGGGTCTTTCGGTGGGAGCAAAGTCCCAGGAGGAGGTGGACGGCTGTCTCTCCTCTTGCCGAAGTGAGGAAGGTGGTCCAGGCAGTCGGCCTAGGGACCAGGGGTTGAGCTGTGCTGCAGAGGATCCAGTGTGCTGACCAAGTGGAGCTGCTGGGCAGAATACTCCTGGAAAAACAGTATTGTGAGCACTTAAGAATCTGCACAGGGGTCTGCCTAAGAGAGGGGACCACTACAGAGGGGCCAAGGGGAAGGAGCCAGCTAACCCAGAGTGATACAGTAAAGGGGGTGCCAACTTGTCAAGCCCTGAAGATTAGGGAGTAAAGGGGGCGCCAGGAAGGGCCCTGAAGTTGCTCAGCTGTACAGTCTTCATTAAAGGATAGCTGCCTAAGGAAAGGAATACCTCAGGGAGCTAAAAGGACTCTTTCACAGCCAAGGGCAAAGTGAAGTAGCGGCCTAGCCATGACTAGCTCAATCAGTGTTAACCAGCGTCAGTCAGCACTTTCTATATCGCCCATGCCTATTGTGCATAGTTAAGTTCAGTTGGAGTATCCCACTCATCCCTTCTCCTACCCAAGTTCCTAATAATACATAAAAACCAAAGAAACTGGACTGGTCCTTGCCTGAGGTAAAATCACTTGGAAACATGTCAGAATGTTCAACTGTTGCTAATGGTAACCCCGGGGAACCCACACTCAGCAGCTCCCATGGGAGTAGTGCTACAATAGCAAAGCTCAGATTAGGAGAATGAGAAGCAGCACAGGGAACCAATCAGTTGTGTTGCACCCAGTGGTGTATTTTGGTTTTGTGCTGCCCTAGGCAGGACTAAAATTGAGTGCCCCCCTCCTATGTAAATTTGCCACACTCCTTCTTTTTTAAAGGATGTGACTCCCTCCAAAGGACTACAAGTGCAAGCATGAACCCCTGAGCTCTCACGAGAGGGGGGTGGGTGAGGTAGAGAGAGGGGGGGGTGAGAGGGAGAAGGGGGGATGAGAGAGAGAGAGGGGGGATGAGAGAGAAAGAGAGGGGGAGGTGAGAGAGAAGAGAGAGAGGGGGATAAGAGAGGGGGAAGAGAGAGAGAGAGAGAGGTGAGAGAGAGAGAGAGAGGGGGTGAGAGAGAGGGGGGTGAGAGGGAGAAGGGGAGATGAGAGGGAGAGAGGGGGGATGAGAGAGAAAGAGAGGGGGAGGTGAGAGAGAAGAGTGAGAGGGGGATAAGAGAGGGAGGGGGGGGAGAGAGGGGGTGAGAGAGATGAGAGAGAGAGGGGGGTCGAGATGAGAGAGAGGGGGATGAGAGAGAGAGAGAGGGGGTGAGGGGGGAGAGAGAGAGGGGGATAAGAAAGATGAGAGAGAGAGAGAGGGGGGATAAGAGAGAGGGGGTGCGAGAGAGAGAGAGAGAGCGAGAGGGTGAGAGAGAGGAGGGTTGAGAGAGAGAGATGGGGAGGGTTGAGAGAGGGGGGTGAGAGAGAGAGGGGGGTGAGAGAGAGCGAGGGGGGTGAGAGATGGGGGGGTGAGAGAGAGTGAGGAGGGGTGTGAGAGAGAGAGGGGTGTGAGAAAGAGGGGGTGAGGAAGAGAGGGGGGGATGAGAGAGGCGGCTCTAGCAACCAGTGGCCAATAGAGTCTTAGGTGGAGGGGGGGCGGCTTCTTTGCTGCCCCCCTGCAAAGTGCCGCCCTAGGCCAAAATACAGCACTGGTTGCACCATACTGATAGGTGGAGAAAGCAGTGACCGAGAGATGATCTCATCAATCTGCTGCTTCTACTTTCACTGTCCAGTCACAGGGTGGGGAGGATATGTGTAAGCAAAACTAAAAATGCAGAAGAGAAAAATTAGGTGTCCTGACCTGCCAGACAGGGATGTGCTGTGTGGCAGAGCTGTGTAAATCTGAGGATATGATGGACAGAATTAGGAAATTCTTTGGCATGGAAAACCCTTCTACGTGTTTCATCTGTGTATTTAGCTGTGTTCATAGAGGTTTGCTTTAAAGGGACACTGTCATTACAATACGGGCAGTCCCCGGTTTGCAAACAAGATAGGGTCTGTAGGTTTGTTGTTAAGTTGAATTTGTTTGTAAGTCGGAACAGGTAAATTTTTTAAGTGTAGCCAAAAAATTTTTTTTTACGTTTTTTGGATAGCATAGGGAAGAGATACCACCTCTGTAAAGTTTGTTTTGCTGTCTGTGCCACCATTCAGCATATTTCACCTCACTTTCTGCCCCTGTGACAATTGGATTTTGAAAATTTTGGGTTGTTGTGGAAACCTTTATCCCATGAGAATTCTTCCAGGAGTGAATTTCCCTTCCTAGGGGGAGATTTCTCCTCACTTCCTGTTGTCTCCCTCCGTTTGTAAGTAGGAGTCGTTTGTAAGTCGGATCTTTGTAATCCGGAGACCGCCTGTAGATGTATCCTAACAAAGGGATCTTTAACACTGCATACCAAGCTGTACCCTTGGTTTACACCTTTGTGTTCAGTCCATTTAACCTCCCTGGCGGTCTGATTATGTCCGGATTTCTGTTCTAAAAGCGGTACATTGTTTTGCATGGAAATCTGTTGTTTTATATTTTAAAACTCACCTTCCCCTGCTATCCCTCGCCATCCTCCCCCGCCGTCCTCCCCGCTGTCCTTCCGCCATCCTCCCCCCGCCATCCTCCCGCTGTCCTTCCACTGTGTGCTTGGCCGATGCCGGCACAAGTCTTCCGGGTCCCTTTCCTGCGAGCGTTGCGATGCAGGGGGGGGGGTGGAACCGGCAGCAAATTCAAAAGTGTAAATACACCAAATGAGATGATACAAAGCTGTGATCCTAACGGATTACACTGTATCATCCCATTTCACCACAGGATTTCACCTGGTGACTTTTCCAGTGCCCTGCCTGTGCTTTTCCAGTTCTTTGTGCCTGGAAAATAGAGAACGACCATGGCGTCCAAAAAACGTTCTTTTTGCGCAAAAGCGCTTTTAGACGGACTGGAAAACAGCGACAGTGAAACAGAGTTACTTGAAGAACTGAGCGATAGCGATTAGTGGGAAAATTTGTCAACAGCAGTGTTGGTCATCTTTCTTTAAAAAAGTAATTAGTTACAGTTACAAATTACTTCTCCAAAAAAGTAATTGAGTTACTGACTCAGTTACCACATTGAAAAAATAATTAGTTACTCAGCAAAGTAACTGCGACTTTTTTTACTATTCTATAATGCAATTACGTTCTATGAGATCTTTAATAGTTGTGGCGGTGTGGCACACTGTGGGGGTCTGAGTCCTGAGTCCTCTTGACTGTGAGTAACTGTATTTTGTTTTGTTTTTTGGTACCTGCTGTGCTGGGCTTGCTGCTGGTGGTGGTGGTGTGGCCTGGCAGGCCAGGCACTGGCACACTGTTGTCCGGCTCGGGTCCCTCTGGCTCCGTCCTACTCCAGGCCTCAGGCCTGCCTGTCTGTGCCTCTCTCCTCTTCTGGGCTGGCTGTGTGCATTGGTGGACTGGTGGTGGTGGACTTCCTGCTGCCCTGTGGTGGTGCCAGTGGTGGAGTCCTGGACTATATATTTGTTTTATATATATTTTGCCAGGCTGGCAAAAGTCACAACAAGTGATTAAGTGAAGTGGCAAACTGGCAATGGCTGGGTCGGGTCGCCAATTCGCCGAACGCCGGACTCTATGCTCTCTATGGCGCGCTGTGCTGCTGGCGCTGCTGTCCGACAGCGACTCGTGTGACTCACTCGACTGAGTCTCCTCCCGAGTCTCCTCCTCTTCTCGCTCCACTCCAGATACAGTACCGCGGACAGCGGTCATAGAGGAGAGGGGGAATACAATTACATCTACTGCCATCTAGTGGCGGTAGATGTAATTGCAGTAACGCAGCCGAAAGTAGCGGCAACGGAGTTACAGGGAGAGGACGAGTAATCAATTAGATTACTCGTTACCCTGAAAAGTAACTGCGTTAAGTAACGCCGTTTACTTAAACGCAGTTACTACCAACACTGGTCAACAGGTATGGAAAGTGACGACAGCAACGATTCTGATGTCTCTTTCTGGCACATCGCTTGTGGAATTTGGGAAGTATATCAAATGATTCTTCAGAATTTCCAACCGAGCGATGTGCCAGAAAGAGACATCAGAATCGTCACTGTCGTCACTTTCCGTATCTGATGACGAATTTTCCCACGAATCGCTATCACTCAGTTGTGTTGAGTTGATTGTGTTGTGAGTACTTGAGATTTGTCCAGGGGTCCGCCTAGGATAGTGGGCCACTCCAGAAGGTCAAAGGGATCCAGGAGCCAGCTAACCGGTAGTTGTGGCATAGAAAGGGGGTGCCAAGCGTCAAGCCCTGAAGATAAGGGAGTTCAAGGGGGGCACTAGTGTGGGCCCTGAAGCATTCAGCAGTGCAGCAAAGTATACAAGTAGCTACCTCAGCAAGGAGTGCCTAAGTCAGCTAAGAGAGGACTTCTTTAGTTGCAAATCAGTTACAGAAACAGTTCAGTGTTAACCACCATCTGGCCAGCATTAACCAGTGTCAAGTCAGCATTGGCAGGCATTCAGTCAGCATCAAGCCAGCGCTAATCAGCATTTTTCAAGTGTCTCCGCCAGGTTGTGCATAGTTGAGTTAAAGGAGTATCCCACTCATCCCTTCTCCCATCCAAGTTCCTAACTAAATCAAAAACCCAAAGATACTGGACTGGGCATTGTCTCAGTGCTCACACTTGGGGAAACATGCTTAAATGTGCTGTTGTTGCTAGCGATAACCCAGGGGGACCCCCACTCAGCAAAACGGCTGGGAATTGTGCTACATAGATCATGTATGCACTAGAAGTGCCAGCATGCCATAGGTTTTCCACAACTGATGCTTCTCATAGCTAAACTGTAAAAGGTGCCCTTACCTCATTGGCATGACTAAGGACAGCTTCATCTGTAGTCAAGACACCTGCTCACTCACATAGTCTTCAATTAAGGTTTGAGGCTTGCTTGGGTTTGCAATGTTTTAATAAATCCCTCTGGAAAAAATACTTATAGGTTTTGTTTGTCAAGCAGTTTGCTTCATAAGAGCAAGAAAGGAATGGATACAGCTGCTTCCCATTGAAAACACCTGCTTTTCATTGACAGCAATGTACCAAACCAATACCAGCAAGGCCAAAACTGCTGGAGATGAGCAAAGCAATCTGTATGGATCAAGATCTGACCTGGAGCAGGGAATGCCCTACATCCCACCAAGACTTCAGCAGTGGCCCCCTGCTATACAGATACTGAGATACCATTCAACATTGTATATGCACCCTAGTTGCAACACAGCTACTACACAAGTCTATGCCCAAAACATACTACTTATCATATCTCCAAAGAAACAATCCAAATATATAGGTGCAATATACTGTAGTGTTGGGTGAACGGTTCAGCCCAAGCATGAATTCTGGCCGAACATTGGCTGTTCGGCAGTTCGGTGAACATCCGAATTGTCAGGGTGTTCAATCGTTTGTTCCGCTGAACTACCACAATGCCCTGCGAAGACGCACAGCGCATTGAAAGCCCTGATTGGCTGAAGCAACAAAGCTTTGCCCAATCAGGGCACATAGCGCTGTGAGAACCATGATTGGACACTGTCATGATGACTCTATCCAATCATGGCGCATTGCACTTAGTCCCACCCCACACTATAAAAATATTCTCCCCATAGCGGTCATTTGCAGTGTAATATTGGAGTGGAGCTAGATAGAACAGGGCTCTGTTCAGTGCTACTAGAGAGCTAGTGTGCTATTGTGCTTCTATTGTCAGTGTAGAATATCAACTTAGTGTGAATCTAGTGACAGTGCAGTGTGAGTGTAGTGCGACCGTTCATTTTTACTTCAGAGTCATTTTATTTTGTCACCATTTCAGGAGGCCACAAGGATATTGAGCTGTGACAATGCATGCATCAGTGACACAATCCCGGTTGTGTTCCTGTTGTAGCAGACTCTGTGTGGCATTATGGACAGGGCACTCGAGGCAGAGCAGTGGGAGGAAGAGGAGGACTTCCTTTCCTCTTAAGGCCCGCTTTATGCAGATACCATTCTTGTGATGCCACACAACACACAAGACGAGAGGGAGGAGGAGGATTCTGGCAGTTTCGGAGGCATTGAAGCAGAGCAAGACATACGTCAACCCTTAACAGGTGGTTTAAGATGGGAGTAGTAAGTGGCTGGGAGGAGGCAGTTCCAGATACTGTAGTCCTCAGTAGCCCTAAGGAGTCTGCTTCTTATGCCTCTACAAACTTGCGGTGCATGGACTCCCTCGTTCTTCAAAGCCAGCAAAAGGACTCGAGAATACATGGCATCAAGGATGACCACCGTTACAAGGGGAAAGTCTTGGAACTCATCCTGTCCCCACTGAGGGAGCAGAAGATGAAATCTCCTGGGGAAACCTTAAAGAGGGGTTTATGTAATACCTTTCCAGACTCATGGAAAACGTAGTTTTGAGACTTCTGTTGGTCAAGAGAGAAGTGGTGGAGAAGGGGGCTGCCTAAGTGATGCAATTTAAAAAATTTATAGTCCTTCGTGCCCAGGGCTGTCAGCTTCAACATCCCATGGGCAGCGCCTGCATAATATGGTGGAAGATTATCTAAGGGCGAAAACAGACATGGAGAGTTTTCCAGTTAACAATCCACTGGGTTACTGGGTCATGAGAATAGACCACTGGCCACGACTTGCCCAGTATGCAATTTAGCTGCTGGACTGCTCTGCATCCACCTTGCTTTCTGAATGGGCATTCAGTGCTGTCGGAGGTTTTGTTACAGATAAGAGAACTCGTCTGTATCCAGACTCCATGGATCGGCTGACATTTATCAAAATAATTCAGTCCTGGATTAGCAGCAGCTATCAACCCCCTGATGCCGATGTCACTAATTAAGTGCTTTCTGGATCTGGAATCTCTGAAAGACTGTTTGGGATGCCTAGCTTTGTGGGTGTTGATTTATTCTGGAAGAAATTTTTGGGTGTAGGTTTCATGGGCACACCCAAGGACCAATTTTTCCGCACTTGTTTGACAGGTGCATATCATCTAAATTTTTGACAGCAAGGCCAATTCTTGCTTTCATCAAGAGTACCTCTATAGGGTTATGGTGTGAAGGCACCACCAACATCCAAAGCCCAATTTTTCCGCACCTGTTACCTCTATCCAAAGTCTGCGAAAGAGACACCAGAATTTATCCAACAAATCTCTAATCTTGTTACGAGTGCACTAAACAAACCTGCTTCCCAAGCCATTATTTATTAAATAAAGAAAGCTTGCAGAGAAAATTTCATTTATTTGGTTTTGTAAATGTCATTACTGCTGCAGCAGGCTATATACATGGTACAGATGTACCACCTTACAGACAGACTAAGGTGACCCCCCGGGCACTATATTTAAAGGAATTTTTCATTTTTATTGTTATTTCTAATTTTTATGGTTTCACTTTTTTTAACCACATCCAATTTGCAGCCTTCTCAATGCAGCCGGTTCACATGTGTGGGGCGGCCACGGTGCGGCTTTTAAAAAGGGTCCTGTGCGATTTTGGGTCCAGGTTAGGTGTGAATTGAAGTAAAAATTTACACCTGAATCACACCTGAATTGGTAAAGAGAAGTGCGCTGGACTCCCGCACTGAAACTGCGGCAACATATTTGGGGAAGGATTTGAGCTGGAAGGTGGAATTAGGGGGGGTCTAAAGATTTGTGCTGGAAGGGGGGATTTGAACTGTGAGGATGGGGAATTTCTTGCAGATATGCTTTTTCAGATTGCAGATATATATATATTTTTTTTTGGGAGGGGGGTGGGGGGTTTCTGCTGAGACATGATGCTTACACATTGGGGGGAATGGGGGGCTACAGTTTGTTACCTTCACCTTAAGTGCTAGATGACCTTTCCCCGACACTGTCCACACTGCACACAAGGCACTCAAAAGATCTCCCCCTCCCCACATAACAAATAGCTGAGATCAGATTCCTTTACAGACACAGCCTCGATCTGTGTAGTTGGCTGCTATGTTGCAGTTCTGACCTGTGAAATTCCCAGATTGGATTGGCAGCTGCAGTAGCCAGCTACACGCTGTGTGGAGAGATACTGATCTCAGCTATGTGCTGCGTGAGGAGGAGGAGATCCCCTGAATGCCCTGGCAGCCATGACCGTGTTCTCAACTCTGGAGGCCACTGTCTTTGGCCATCTGAACCCCCTGTAACCTGCCCTGCTGACCCCTATCCTCTGTCCTGTTGACCCCTGTCCTTTGCCATGGTAACCCTTGTACGCTGCCTTGATAACCCACTGTCACGTACCTGATCCGAAGCCGGAGTGTAGAGAGGGCTCCCCTTGCGGCTAGGTGCAGAACACCCCTGGAGGTGAGACAGGGAGTGCTGTGCCCGAAGTAGCACGGGTTGCCGGCTGGGATGGCCAGATGGTGGCTGCGGCCAATGGGTGATAGGTCCAAGGTGGATCTGGAACACTTGACAAGCCAGGCAGGTGTGCTGCAGGAACAAGGTAAGCTGGGTAGCTCACAGGAGACTGGAAATGCGGAGTCAAGAGCCAAGCTGGGTCAGACACTGGAGAAAACAGAGGAGAGTCCAGG
Organism: Pelophylax lessonae; assembly: GCF_965119305.1. Taxonomy (NCBI): domain Eukaryota; kingdom Metazoa; phylum Chordata; class Amphibia; order Anura; family Ranidae; genus Pelophylax; species Pelophylax lessonae. Next base: position 18,980,219 of record NC_138772.1, read on the forward strand.
GACAAGCCAAAAGGTCAGAAGCCAGAGGTATCAAGAGGAGTCGAGGTCAAGCAATCCGGGTCGGCAACAGGAAATCCAAGATAAACAGGCAAAACAAGGCACAAGGGACACAGGGAGCTGAAGATCATCCAACAACTAGTGACTGTCATTGCTGAGCTTAAATAGGCCATTTGGCGCCAAGCGCCGTCACGTCCTGCATGCACGCGTGCGCATTGGCGCACGCACGTTCTTAGTTGATCTTGCCCGGAGTTGGCTGCGCATGCGCATTCGCGCCAATGCGCGAATTCGCTGATTAGCCAAACTGTTGGAGTTTACCTGACACCCACTGTACACTGCACTACAAACTAATAGCCTCCGTACACTACCCTACGAACTGCCAACCCTATCTTCTGCTCTACTGACTTTTATCCATTAGCCCTGCCAACCTCGCATCCTCTGCCCCCCTGACATTTTTTACTGCACCCCGAAATCGGACAGGCTAGCTCTGGCCCTGTTACCTAGGGAAGTCTGCATGCAGATAAAGCCTACCTAGCAAACCCAATCCTCCAGACTGACACCCACCCATCAAGGCATTTTAGATATTTGCATAACTCTTCCCACAGCTTACATCAGAGCCTGAGAATAGTACTGCGGCAGGGTGCTGTGATGTTGTCAGAAAGTTATATACAACAAACCTTACGGCCCCTTCTATTCGCCATGATCCACTTTCATTACAAAATGTCATTAGAATGCTGAGGAGGGCAAAAAGTATGAATCAGTAAAAGCAAAATCAAAACCGAACAAAATTTCAGGTTTAATATTTTTGCATGAGGTTGATTGTGACTGATTCTCTTTAAGGGTCCATAATTGGTGCCAGCAGTATAATTTTTTTCCCTCCAGGAATCTGCTTTCTCTTTGATTCAATTATTGGCAGCTAATTTAATTTACATGTGTTATCAGACAACCATCCCGACGCCTTTCCTAACTACTCCTACCAGCGCGTCCTGGACAGCGAGGATGTTATAGCACCCGGATCCTGTAAATCAGAGTGGGATTAAATGAGCATCCCGACATTAATTAAATAGAATTGGTTCTGGCTGCAGCTTCTAATCTGTACTCATCCTTTTATTTTTCCAGGGTTTAGTCAGCTGTCCTGGCAGATCAGTATTTCATGTCTCCATCCTCTCCTATTATCTGTCAGACTCAATGAGACTTTGTAAACTCAAACTGGAAGATTAAAGTTTGCAATTATTTAACAAGGCCTCTGAGTCTGCATCGAATGGTAAGACTACCTAGAGGTCAACTCCAACTAAAACCAATATTTTGAATTTGGTTGGGGCCCAGTGGGTTCAATCAGTATTAATGTATCCCAGATGAGATTTCATCTGCAGTAATGGCACCACTAAGATATAATCTTCTTAGACCCAGTTTTACAACAGGTGTTATATTCTTGTTCCTGTTATATGAAAGATCTCATCTTCTTGGACCCAGTTATACCAAAGGTGGTATCTTTTTGGACCCAGTTAAACCAAAGATGTTATCTTCCTGGACCCAGTTATACCAAAGGTGTTATCTTTTTGGACCCAAGTATACCGAAGGTGTTATCTTCTTGGACCCAATTATACCAATGATGTTTTCTTCTTGAACCGAGTTATACGAAAAGTGTTATCTTCTTGGACCCAGTTATACCAAAGATGTTATCTTCTTGTGACCCAATTAAACCAAAGGTGTTGTCTTCTTGTGACCCAGGTATACCAAGATAGTGATCTTCTTAGACCCCGTAATACCAAAAGTGTGTTCTTTTTGGGCACAATAATTTGCTTGCTTACCATTATGGCAATTCCATCGGAACTGGGGTTGACCTTCCAGTCAGTGCTTGGTTATGTTCCTTGCTCCTGTGTGTCTGCTAATTGCATTGTCTGTGTTCCTGGTTCCTGATCCTTTCTCCCTCAGGTGGATACTCCTTGATTGCCTGCCAGACCTGACTCCAGAGTTGTCGACCTTACCTCCTCCTCTTCATTAAAGGCCTCTGTGCCACCACAGACCCTACGGGGCCCTGTTCCCACTTCCAGGGACTCCTGAGGGTCGTGACTGTAAGGGAGTGCTGTTCCACTGCAACTGGGTTCCCTCTCCACTGCAAGACCCCAGGTGGGTTGTGACACCAATTCAATTTTCAATTCAATTCAGTTTTCCAGCAGTAATGGCACCACTCCCTACCACAAGGCTTAATCATTTTGGATCTAGTTATACCAAAGGAGATATCTTCTTGGACCCCATTACACCTGTAACCGAACTGCAACCCACACTGTACTTGTGAACTTCTGTCATTATACGGCTTCCTCTCAGTCGTGAACATAAGTACCCGATTTTTCAGACGTCCTCATACAAAGCTAGCCGACAACTTAGCTTGTACGGGAATCTTCTTCTTTATTGAACAGTTTCACATTCAATTTATACACACATGAGCACATCCCCCTCCTGATCAGATTACCACACACAGGGCAGGGGTTGCCTGATTACATTATCATATGCAGATGAAATTGTATACAGAAATAGAATTAACCTGAACTAATTTTCTAGCCATCTGGACAGAAACAATGTGAGTTTATTAACATTTAACAATTGAACAGACAGGCTTAACAGAATGCACGTCTCACCTCAATACACAGACAATAGGGAGAGCATGTCTCTGACATTGAAGTTCAGTACACATTATCATAAGTAAACACAGAACCCATTTGAAGCAATCCAAACCATTAAGTATCTGTCTTTCACTCCCAGTGACGATGAGTACCGTCACAATACCAAAGATGTTATCTGCTTCTGACCCATTTATACCAAAGATGTTATCTTCTTGGACCCAGTTATACCAAAGGTGTTATCTACTTGGACCCAGTTGTAACAAAGGTGTTATCTTCTTGAACCCAGTTGTACCAAAGATGTTCATTTCTTAGACCCAGTAATACCAAAAGTGTTATCTTCGGGTGACCCAGTTGTGGCCCTTGTGGACTTTGAACCCCTGAATACTGCCTGTTTTGTTAATATTATATTTATCACTGAGTGCAAGGCCTGACTAATTGGATAAAAACTGATTAAAATTTATAGGTAGGGCCACTCGTAATTTGGGCTTTAGTATTGTAGCACCCTCCTAGGTAGGTGCTAGGTAGGTAAAGCCTACTGTCTCCATCTCCTTATCAGAAGAGCCTGATTAGTAGTTAGGCCTGTTACATGTATCCAGGGTGTGATTCATCTGGGCTGAGGGAGTGTCCCCACTGTATCCAATAGGGGACCCTTTTGGACAGTGGAGGAAACCCAGCCAGTAACACACAGGCTTTTGAACTATCCCAGTGGGTTGGCACAAACAGTGGTGCATCCTGGAATATGTTAGAAAAGCCAAGGGCACATGTGTCAGGGTGTCTTTGGGCGGGAAGCCAGGTCCCAGAAGGAGGGTGACAGGCGTCTATCCTTCTGAAGCTGTGGATTGGTGGTCACAGGCGGTCGACCTTGTGAGCCAGGAGTGTGGAGCTGAGCCAGGAGGTCCAGAAGAGCTGACTGGTGGAGTTGAGGCATAGGAACCTTGGGAAAAACAGTGTCCGTAAGTACCGGGAAGCTTGCTGGGGGTCTGCCCAGGAAGGGGACCACTCCAGTGGAGAGTCAGTAGACAGGTGCCAGCACACACAGCCAGTGAGAAAGGGGGTGCCAAGTTAAAACCCTGAAGACTAATTCAAACAGGAATACATTATCTATCTTCACTTCAGTGGCAAGGTCAAGCAGCAGCCTTGCCGCACACTACAGCTAGTTGTCCTCACAATTGTGCATAGTTCATAGTCGGAGTATCCCACTCATCCCTTCTCCTATCCAAGTTCTAAATAAAATACAAAAACCAAATCCCCTGGACTGATTTTTGACTGAGCCAAGAACTTTCCATGCTGTTTATCTGCTCTCAGTTGCTAAGGGTAACCCAGGGGAATCCAGAAAGTGTAATTCTCAGCAGTCCTCTAGGGGGCAGTGCTACAGTAAATTGCACAATCAGATTTGCGTTGATAGCTTTAGTCATGCCACAGTGAAAAAGGTGAGTTCCCATCAGTGTTATGGCAAAAGCAATGAGTGGCAAAGAAAACAACACCAGCAGGTAAGACTGGTTAGTGTGAGGAGGTTTAGAGGAGGTAGATACAGGTCCTCCTGGGTGCTGAGTCAAAGAGACGTTTGGTTCTTTCCAAAGCCCTAGATAGAGATGGTGGGGTGGAAATGGCTTTGTATTACATAGTTACATAGTTACATAGTAGGTGAGGTTGAATAAAGACAATAGTCCATCTAGTTCAACCTGTGTAGGTGTGTGTGGCCATAATCATCTCACATAGCCCTGAATGTTCTGATCCTTGAGATGTAAGTCTAAGAGTCTTTTGAAAGCCACCATACTACCCGCAGAAACCACCTCTTGTGGTAGAGAATTCCACAAACTTGTTGCCCTAACAGTAAAGAACCCCCCGCGTTGCCTGAGGTTAAAATGCTTCTCCTCTAATCGCATTGTATGCCTTCGAGTCCTCATGCAATCCCTTCGAATGAACAGCTTTTTTTCTAAGCTGGGATCCCCATTAAGATATTTATAAATTGCTATCATGTCCCCCCTCAGACGTCTCTTCTCCAGGGAGAATAAATCACACATCCATAGAGCCGGAAGTGGGAGGAGCAAGCAACACAACACATCCATAGAGCCGGAAGTGGGAGGAGCAAGCAGCAGCGAGCAGCTGGAGGAGTGTGTGTAGAGGAGAGCGTGGAGGAGAGCCGTGTGACACGTGCGGGGGAGCCGCACTAGGTCACCAGAAGCCGGCGCGAGTGCAGGGGACCGGGACAGAGAGACCGGAACAGAGAGCGGGACCGGGACGTGAAGGACCGGGACTGTAAGCCGCGGCGGTAGACGGCGGAGCGGCGGCTGCGGCGGTGAACGGACACCACACAGTATTGAGGAGGGAGGTTCACGGAAGCAGGGGAGGAGGAGCAGCGGCGACTGGTGAGTATCTCTCTGCAGCTGTGTGACGTGCTTTGGGACCTGTGACTGACGGACTGACAGACCAACCTGTGACTAACTGACCATCCTGTGACTGACTAACCATAGTCAGTCAGTAGTCTTACTTTCATTGTTCAAAGGTTTCAACCCAAATGAGACCAAGAGGTGTTAGAAAGTGATTAGATATGGCAGTAACCTACAAATACTACATTGAGTTAGCTCTACCATACAGTGGCGGCCGGTGCGTTGGGGGCACCTATCCATGCGCCCGGCACGCTGGTCACTGTGCAATGAAAGGGGGCACATTGGTCTCTCTGCATTGAAAGGGGGCATGCTGGTCTCTCTGCATTGAAAGGGGGCATGCTGGTCTCTGTGCATTGAAAGGGGGCACGCTGTGGTCACTGTGCATTGAAAGGGGGCACGCTGGTCTCTCTGCATTGAAAGGGGGCACACTGTACCTTAATTACTGAAGGCCCCTTTCACACTTTTGCGACCTCAAAGTCACGCAATTTTTTACAGCGTTTTTTGCCGCAAAGCAATGCCTATTAGATTTTTCTGTTTGCGCCCCCCCCCCCCAAAAAAAAAAAAAATTGAGCACCAGCCGCCACTGCTACCATAGGCAACCTACACAGAGGTAGCAGAACTCTAGACAGGCTAGGCAGCAATAACAGAACCCTAGACAGACTCTACAGAGATAACAGAACCCTCGATGCATATATAGCAGAACTATATGCAGGCTAAACAGTGATAGCAGACTACGCAAGGATAGCAGAACCCTAAGAAGGCTTCAAAGGGATATTTGAACCATAGACAGGCTAAACAGAGACAGCAGAACCTTAGACAAGCTACAGAGACTTAGCTAACCCTAGACAGGCTAAACAGAGTTAGCAGAACCCCGTGACAAGCTACACAGAGTTGGCAGAACCCTAGACAAGCTAAGCAGAGTTAGCAGGACCCTAGAAAGACTGCACAGAGATAGCAGAATCCTAGAGAGGCTTAACAGAGATATTAGAACCATAGAAAAAAGGAGGCAGCAGAACCCTAGACATGTTAAGCAGTGCAAGATGAATCCTACACAGGTTACATAGAGATAAAAGAAACGGGACAGGCTAAGTAGAGATAGAAGAAACCTAGACAGGCTGTGTAGTGACAGAACAAATCTAGACAGGCTACATAGCGATAGCAGAACCCCAGACAGACTACACAGAGATAGCGGAACCATACACAGGTTACACTGATGTAGCAGAACCCTAGACAGGCTAAGTTCAGGAACAAGAAAAGAGTCCACCCAAAGAGAGGCCATATCAGGAAACAAGGTCCAACACAAGGACAAGCCAAGGTCAGGGGCGTAAATACAGGGGTTGCAATTGCAACCTGGCCCAATGCTCCAGGGGGCCCGGCATTGGATAGGAGGGGCGGCGGGGGCAGCATGTAGAGAAATCACTGTCCTCCTTTTTCCTCCTGTAGCTGCAGAAAGAAAATGGAGGAGATTGGATCCTCTGTATGCTGCCCCCACCACTCCTCCTATCCAGTTCACTTGTGTTCTGCTGTCTCTGGGCCCCTGTGTGCTCCCCTGGACCCCCCCCCCCCCCACTGTGATCCCTCCCCTCTCCTGCTGGGTGCTGCAGGGGATGTGTCACAATAGAGAACCAGGAAGGGGTCGGTAAATATGTAATTTACCAGCTCCTTCCTTTTCTGAATGGACAGAGTCATAGTCAGTGACATTGTAAAGAAAATAAATAAAATGGTAAAAAATACAATTAAAATACCAAAAAATAAATACTACTGACACCAGTGGGTGAACTTCCAGGATCGCAAAGGTCACACTTGCAACCGGGCCCTGGCATTCCACCACCGTGGGGAGGCCCCAAGATGGCAGGAAGGGGGCCCACTGCATAACTTGTGAAAGAGACCCGCTGCGGGACCGTAATAAAGGGCCCCGCAAGGGGAGTAAAGGGCCCCAGGATCAGTGGGAGGAGCCCCGGACTTGAAGGGAAGGGCCCCGGCCAGGGGTCCGGGGGGCCCTTCATGGTTTCTTGCACCAGGGCCCTGAAGGTTCTAGCTACGCCTCTGGTAAATGTCAATTATATTGGAAAAGCCTGCTAAGTGGGGTTTTGAATCAAAAGCCAATGGAGTACAAGCTGACAGAAGCAGCAAAGCAGGAGTCATACATTTTAGGGACTCAAGAACTCCAGCCACAACAGACTGTTCTGGCAAGTTCTTGCAATCTTCAATTAATGTAAAACAGATGCCAGAGCTCATTAGGTCTAATGAGGTCAGATCAATGCCTGGTGATAACAGCTGAGGCTAATCCTAAAAGTCCAGTTTTACATAAACTTGGAGTCCCTAGACTAAATCCATACAGAACTGTACAGCCGTATAGCTGCATAACATAAAATAGGTGACAACGCTTTTCAAAGCAAAACTTTCTGCATCACTGCCCCGCCTCCTGACCGCTCTGTGGGCAACCAGTGACTATAAAGAGACCAGTGATGACCACTCTGAGCTGGCTTTCAGGTTCTCTAACTGCAAGGATTATATCAATTTTCATCTGGCATTGCTGCAGCTTAGTACTAAAACATATTTCAGGTATTTACCTGACAACTAAAAAAACATTTTCATAAAAAGAAAAAAAAAATACATAAGTGATTCAAAGCGTGTTTTTTTTTTTTTTTTTTTTACAGCCCGGAGTTGTCTTTTAAATGTCATTGACCGTTAAGACGCCCGTATATAATTAACGTGTTTTCATATTTCTGTGCTTTTTTAATTTCTGCTTTTCCTCTTGCCCGCTGCATAGGCTTAGATAATAACATGCCTCTTGCTGAAAGCTTTCTGTATGCCGCAGTTAATTGTAGTGATGGATCGCTAGATTTACAGAGTGGTAGTAAATCCCGGGAGGAATTTCCCCAATCAGACAAAACACAAACATACTACACATTCTGGAGCTGTAGTCTAAGCATTGCTCCAGTTTTTTGCTGGAAATGTCACTTAGCTTGTGTGCCATGTACAGAGGACCCGCCAGGCGGTGGAGGCAGTTGTTAAGGCCACAGCTAATGAAAGTGTAGCACTGCCACCTTGGGTGCTGCTGAGAATGGATTCCCCTGGGTTACCCATAGCAACAGTTTGTTAACCGCTTGCCGACCGCCGCACGACTATTTACTGCAGCAGTCAGCCCCGTACAGGCAAAACGACGTAGGGCTACGTTGCTCGCCTACGAGCCTCTAGGGGCCGAGCGCCCCCTGCTCATTCCCTGACATGTCCACGCGAGTGACCGGCGGTTCCGATGTCCGCCGGTCACCCGCGATCTCCCGGTGCAGAGGGAGAAAGGCAGGCGGCTGATGTAAACAAAGCCGCCTGTCATTCTCCCTGATCTAACTGCAGAGATCATACGATCCTGCTATGTAGGGTCGTATGTCTCTGTGGTTACATCACTAGCCACACCCCTTTACAGTTAGAATCACGCCCCCTAGGGACACACTTAACCCCTTGATCACCAATAAAGTTAACCCCTTCCCTGCCAGTGCCATTTTTACAGTAACGGTGCATATGTATAGCACTGATTACTGTAGTAATGTCACTGGTCGCCGCCATTACTCGTTAACCACTTACCGACCGCTCACTCGAGCTCTACTGCGGCAAAGTGGTTAGTTCCCGTCCAGCGACGTAGACCTACGTCGCTGGACTCCTCCCCTTGTGGGCGGCGCATGCGCGCCGCCGGAGGCTTGCTCCCACTGTATTCAGTCACAGCGGGAGTCGGGCAAGGGGAGGAGCGGCGGTGATCACCGCCGCTCTTCCACGATCGCCGGGGAATCGAGTTTGGAGATCCGCCCGCTTGTGTAAACAGAGCAGGCGGATCTCCTAAGTGACAGACAGTGACAGATTGCAGTGTTCAGCATAGCTGAACCTGCGATCTGTCCCTGTGTCACACAGTCACCTCCCCCCACACACGTCAGTAAGCACCAGGCATACATTAACCCCTCCCTCTCCAATAAAGTTAACCCCTTCCCTGCCAGTGTCATTTTTACAGTAACAGTGCATATTTATAGCACTGATTACTGTAGTAATGTCACTGGTACCCCCAAAAGTGTTAAAAATGTCAGTCAAGGGTCCGATCTGTCCGCCACAATGTCGCAGTCCCGCAAAAAAAATCGCAGATCGCCGCCATTACTCGTTAAAAAAAAAAAAACACCAAAAATGACAGAAATCTTTCCCTTAGTTAGTAAACGCAATAACTTTTGCGCAAACCAATCAAAATACGCTTATTGCGATTTTTTTACCAAACATATCTAGCAGAAAACAAATTGGCCTAAAATGTTAAAAAATTTAGATTTTTACATTTTTTTGGGGGAATTTCATATAAAAAAATGTGAAAAATATTGTTATTTTTTCAAAATTGTCGCTCTTTTTTTGTTTATAGCACAAAAAGTAAAAATAACACAGGTGATCAAATACCACCAAAAGAAAGCTCTGTTTGTGGGGGAAAAAAGGATGTAAATTTTGTTTGGGTACAGCGTCGCACAACCGCGCAATTGTCCGTTAAATTCACGCAGTGCTGAATTGCAAAATTGGGCCTGGTCTTTGAGCAGCCAAATCCTCCGGGGCTTAAGTGGTTAAGTCCTCGGCTCTGTCAATGAACAGTCCAGGGGATTTGGTTTTTGTGTTTTATTTTGAACTGGGATGGGAGAAAGGATGAGTGGGATACTCCAACCTAGTAACTATGCACAAATTCTGAGGACATCTAGCTGTGGTGATTGCGGCAAGGCCGCTGCTTCACCTTGCCACCGAAGTGAAGATATAAAAAGTGAACTATACTTTAGGTTACTCTTCAGGGTCTAACTTGGCACCCCCTTTCTTACTTGCCGTGTGTGCTAGCTTCTGTCTACTGACTCTCTCCAGATTGGTCCCCTTCCTGGGCAGACCCCTGGCAAGCTCCTTTATACTTACAGACACTGTTTTTCCTCAGGTTGCTCTGCCACTTGCTCCACCGTCAGTATCCTCTGGAGCTCAGCACCGCACTTCTGGCCCACTAGACTGACTGCCTGTGACCACTTTCCTACTGACAGGAGGAGAGACAGCTGTCACCCTCCTACTGGGACCTGGCTTCCCGCCCAAAGACACCCTGTCACATATGCCCTTGGCTTTTATGACCAATCCCAGGATGCACCACAGTTGTGCCCTCCCACTGGGACAGCCACAAAAGCCTGTGCGCCACTGGCTGGGTTTCCTTCACTGTCCAACAGGCTCCCCTATTGGATACAGTTGGGACACTCCCTCAGACCAGGTGAATCACACCTGGACACATGTAACAGACCTAACTATTGATCAGGCTCTCCTGATAAGCAGGCAGAGCAAAAAGTATGCCTTTCCCAGCACCTATCTAGGAGGGTGCCACACAAAGCAAGAAGCTGGAGGAGGAAAATCTTCTTCATTTAGAAACAAAGTTAATATTTTTAGGGCTTATGTGTCACTAGGTGATAGCAATTTTTTCTTCAAATTGACCTCCCTTCCCCTCTCAACAAACATTTTACTTTGTATGCTTTATTGCATTTACCTTATGTGGCTACTCTGTCTCCATCTCATGTCCGCTCCCCTCGCCTGTACTGCTCTCCTCTTCAAGCTCTGCTCTTTTCTTTCCTCTCTTCCCCCCATGCTTTTGCTATGCTCTTTGTCTATCTCCAAACTTTTCTCCAGTTTTCCCTTTATGCTCTCCTCTATGCTCTATGCTTTCCTTGTCTATCTCCTCCCTTCTCTCAAGCTCTCCTCTTCCCTATTACCACCACCCCCCCCCCAAATGCTCTCCTCAGCTATCTCCTCCCTCCCTCCCCCATGTTCTCCCCTCATCCTCCATGTTCTCCTTGTCTATCTCCTCTTATCCCCCATGATGCTCTCCTTTGCTCTCATTCTCCATGCTCTCCTCATCTTTCTCCTCTTCTTTCTCCAATCTTCCTCCATGCTCTCCTTTTCTATCTCCTCTTTTTCCTTTATGCTCTCCTCTATGCTTTCCTTGTCTATCTCCTCCCTCCCTCCCCTCATGTTCTCCTTGTCTATCTCTTCTTATCCCCAATGATGCTCCCCTTTGCTCTCATTCTCCATGCTCTCCTCGTCTTTCTCCTCTTCTTTCTCCAATCTTCCCCCATGCTGTCCTTTTCTATCTCTTCTTATGCTCTCCTTTACTTTCTATTATCTTCCCTAATGTTTTATTTAACTCCTCTCCTATCACCCCCCCCCCCCATGCTCTCCTTGGCAATCTCCTTCCTTCCCTCATGCTCTCCTCTCATCCTCCATGTTTTCCTTGTCTATCTCCTATTTTCCCCTATACTCTCCTTTCCTCGCATTCTCCATGCTCTCCTCGTCTTTCCCCTCTTTTACCTCATGCTCTCCTTTTCTCTATAATCTTCCCCCATGCTCTCCTTTTCTATCTTCTCTCATCCCATGTTCTCCTTTACTCTCCACTCTCTTCCCTAATGCTTCCCTCTTCTCTCTCCTATCACCCTCCCCCATGCTCTCCTCGGCTATCTCTTCTCTCCCCTCATGCTCTCCTCTGCTATCTCTTCTCTCCCCTCATGCTCTCCTCGGCTATCTCTTCTCTCCCCTCATGCTCTCCTCTCATCCTCCATACTCTCTTTGTCTATATCCTCCCTACCTCCATGCTTTCCTCTACTCTCTACCCCCATGCTCATCTCTCCCCTATATTCTTATTCCCCCATGCTCTCCTTGTCTATCTCCTCTCTTCCCTCATGCTTTCCTCTACTCTCTTCTTTTATCCCCATGCTCTCCGTGTTTATCTCCTCTCTACTCTAGTGCTCTCTTCTTTTCTCTCCTCTCTCTTTTTTCTGTGCTCCTCACCTATAATTTCTCCTCCCTAATGTTTTCCTTGTCTGTCTCTTTTCTTCCCTCATGCTCCCCTCTACATTCTCCTCTCGTCCCCCATGCTCTTGTCATCTATCTCTTCTCTTTGTCAATGCCTTCCTGCACTCTTTTCCCTCATTTCCTATGCTGTCCTAGTCTGTCTCCTCTCTTTGCCCATGCTCTCCTCTACTCTTAACTCTCATCCCCTATACTCTCGTCTCCTCTTTCCTATCACCCCCCCCCCCATGCTCTTTTTCGGCTGTCTTCTCTCTCCCCTCATTCTCTCCTCTCATTCTCAATGCTCTCCTTGTCTATCTCCTCTTTTCCCTCATGCTCTCCTCTCATTCTTCGTGCTCTCCTTGCTTGTCTCCCCTCTTTCCCTATTTTCTCCTTGCTCTCCTGCACTATTTTCCCTCATCTCCAATGCTGTCCTTCTCTGTCTCTTCTCTTTGTCCATGTTCTCCTCTACTCTGACCTCTCATCCCCCATGCTCTCCTTTTCTACCTCTTCTTTTCTCTCATGCTCTCCTCTACTCAACCCCCCATGATCACCTCTCCTTTCTCATCTTATTCCCCAGGCTCTTCTTGTCTATCTCCTCTCTTCAGTCATGCTCTACTCTATGTCTCTTCTCATCCCCAATATTTTCCTTTTCATTATCCCCTCATCTCCCATTCGCTCCTAGTCTATCTCTTCCTACATGCTCTTTTTTCTTCGTTCTTGACCCATGCTCAACTTGTCTATCTCCCCCATGCTATCTCTTCTCCCCGTGCTTCCCTTTTCTTTCTTGTCCCCACCTTCATATTTTTTATGTATATCTCTCTCTGCCATGCTCTTTTCATCTCTCTCCTTTTCTTTCCCATTATCTTCTTATCTATCTACCCACTTCTCCCATGATCTCTTCTTTTCACTTCTCTCTATGCGATCCTCTTTTTTCTGCCCTCCTCCCAGTGCTGGGACAAGGCCATCCAGCGCCCAGGGCAAAGATGTCAAACTGCACCCCCTTCCCTCAGGGTTAGGGTCAGGGCACCCACACCCCTGCAATAAACCATTTCCCCCAGTGCAACAGCCCCTCCTCCTCACCCCTTGTCCCTGCCCTGCCTCCTTCTCGTTCTCTCCCTCTTCTTTCCATCCTTTTTCCTTTGTCTTTCTTTTTGACCTCTTCTTCCTTCTTGCTCTCTCTCACTTATCACACTTTATCCTCCCTTCTCTCTTTCTTTTTCCCATTCTTCTTCTTCCCTCAGCCTTGCTCTACCCTCCCTCTTACCCCCCTGTATCTCTATTTCTCTGTTTCTTTCTCTATTTCTCCATTCCTCTGTCTCTCCTTCTTGCTCTACCCTACACTCCTAACATGACACCAGTCTGGGGTTACGTTTACCCCTCTGCACTGTAACATCTGACTTCAATAAAGGCTCCTTGATTGATCAGTTTCCTTATATCTGATACAGATGCCCTCTCACTTTTCTAATACTCACTTTTCAGGAGCTTAGCTAGCACACAGTCTGGATCTTATTGACTGGGCATGATGCCAGCGAATGCAACATTTATCCTGACAATGATATGCGGGTCTGTTTATATCAGTCTCCCAGCTACATGAGCAGCACACAGCTGAGTAGTTAAAACAGATTCCTTTTTTTTTTTTTTTTTTTTTGTGGCTAGCTTGAAAGTGTGCAGGGGACCCCCTTTGTAGTGTATTTTATATTGACCTGCCCATGTGCAATTTTTTAATTTTTTGCTAGTTTCAAACAGATAAGAGCAGCTGTGTTATGGTGCCCCCTTGCAAGTACCTGGCTTATCCGAGATGCAGGGTCTAAGTGACAGTTGGTCTTCACCAAAGCATCCCGCGGGGATGAAGAGCCGGAGATCCTAGTGGTCACTGTTTTTTTTTTTGCTGCAACATAGCACCAGGTTGCAGCCCTCAGGATCGTATGGGAAAATAAAGGGAATAGCCTGGTCTAGGCAGGGGTCTTTGTGTTTGACAAGCAAGAGAGTAGTCATGTCTAGGCAGGGGCCTTGCTGGGTAGAAAGGAACAGTGTAGTCAGGTCGAGGCAGGGTCTTGGTGGATGAAAGGAGGGATGGAGGTGTATGCTTCTCAGCTTGTCCCTTTCAGTTTGTACCATCGCTACAACATCACTATTAGAGTTTTGATATATTAGACCAGTCATAGATGGGAGCAGGTTGGGGGAGGTTTGGGCTTCTTCCCTTCCACCTGTCTCCCATCTATCCATTAGCAGCAATGTGCTACCATTGTGGAGACATATAAAAAATATACAGAGTATATTCCTCGCGCCAAGGGGCTAAATAGAATAAAGGTACTGATACCTTTGTGCCTAAAATTGAATATAAGTGGATGTATATGCAGCTGCTGTACAATAGAGATATTAGTTTGGACCGCATAGCGTCATCACGTCACGCCTAGGTGGAACGCAAGCCGGAAGCCAGCCCGCCACTCTGCGAAGAGGAAGAGCAGCCCGCACCGCTACACCACCAGTGATGTTTCAACCGTTTCCTATGCAAAATTTTACCCGATTTATGGGAAATAAACGTTTTCCTTCCTAATACTACTTCACTATTTGGAGCCTTCTTTCTCCTTTCATACCACACATTGGTCGATTACCCCGGAGCCTAAAGGAGCCATCAGCAGCCCATAGGACCACCAACGGGGGAAACTTATTGAGCCCAGGGTGCTTTCTAAGCACGAATGGTTCTAATGCCATACGGCATATAGGACCCACTAGATCTGGTAAGTGATCCAATCTACTTACTTACACTGGGAGGAAATCGATGATACGGCCATTCACGCCAGAGCACTTTGCACCTTCGAATTTGAAGACTTACCTTCACTAAGGACTCTATTTCTGAGCACTAAAGTCACCTTTTATTCTGGACTATTTATTATTTATATTTATATTTACATTTTATTACTCTTGATTGTACTTGCCTTATATATATGGTTTTTACCCACCAGTCACATATGCACTTTGCACCTATTTAATTACCCACTAAGTGGTTTTTATGATTTATATGTATAATCATTATGGAGACACTCAAAATAGTCAGTGTTAGGACTGCAGGTAACACAGGGTGCCGTGTAGTGGCCCTGCAGCTTACACATGCATTTGCAAATGCGTGTCAACTAAACCCCTGTTCTTTATTTATATCGTGAGACAGGTCTACTTGGTTGGTGGCAGACTGGAGGGTGAGTACATCAGACTGGGGGCTGGCTGGCTTCCATGCACCTCTTTTAATCCTTTCAACTTTCAGCTTTTTTGATACAGGGATGGAGATGCTGGGCATTACTTGCTGGTGTCTCACTTAAAGTCCCACATAGCCTATATTGTTCGGGTCTTGGTGGATGGCAAGTCAGAGAGCATTCTGGTCTAGGCAGGGGTCATTGTGTTTGGCAAGCATACGAGTAGTCATGTCTAGGCAGAGGTATTGGTGGGCAGAAAGGAAAAGTTTAGTCAAGTTAAGGTAGGGCTCTTTGCAGGTGGCAAGTAAGAGAGTAGTCAGGTCGAGGCAGGGTCTTGGTGGAGGGCAAGCAAGAAAGTAGTCTGGTCTAGGCAGGGGTCTTGGTGTTTGGCAAGCAAAAGAACAGTCTAGTCTAGGCAGGGGTCTTGGTGGGCAGAAAGGAATAATGTAGTCAAATCAAGGCAGGGGTTTGGCAGGTGGCAAGTAAGAGAGTATTCAGGTTGAGGCAGGGGTATTGGCGGTAGGAAGCAAGAGAGTAGTCAGGTCATTCTGGGTCGTCAACTGACAGGTATTATAGTGCTTTTTGGCTCTCAGGTAGCTTTTGATAAGACACGGCACCAGCCACTTCAAAGGTTGGGTCTTAAATACTCCTCTGGTCAGAAGACAGGCCCAGCATTGAAGTTCTGGAGCTAGCGGAAGTCCTAAGAATCCTGTAAATCCTTTAAGATCTAGCAGGGATCCTACCACTATTTGGGCTTTAGGGGGCCTGAAAATCCTGGAGGACATGGCAGGGATCCTGTGAGTTCTGTAACAAGCTGCCATTGTTTTTTTATTTTTTTTGGATTTGGTGGAGACACGCACAGGGAGTCTTTAGCTGACTTGAAAAGACAATGTCTATGCTACTGATGTGTTGCTGTACCTTTAAGAAGGAAAGCACTGTCTCCAGCTGAACATGCTTTCAGTGCATTGCTATACAACAGACACGCTCCCACCCCCACTTAGCAGCGGGGAAGCTGATGCACGAGGCAGGCGGCTCCTATTGCCACCCGCGATCGCTCCCCGCTGAGAGAGAAGAACGGTCAGCTATTGTAAACACAGCTTATACAAAAAGAATTCCCCTTGTGGTATGGGACTATAAATGACGCTGAACACTGTATATTACATAAAATAATCTTTATTGGTGCAAATAGAACAAATCATGAAAAACACAATGTTAAGAAAGGACACAATTACACATACAGGGCATTAAAAATGCATGCATTTGACAGACCGAGTACCGAACCAAGATGGGGACGCTCAGGTACATAGGGCAATCATGGAACCGGAACCGACCCTACGCGTTTCGGGCATGGAATCAGCCCTTCCTCAGGGGTCACCCAGAGTTCCAGATAGAGCACCTAGTGTATCTAGAAAAGTAAAGCGATTTAATATATTGTAAAGCAAATATCTATATAGCTGCATATCGCCTAGTATATCTAGGAAAACAAAATGCTTCGATGTACTTTAAAACAGACATTTGTACAATTGTATATTCACAAGCCGACAGTTGTATACTCTGTCTTCTAATATAAGCTCTATGTTAATCAACCTACCCTTTGTGTCCAACCAATGGATTGGATCGGTCTGTCGGATAAAAAACGGTATTGCTACCGTGTGGAGGGATGCCCAAGTTTCCCAAAGCCCGTACAGGGCAAAGAACTCCGTGAGAGTATCGAAAGTATAGTAGCAGTAGCTGCCCGGAGGGACCAGCAGGGCACCACGATGACCAGTCAATAATGGCTCAGCATGGACCGCTCACATATAGAAGAGTATAATCATTTGTGATACCTAATGCAAAAAATATGAAGATACAAGGGTTGAAATGACCAGGGGTAATAATTCCCTGTAAATTGGTCACTGGCCCCTTTAAAAACATGAAGACATTTACCTTGAGTATATGAAGTGAATGCGACCGCAGAGGGTCAAATGAAGTAAATATGGTACAAGTCTTATGTTGGCGTAGTCAAAATTGTGATAGTGGTCTGAAAAATATTAAGGGAAGTATGAAGGCTATTACAACCCCATTTAGTTGCAAAAAGTGCAAATGAAAAAGGAAGGGGTGTGGTAAGAACCAAAATCCCAGATTCATGCAGAGAGACCGAGGAATCCATGCAAAACACACAATAGTGCAGGCTAGTGAAAATGCAGAGAAGGTGCATGAAATTTAGTATGAATACATATATCATGCACAGGGCAGGGGGCATGGACGCACAGATGCCTAAGTTAATCCATAGTATGCAGCATGATAGTGTGCTATATTGTCACACTAGCATGACTTCCAGATAATAAAAGAAAGAGAGCTCAAACTGTCCACAGTGATGTGTGCCATAGAGACATGACCAGAGCATCGTGGACAATATAGGATTAGATTTCCGGCAGTGTGCATACATGACCCCATGCATGTAAAGCGTGCCACATACCTATGTGATAATGAAAAGATAGCCATAAAAAGATGAAAATGTGAGAAAGAGGTGTGTGGAGCGAATACAGGAAAGAGTTGATGTGGTGAATGAGAAAATCCATAATAAATAGTAATGGAAGACATAAGGCAAATAGTGCGAGTTGTATGCATGCAAAAATATATTAAGAAACATAGTAGTGAGAGGCAGAGTTAGTAACAAAGTAACATGCAACAAGGAAGGTTCTATAACTTACTGTCCCTGGGTGTTCATGGGCTTCGCATCCTCTGCGGATAGCCATAAGCCCAGACTATTTAAAAGGCATCGTATGACGCCGGCGCCTGCGCAGTAGAGGCGTGTGACGTCAATGCGGGCGGTCCTGAGAGCCAATCCGGTCATCCGCCCGGAGAGCGCGGGCCCCGCCCATCCCGGAAGGAGAGGCCAGGTCCGCGCTCCACGGGCACCGACGCGGGAAACCAGCTACTCAGGAAGAGAGCTGGAGTAATTGGGGAGCCAGCACGGCGGGCGCCCCCTACCCGCGCCGGGGGAGCCTGCAACCATCAAGGGCAGCAAAAGAAAAGCCAGCGAGACGCTGGTGAGCGAAGGGGAATGAACAAAGAAGGAGAGTGTGAAAAAAGAGAAGTGTGGGATGTGGAAAAAGAAAAAAGAAGAAAAGAAAAAAGGAGGAAAAAAGGAAAAAGAAAGGGGTAATAGAAGAAAAAAAGAAATAGGTGAGCAGGGAAAGAAAAACCCAGAGGAATGGAGCAAATATGACAAAAAATTGTAAAGAGTTGTATGAAGGAGAAAGCAAATCTGACTCCATTAACCCCTACTAGGTAAAAATGAAGAAAGGGGGGAAAAAAGGACAAAATATATATATATATACACTTGTCCATCGCAGTGGCACAGTATTGGTCTCTCAATTGCATGTCACAACCAATATACATCGTATGAACAAAGCTTATAAGATAATAACTCGGGCCGCATTACCACACCATATGCTAGCCAGAAGGATTCATTAAACCATTGTAGATAGAATTATAAAAAACTCTGCATAAATATGGCATATTATGTAAATATATTTGTAATGCATGTAAAATACATGACAGAAAATTTGAGTGGGCCTATATCACCCAAGATGAAATACACGATACAGGTATCTTGATAGTGTCAGGCTATCTAATATAGAGTCCTGAACACAAGTATTGTATCATAGACCTAGCCTTTGACCCCATAGGGTTACGTGATACTATTGAACCACACCCTGAATCATCTACATGGGTAGTCTGTTTAAGATTTGATGATAAAAATGGGTGATGAAGGAAATGGGAATGGTTAATAGGGAGTTTATGGTTATTCATCTTACACGGCAGTGAAGACACAGCCTATTTAAGAGGGGATGGTGTACTTGCTCTTAGTTGGAGACATAATCGTGATCATTGTTCCCAGCCACCTGAGGAGAAACCCTCCAGAAATGGTCTGAAACTGATCACGTCGTTCAGGCCCGGGGCTGTGGTGGCATTTAAGTCCAGGATCCAACGGGTTTCCCGCTGTAGAAGGGTCTTATTCCAATCCCCACCGCGGGGACTGGGGTGGACCCTATCCAGAGCGAGAAACTTTGGAACCGGAGGGATACCTGTGTGCATGTCTCGTACATGTCTACCGAGTGGTAGATCTGGATCTTGTTTTTGTATACTCAATACGTGTCGGTAAATACGTTTATGGAAGGGCAATTGGGTTTTCCCTACGTAGTAGGACCCACATGGACAGGAGAGCAAATACACCACCCCTGCCGTTTTGCAATTAACAAAATGGTGTGCCTTAAATGTCTTTCCATTAGGGAGACGAATGTTAAGGTCTCTATTAATGTACTGGCAATAATTGCACCCTCCACATGTAAATGTTCAGAATCTTTTACAGGGGTCTTTACGGTATTTGCCAACAAATTCACTCCGTGTGAGATAATCTTTCAAAGCTTTGGTTCTGCGATACGTAATAGCCGGTCTCTGTGTAATATGTGGGCTGATATTAGGGTCACAACTCAACATATGCCAGTATTTTTGGATCGCTTTAAGTACCTGTTGATGCTGTTCCGAATATTGCATTATGATGCGAGGAAGATTCGCATCCACAATGCCTGATTTGTTTTTTTTCTTGTTTTTAAACAGCAGTTCTTGTCGCGTAAATGAGTTTGCTCTGTTAAACGCTTTTTTGAGGCAAGTTTTAGAATAACCTCTTTTGCGTAGGCGTGCCCTCAGGTTATTGGCCTCGATTTTGAATTGTGTGTCATTTGAGCAATTTCTGCGAATGCGAAGGTACTGGCTGAAGGGTATAGATCTGACAAGTGGTGCCGGGTGGGAACTGGACGCATGCAAGATAGTGTTCGCGGAGGTGGGCTTGCGGTATAGGGTAGTTTGTAAGTTTCCTAAACCGTCCTTCTTAATGGTAATATCAAGAAAGTTAATTGAGTGTGAGTCATAGTTCATAGTAAACTTCAAATTGAAGTTGTTGTTATTCATATGAGTAACCCCCTCAATGAGTTCCTCAGTCGAGCCGCTCCAGATAACTAAAATTTCATCAATGTAGCGGTACCAGGTTAGGATGTGCCTGGTCCAACCTGTAGATGAATCCTCAGATAACAACTGGCGTTCCCACTCCCCCAGGTACAGGTTGGCATACGATGGGGCACACGAGGTCCCCATCGCAACCCCCTGCACCTGGAGGTAGTGGGATCCATCAAATGAAAAAATATTGTTGGTGAGTATAAATCTGAGGCCCTCTATGAGAAACCCATTGAGGTCACTTTGATGTCTGTCAAATTGGGACAATGTTTTTTGGATTACCTGGATGCCCTGTTGGTGTGGTATCGAACTGTAGAGTGCTTCCACATCGATAGCCACCAACAGGGCATCCGATGGAATCACTGTCGACTCCAAAACCTGGAGTAAATGAATCGTGTCCCTAACATGTGAGGGTAGACTCTGTACAAAAGGACGTAGTTTTGAATCTATGAACTTACTTAGATTCTCTGATATGCTCCCACATCCGGACACTATCGGGCGCCCTGGGGGTTTGGAAGGATGTTTATGGACCTTCGGTAGGCTGTAAAAGGTGGGGACCACCGGAAATTTTGTCCGTAAAAAATCCCATGTTGGCTTATTTATGATATTGTAGAGATAAGCATGGTCCAACATGGTGTAAAACTCCAAGTTGGACCTATCAATGGCCCCTTTTGAGATAGGCCTATACCACTCCCTGTTTTTGAGGATACGAAGACACATGTCCCTGTATTGGGAGTTACTAAGTATGACTATGTTCCCGCCCTTATCTGATGGTTTGATCGTGAGATCATGTTGCTCAATTAAAGATTTTAGAGCCTTTTTCTCCTCATTAGACAAATTAGAATCGGTATTGGAAAACTTTATTTTATTTATCTCCTGTGTGGTCAGGGAGACAAATGCTGCTAAATTTGAGTTGAGATTAAGGGACGGGAACATGTCTGACTTCTTCCGAAATATGGGCGTTGTTTGAACTAGTCACGATCAGTCTCAACAAAGTTGAGTAATGAGTCCAAGTCGATATTGTCAATCAGGTCACTTTCTTCTTGTTCCTCAAGGAGTGATAAAGACAATCTAAAGCTTAATTTTCCTTTGTAGTTCTACTGTCTATATTTACAGAAGAGAGAGGGATTTTAGTTTTTTTGTCATACTGGGTTTTGAGTAGAACCTTCCTAGCAAATAAATGTAAATCTTTTATCATAGAGAATTTATCTGGTTTGCTTTGAGGGCAAAAGCTCAAGCCCTTTGACAGTAAAGATAGTTCTGCGGTGGTGATAGGATAGTCCGTGAGGTTGTAAACACAGCTGACCGTTCTTCTACCCGGAATGATCCCAGAGCGCCTGTGATCCTTCTATATAGGATCGCAGGTCTCTATGATCATTTCACAAGTCCCTCCCCCATACAGTTAGAAAACACTCCCCTTAGCTTACATTTAACCCTTTGATCACCACTAGGTTAACCCCTTCCCTGCCAGTGTCATTATTACAGTAACAGTGCATATTATTAGCACTGATTACTGTAGTAATGTCATTGGTCCCCCCAAAAGTGTCAAAAATGTCGGTCAGGGGTCCGATCTGTCCGCCGCAATGTCGGAGTACCACAAAAAATCACAGATTGCCGCCATTACAAGCAGAGGCGTAACTAGAACCTTCTGGGCCCCGGTGCAAGAAACCATGAAGGGCCCCCCCTTCCCTTCAAGCCCGGGGCTCTTCCCACTGATCCTGGGGCCCTTTACTCTCATTGGGGGGCCCTTTATTAAGATCCCGCAGCGGGACCCTTTCACAAGTTCTGCAGTGGGCCCCCTTCCTGCCATCTTGGGGCCTCCCCACGGGGGTGGAATGCCAGGGCCCGGTCGCAAGTGTGACCTTTGCGATCCTGGAAGTTCACTCACTGGTGTCAGTAGTTTTTATTTTTTGGTATTTTAATTGTATTATTTTTTTATCATTTTATTTTATTTTTTTACAATGTCACTGACTATGACTCTGTCCATTTAGAAAAGGAAGGAGCTGGTAAATTACATATTTACCGAACCCATGCTGGTTCTCTATTGTGACAAATCCCCTGCAGCAGCCGGCAGATGAGGGGAGGGGGCACAGTGGGGGGGGGGGCAGCACAGTGGGGGGGGGGGAACCGGGGGAGCACACAGGGGTTCAGAGACAGCAGAACACAAGTGAACTGGATAGGAGGAGTGGCGGGGGCAGCATACAGAGGAACCAATCTCCTCCATTTTCCTCCTGCACCTACAGGAGGAAAAAGGAGGTCAGTCATTTCTCTTCATGCTGCCCCCGCCGCCCCTCCTATCCAGGTGTACAGGGGAGCCGCGCAGGCCCCCTGGAGCATGGGGCCCAGTTGCAATTGCAACCCCTGCAACCCCTGTAATTACGCCCCTGATTACTAGTAAAAAAAGAGACCAATAAAAATGACATAAATCTTTCCCGTAGTTAGTAGACGCGATAACTTTTGCACAAACTTATACGCTTATTGCGATTTTTTTTTTACCAAAAATATGTAGCAGAAAACAAATTGGCCTAAAATGTTAAAAAATTTAGATTTTTACTTTTTTTTTTTTGAGTGTGTCATATAGCAGGATGTGAAAAATATTGTATTTTTTAAGAATTGTTGCCCTTTTTTTTGTTTATAGCGCAAAAAATAAAAATCGCAAACAAATTGGCCTAAAATGATGAAAAAATTTGATTTTAATTTTTTTTTTCGGAATGTTATATAATCGCTTATTGCAATTTTTTTTTTACCAAAAATATGTAGCAGAAAACAAATTGGCCTAAAATGTTAAAAAAAATTTGATTTTTTAATTATTTTTTTTAAGAATTTCATATAAAAAAATGTGAAAAATATTGTTATTTTTTTCAAAATTGTTGCTCTTTTTTTTTTTGTTTATAGCGCAAAAAATAAAAATCGCAAACAAATTGGCCTAAAATGATGAAAAAATTTGATTTTAATTTTTTTTTTTTTCGGATTGTTATATAATCGCTTATTGCGATTTTTTTTTTACCAATGTAATATACAACTCATGATACATTAGTGTGATGTCAGTGGGAAGAATGCTCCTTAAACTTGTGGCCATTGGGAAGAATTCCCTCCTTAAAAATCGCAAACAAATTGGCCTAAAATAATGAAAAAATTTGATTTTAATTTTTATTTTTTTTTCGGAATTTTATATAATCGAATCGCTTATTGCGATTTTTTTTTTTTTTACCAAAAAATATGTAGCAGAAAACAAATTGGCCTAAAATGTTAAAAAATTTTGATTTTTACTTTTTTTTTTTTTTTTGAGAGTGTCATATAGCAGGATGTGAAAAATATTGTATTTTTTCAGAATTGTCGCCCTTTTTTTTGTTTATAGCGCAAAAAATAAAAAATCGCACAGGTGATCAAATACCATCAAAAGAAAGCTCTATTTGTGGGGAAAAAAAGGACATCAATTTTATTTGCACGAACGCGCAATTGTTCGTTAAAATAACGCAGTGCCGAATCGTGAAATATGGCCTGGTCATTAAGGAGGAAAATCTTCCGCATTTACAGAATATATATATTAAAAAAAAAAAAATAAGTGTTTTTCACAGGAGCAGAGAAATGTTGGTTTTGTAGTATATTCGCTGCATGCCTGCGACACGTTTCCACCGGAATGTTGCTTTAGAACAGACGGGGAATCGGGCGCTGGAAGGGGCGATTCTCGAGTTGCGGAATTTGATCAGAAAGAAAATATGTAGCGAGTGGAGGGAACAACATATATACAGTGTGATATGATTACAGTTTATGTTATAAAAAAAATAAGTGAGAAATAAAACAGATTGGAAAAACACATATAGAATGGGGGCCACACAGGCAGCCTGGGAAAGTCCTGCAATAGAAGGAAACTCGTCAGCCATATCTGAGGACTGCGAGGACCACACACTGTGCGGGCGATCCTCCCTTCACCCCAAATCTTACATTTAGTAGCAGCAAAAAATGATTTATGTTACGTGTTTATCCTATACTGTACATATAAAATATATACATACACACACACCAGCCACTTTATTAGGTACATCTGTTCAATTGCTTGGTAACACAAATCAGCCAACTCAATGCATTTAGGCATCTAGACGTGGTGAAGGCGACTTGCTGCAGCTCAAACCGAACATCAGAATGGGGGAAGAAAGGGGATTTAAAGCGGAGTTCCTCTCGAAAGTGGAACTTCTGCTAATCTGTCTCCTCGCCCCTTCTGGTGCCACATTTGGCACCTTTCATGGGGAGGGGGGGGGGAGTGGGTACCTGTTTTTGACAGGTACACTCCCTCTTCATTTTTGTCCGACCTTCCCGTGGCGAGGTACATCAGAGGTTCGGCCCCCTACTCCTCCCTCTGCTTCCTGGCCAATTACCGAGTGCAGCGCACTTCGCGCATGTGCAGTGGGGACCCGGCCGTGAGGGTTCCCTTACCGGCAATGGCGGCGGCAGCATCCGACAGCCGATGGTATCATCAGCTACGGTGCTGACATCGCTGGACTCCAGGACAGGTCAGGCCCCGTTCACATTGCCGCGATCCGACTCGGAAGGGCGACCTCCGAGGTCGCGGTGCGAGCAGAGCGCCGCGACCTCGGAGCGGCCGCCATGGACTTCATAACATTGAAGTCTATGGCGGTCGCCTCCGGGTCGCCCCAAAGAAGCTCCGGACCCTTTTTCTAAGTCGGAGCGACTTGTGTCGCTCCTATTTGAACGGGTCCACAGCTTCCCTATGGAAGGCGACGTACGGCGACCTGTGAGGCGACCAGGTCGCCTCACAGGTCGCCTTAGTGTGAACGGGGACTAAGTGTCCTAATTTTAAAAGTCATTAGCTACAGTGTGATTATAGTATGTGTACAGTATGTATAGCTGCAGACTTTAAATTTTTGGAAGGGGGGGGGGACCCCGCTTTAAGTGACTGTGAACATGGCATGGTTGTTGGTGTCAGACGGGTTGGTCTGAGTATTTCAAAAACTGCTGATCGGGATTTTCACACACAATCTTCTCTCGGGTTTACAGGGAATGGTGGGAAAAAGAGAAAATATCCAGTGAGCGGCGGTTGTGTGGAGGAAAAGTCCTTATTGATGTCAGAGGTCAGAGGAGAATGGGCAGATTGGTTCCCGGATGATATAAAGGCAACAGTAGCTCAAAAAAAAAAAAACACTCGTTACATCCAAGGTATGCAGAATACCATCTCAGAATGCACAACACATTGAACCTTGAAGCAGATGGGTTACAGCAGCAGAAGACCACACCGGGTGCCCCTCCTGTCAGCTAAGAACAGGAAACTGAGGCTACAATTCGCACATGCTCACCACAATTGGACAAAGGAAGATTGGAAAAATGTTGCCTGGTCTGATTAGTCTCGATTTTAGCTGTGAAATTCAGATGGTGGGGTCAGAATTTGGCACATGGATCCATCCTGCCTTGTATCAAAGGTTCAGGCTGGTGGTGTAATGGTGTGGGGGATTTTCTTGGCACACTTTGGGCCCCTTAGTACCAATTGAGAATAGTTTAAATGCCACGCCTACCTGAGTATTGTTGCTGACCATGTCCATCCCTTTATGACTACAGTGTCCCCATCTTCTGATGGCTCCTTCCAGCAGGATAACGCACCATGTCACAAATAGGGATGATCGAACGGTTCGGGTCGACCATCGGTTCGACCCGAACATTGACTGTTCGAAATTCGGCTGAATTCCGAACTTTTTGCTGAAAAGGTTCGGAATTCGGCAACCAGAACCGACCAAAATGCAATGGGACAGGAACTGGGCTTTAAAAGCCAGTGATTGGACCAGAACCATCAGTAAAAGCCAATTGAGGGGGCAGGAGAATGCTAGGAATGTGATTGGAGTGACTAGGGGGTCCAGAGGCCAATCATTAGTGAATACGCCCCCAGTATATAAGATAGCCCCGCCAAATCTCTACCATTGTAATACAGGGCTGTGGAAGAGAGTGGAAGCAGTTCTGTTACTTCTGCTCTCAAAGTGTCATTTAGCAATTATTAGTGTGAGGAAAGGGATATCTAGTGTAGTTAGGGTACTATTTTCCACTATAGTTAGATTTAATAATCTAGTTTCTGTAGGGAAAGTGTTAAGTGTAAGGGGACCGTAGAATAGTGTAGGGTTAACTGACTCTGACTGCTATGGCAGGGTGACAAAACCCTTCCATTTCAGGGTGACCGCTATAGAGAAAAGATCGTTTCTCTTAGAACACTTATAGAACCGGATAGTGGCTTCTCCCCTGTCACCCTGCTTTTTGTTGCAGGCGTTTATAGGGCTTTTTTGAGGACATGTTTGGAGTCAGGCATGGCATCTGAACTTCTGTGTAGGGGTATATATACACACACACATGTATGTATATATACACATACACATATATAGGTGTTAAAGTAGCAGAACACTATGCTTGCGCTAAAGAAATAATTAACACCCATATGGCTTCTCTGCTATAACACCTATATATGTGTATGTATATAAATACATATAAGTGTGTGTGTGTGCGATGGTACAGGCATGGCACAGGCATGGCACAGATGATGGTGTAGGCCTGGCACAGGTGATGGTATAGGCATGGCACAGGTCATGGTACAGGCATGGCACAGGTCATGGTACAGGCATGGCACAGGTCATGGTACAGGAGATGGTATAGGCATGGCACAGGTCATGTTAAGGGCATGTCACAGGTCATGGCACAGGTCATGACACAGGCATGGCACAGGCATGGCACAGGTCATGGTACAGGCATGGCACAGGTTATGGTACAGGCATGTCACAGGTCATGGTACAGGCATGTCAAAGGGTATGGTAAGGGCATGTCACAGGTCATGGTACAGGCATGTCACAGGTCATGGTAAGGGCATGTCACAGGTCATGGCACAGGTCATGGTACAGGCATGGCACAGGTCATGGTAAGGGCATGGCACAGGTGATGGTACAGGCATGTCACAGGTGATGGTATAGGCATGTCACAGGTCATGGTACAGGCATGTCACAGGTCATGGCACAGGCCATGACACAGGCATGGCACAGGTCATGGTACAGGCATGGCACAGGTCATGGTAAGGGCATGGCACAGGTCATGGTACAGGCATGTCACAGGTGATGGTATAGGCATGTCACAGGTCATGGTAAGGGCATGTCACAGGTCATGGCACAGGTCATGACACAGGCATGGCACAGGTCATGGTACAGGCATGGCACAGGTCATGGTAAGGGCATGGCACAGGTCAAGGTACAGGCATGTACCAGGTGATGGTATAGGCACGTCACGGGTCATGGTAATGGCATGTCACAGGCCATGGCACAGGTCATGGTACAGGCATGTCACAGGTCATGACACAGGCATGGCACAGGTCATGGTAAAGGCATGGCACAGGTCATGGTAAGGACATGGCACAGGTGATGGTACAGGCATGTCACAGGTCATGGCACAGGTCATGTCATAGGTCATGGTAAGGGCATGTCACAGGTCATGGCACAGGTCATGACACAGGCATGGCACAGGTCATGTCACAGGTCATAGCACAGGTCATGGTACAGGCATGTCACAGGTCATGGCACAGGTATGTCACAGGTCATGGCACAGGTCATGTCACAGGTCATAGCACAGGTCATGGCACAGGCATGTCACAGGTCATGGTACAGGCATGTCACAGATCATGGTACAGGCATGTCACAGGCATGTCACAGGTCATGGCACAGGTCATGGTACAGGCATGTCACAGGTCATGTCACAAGTCATGTCACAGGCATGTCACAGGTCATGGTACAGGCATGTCACAGGTCATGTCACAGGCATGTCACAGGTCATGGCACAGGCATGTCACAGGTCATGGTACAGGCATGTCACAGGCCATGGCACAGGCATGTCATGGGCATGTCACAGGTCATGGCACAGGTCATGGCACAGGTCATGGCACAGGTTATGGTACAGGCATGTCACAGGCATGTCACAGGTCATGGTACAGGCATGTCACAGGTCAGGGCACAGGCATGTCACAGGCCACGTCACAGGTCATGGCACAGGCATGTCACATGTCATGGTACAGGCATGTCACAGGTTAGTAATCACTCCCAGGGAACACAGTTGACTCTTTGGTCACCCCTGACTTTAACCCCTTCCCTGCCAGTGTCATTATTACAGTGACAGTGCACATTTTTAGCACTTTAGTATTGGTGTCACTGGTCCCCAAAAAGTGTCAAAAGTGTCAGTTAGGTGGCTGATTTGTCCGCCGCAATGTCGCAGTCCCGCTATAACTCACTGATCACCGCCATTACTAGTAAAAAAAAAAAATAATTTAAAAAAAATAAAAATATACCATAGTTTGTAGCCGCTAAAACTTTCAATAATCAATATCCATGTATTGGGATTTTTCAAAAATATGTAGCAGAATACATATTGGCCTAAATTGATAATGAAATGTTTTTTTAATTTTTTTATTGGGAATGTTTTATAACAGAAAGTACAAACTATTGCTTTTTTTTTTTTTTAAATTGATGCTCTTTTTTTATAGCGCAAAAAATAAAAATCTCACAGGTGATCAAATACCACCAAAAGAAAGCTCTATTTGTGGGGGAAAAAAAGGACATCAATTTTGTTGTCAGTTAAAATAACGCAGTGCCGAATCGCAAAAAAAATGGCCTGGTCATTAACCAGTTCTGGACCGGAAGGATTTTCCCCCCTTAATGACCGGGCCATTTTTTGAGATTCGGCGCTGCGTTATTTTAACTGACAACAAAATTGATGTCCTTTTTTCCCCCCCCACAAATAAAGCTTTCTTTTGGTGATATTTGATCACCTCTGCGTTTTTTATTTTTTGCGCTATAAACAAAAAAAATTCTAAATTCTAAAAAAAAAACAAAAAAAAAAGCAATAGTTTTTACTCTCTGTTATAAAACATTCCCAATAAAAAAATAAAAAAAAAAAAAAAACAAATTTCGTTATCAATTTAGGCCAATATGTATTCTGCTACATATTTTTGAAAAATCCCAATACATGGATATTGATTATTGAAAGTTTTAATGGAAAATTCGACGCTGTACCGAAATAAAATTGATGTCCTTTTTTACCCACAAGCAGAGCTTTCTTTTGGTGGTATTTGATCACCTGTGCGATTTTTATTTTTTGCGCTATAAACAAAAAAATAGCGACAATTTAAAGAAAAAAAATAAAACAATATTTTTCACATTCTGCTATATAACATTCCCCAAAAAAAAAAACCTTAAAAATCAAAATTTTTCATCATTTTAGGCCAATTTGTTTTCTGCTACTTATTGTTGGTAAAAAAAAACATCGCAATAAGCGTATTTTGATTGGTTTGCGCAAAAGTTATCGTGTCTACTAACTACGGGAAAGATTTATGTCATTTTTGTTGTTTTTTTTTTTTTTACTATTAATGGCAGCGATCTGCGATTTTTTGCGGGACTGCGACATTGTGGCGGACAGATCGGACCCCTAAATGACATTTTTGACACTTTTGGGGGGACCAGTGACATTACTACAGTAATCAGTGCTGGTCATTAAGGCGGAAAATCTTCCAGTGCAGAAGTGATTAACAACCACTTTAATTCATAATGTTATAGTTTCATAGATGGTAAGGTTGAATGAAGACACCAGTCTACCCCGTTCAACCTGTGTGTGCGTGTATTATGTCTCTAACACTTCCCATATCCCTGTATATTGTGTTCAATAAGATGACCTTCTAAGAGGTTTTTTTTTTTTTTTTTTTTAAATTAGCAACACTTCCCACTGAAACCACCAATTGTGGAAGGGAGATCCACATCCTTACAGTAATGAACCCGCTACGCAAACAGTTTTATTGAGTGGCCACGTGTCTTCTTGAGTGACCCGAGACTGAATAGTTTCCTCCCAATGTTGGAACCACCATTAGGTTTTATCCCATCCCCACTTCATCCAAAACATGAGCCTTGGCTGGAATTACTCTCTATGTATTTGTCTAAAACAGGGTTTCTCACCCAGGGATCTGTGGAACCCTAGGGTTCCTCCTGAGGCTGCTAGGGGTTCCTCCTGAGGTTTCTAGAGGTTCCTCCTGAAGTTGCTTGGGGATTCCTCCTGAGGTTTCTAGGGGTTCCTCCTGAGGTTTCTAGGGGTTCCTCCTGAAGTTGCTAGGGGTTCCTCCTGAAGTTGCTAGGGGGTTCCTCCTGAGGTTTCTAGGGGTTCCTCCTGAGGTTGCTAGGGGTTCATCCTGAAGTTGCTCAGGGGTTCCTCCTGAGGTTTCTAGGCGTTCCTCCTGAAGTTGCTAGGGGTTCCTCCTGAGGTTTCTAGGGGTTTCTCCTGAGGGTGCTAGGTGTTCCTTCTGAGGTTGCTAGGGGTTTCTCCTGAGGTTTCTAGGGGTTCCTCCTGAAGTTGCTCGGGGGTTCCTCCTGAAGTTTCTAGGGGTTCTTCCTGAAGTTGCTAGGGGTTCCTCCTGAGGTTTCTAGGGGTTCCTCCTGAGGTTGCTAGGTGTTCCTCCTGAGGTTGCTAGGGGTTCCTACTGAGGTTTCTAGGGGTTCCTCCTGAGGTTGCTAGGGGTTCCTCCTGAGGTTTCTAGGGGTTCCTCCTGAGATTGCTAGGTGTTCCTCCTGAGGTTGCTAGGGGTTCCTCCTGAGGTTTCTAGGGGTTCCTCCTGAGGTTTCTAGGGGTTCCTCCTGAAGTTGCTCGGGGGTTCCTCCTGAGGTTTCTAGGGGTTCCTCCTGAAGTTGCTAGGTGTTTCTCCTGAGGTTGCTAGGGGTTGCTCCTGAGGTTTCTAGGGGTTCCTCCTGAGGTTGCTAGGGGTTCCTCCTGAGGTTTCTAAGAGTTCCTCCTGAGGTTTCTAGGGGTTCCTCCTGAGATTGCTAGGGGTTCCTCCTGAGGTTGCTAGGGGTTCCTCCTGAGGTTTCTAGGGGTTCCTCCTGAGGTTTCTAAGAGTTCCTCCTGAGATTGCTAGGGGTTCCTCCTGAGGTTTCTAAGAGTTCCTCCTGAGGTTTCTAGGGGTTCCTGCTGAGGTTTCTAGGGGTTCCTCCTGATGTTGCTAGGGGTTCCTTGAGCAATGGACAATTTCTGCCTCTCAGATAAGTTCCCAATGACACCATTGTTCCTTTTAGCTGTCTGTAAGGAGGTAATTCTTCCCAATGATGAGAAGAGTAAGGAGCATTCTTCCCACTGACTGTCACACTAAGATGTCATGAGTTGTAGATTTTTCATTTTTAGCAGAGGGTTCCCCGAGACCAGAAATTTCTTTTAAGGGTTCCCCTGTGTTGAAAGGTTGAGAAAGGCTGCTCTATAAGAATCCATAGATTGCTCCCTGAATGTAGAAAGTTTTCTTACCCTTAATTTGGTGAACAATTACCCTTTTCCTATGCAAGGACCGGTAATTGGCGCCATACTTTTATTAGCGCTTTACGTCGTATGTAATCTCAGAGAGCTGAAAATAGTCTGACGAAGGAAAAAAAAAAAAAACGATAAACATTTATCTGTAGCGCTCGGCGAGATACGCACAGCCTGAAAATTGAATTATTTCCAGGGCCGGGGATATCTGTGTGCCCCCGTGGAGGGGTGCTGGGGGGCTTCTAGGAACAACCAACTTGTTTAAACTGCGGTTTATAGAGCTAAACATTAAATCATGATACCAGGCCGGCTGTCTGGAACCCATTATAACACTGAAATACACGCAACTGATACGCTGCAAATATTAGGACTCTGACATTCTTTACGTTGTTTGCAGAAAGAAAGCAAACAGAATTTTTTTCTTTTTTTTTTTTTCTTTAACAGAACTGTGATTTCTAACTTCCAAGAAAGCCGAGACGACTTCCATTGCCAATCAGCTGCTGCCATTGTACAGATTTATTTTTTTTCCTTTACCAATTTTTCCATAGCCTGAGATATTCACTACCCAGAACCGGGACAAGCTCATCTAAAGCCCAGGGCGAACATGCCAAATTGACCCCCCCCACCCACCCAAGATGTATGATTATGTGTAAGCAAACCCCCCCCCCCCCCCCCGCAAAAATCAAGCACTAATTTGCATGCCCCCCCTAACCATAAATCCCCTCCTTCCTCCCAGAATAAATCCACACCCTGCTGAAATCCCCTCTCCTGGCACAAATCTTTGCCCTCACACCCCAGCTTAAATCCTCTCTCTCCCCATATGCCCTCAGCATAACCCCCCCCCCAAAAAAAAATCTCCCCCCTCCTAGCAAAAATCCCCCCTCCCTGAAAAAATCAAGCACTAATTTGCATGCTCCCCTTAACCATTAATCCCCCCTTTCTCCCAGAATAAATCCACACCCTGCTGAAATCCCCTCTCCTGCCACAAATCTTTGCCCTCACACCCCAGCTTGAATCCTCTCTCTCTCCATATGCCCTCAGCATAACCCCCCCCCCACCAAAAAAAAATAAATCTCCCCCCTCCTAGCACAAATCCTCTACCCCTCAAATTTCCCCTCCGAGCTCAAATCCTCATCCCCATTCCAAATCCCCTCCTCCTAGCACAAATCCCCTCCAATCTTTCCTACTAGCATAAACCGCCCCCCCCCCCCCAAAAAAAAAATTATGATCTTAGCACAAACCCTCCCCCCCTCCCTACCATATTACCTTTTCTAGCACAACCCCCCCCCCCTCCTAGCACAAATCCTCTCGTCACCTATCCCCCCCTTCCAACACAAATCCCCCCAAATCACCACTCTTAGCACACCTTCCCAAATTTTCCCATCCTACGACAATTCTTACCCCCCCCCCCCAGATTCCCCCTTCCAACACAAATTTTCTCCCCCCTGTTTGTTTGTGGTGCCCCCCTACCTCACATAAAACCACAGTGCCCAGGGCAGTCGCCCCCCCCCCTCCCGCCCACCACTTGTCCCGGCCCTGTCACTACCTGGCCATGGAATCACCCTTATGGGTGACGGGAGAGGTCCCGCACCCCCCCCCCTCACCGCTTCCCGGTTGTTTTTCCCACTTTCCGGACCCGCCGGTAGCGTGGAAAATGATCCGGTCCAAGCTCCTCACAGGCAGGAAGTCGAGTGAGGGCAAGATGGCTCCCACTCTATGGCTTTGGAGGACTAGAGCGACGTCAAACATTGTTTCCTAGCAACGGATTTAACCGTTTCTGGACCGCCACAGTTTTAATGCGGCAGGTAGCCCCTCCTGCGCGAACTGTAGGTATGCGTCCGGGTCGCACGCCTGCAGCTAGGGGTTGAGCATGCGCCTCCGGCGGCATGCTCCCGCCCCCGCTCATCAGCGGGGACTCCAATGCACGGGGCAGGCGGCTCCGATTTCCGCCTGACACCCTCGATCGCTCCCTGCTGAGAGAGAAGGACGGTCGGCTGTTGTGAACACATCTGACCGTTCTTCTCCCTGGAATGATCACAGAGCTCCTGTTATCCTTCTATATAGGATCACAGGTCTCTATGATCATTTCACAAGCCACACCCCCCCCCCCACAGTTAGAATCACTCCCCTAGGCTCACATTTAACCCCTTGATCACCCACAGGGTTAACCCCTCCCCTGCCAGTGTCATTATTACAGTAACAGTGCACATTTTAGCACTGATTACTGTAGTAATGTCACTGGTCCCCCCAAAAGTGTAAAAAATGTCAGTTAGGGGTCCGATCTTTGCCCCCTAATGTCGCAGTCTTTCTAAAAATCGCAGATCGCCGCCATTACTAGTAAAAAAATTAAAAAAAAAATAAATAAAAAAAAACTATAAAAATGACATAAATCTTCCCCGTAGTTAGTAGACACGATAACTTTTGCACAAACCAATCAAAATACGCTTATTGCGATTTTTTTTTTTTACCAAAAATATGAAGCAGAAAACACATTGGCCTAAAATGTTGCTCTTTTTTTGTTTATAGAGCAAAAAATAAAAATTGCAGAGGTAATCAAATACCACCGAAAGAAAGCTTTTTTTTTTTTTTGTGAGAAAAAAGGACATAAATTTAGTTTGGGTACATTGTCGCACGACCGCACAATTGTCCGTTAAAGTAACGCAGTGCAGAATCGCAAAATATGGCCTGGTCATTAAGGGGGAAAATCCTCCCGGTCCAGAAGTGGTTAGGTACCAATGTTTGTCGCCATTCCGCGAGCACATGCAGTTTTGTTGCATGACATGTTGGGTATCTGTTTACTCAACGTAACATTATATTTCACATTATAGAAAAAAAAAAATTGGGCTAACTTTACTGTTTTCCTATTTTTTAATTTAAAAAAAAAATAGATTTTTTTCCAAAAAAATTGCGTTTGTAAGACCGCTGCGCAAATACGGTGTGATAAAAAATATTGCAACGATCTCCATTTTATTTTCTAGGGTCTCTGCTAAAAAATAAAAAAAATTGGGTGACCGTTAGGAAGGGTAGAGGGATGAGTGCCAGGGAGGCCAGTCCTGAGTTGGTACACCCTAACAAATTTGCCAAATTGCAGGTTGAGGGGGATATCAGCTCAGGGGTGGCAGTGCTGGAGCAGGCGCCCTCCCCCAGGTGCCAGGGGAGTGGCGGCTC
Organism: Pelophylax lessonae; assembly: GCF_965119305.1. NCBI lineage: Eukaryota > Metazoa > Chordata > Amphibia > Anura > Ranidae > Pelophylax > Pelophylax lessonae. Next base: position 19,014,716 of record NC_138772.1, read on the forward strand.
CAGGAAGAAGGGAGGCCGAGATTCAGGAAAGGTTAGACAGGTTGTGGTAGTTGGGGACTCAATCATCAAGAGGACAGAGAGGGCAATCTGTTGAAAAGATTGCGGTAGCCGGACAGTATTTTGTTTACCGGGCGCTTGAGTTCGGCACATCGCGGATCGGGTAGACAGATTATTGGGCGGGGCTGGGGATGACCCAGCGGTCATGGTACATGTGGGCACTAATGACCAAGTAAGAGGAAGGTGGAGGACCTAAAGAACGATTTCAGGGACTTAGAGAATAGATTGAGGAAAAGGACCTCCAAGGTGGTTTTCTCTGAAATACTGCCTGTACCTCGAGCCACACAGGAGAGGCAGAAGGAGATTAGGGAACTTAACAAGTGGCTGAGGAATTGGTGTAGGAAGGAGGGGTTTGGGTTCCTGGAGAACTGGGCTGACTTCTCAGTCGGCTACCGGCTCTTTAGTAAGGATGGGCTGCACCTTAATGGGGACGGTACAGCTCTTTTGGGGAGAAAGATGGCCACCAAGTTGGAGGGGCTTTTAAACTAGGAGACGGGGGGGAGGGCTCAGAAGTAGAGTCGGTCAGGAGGGAGCAAAGGACAGAAGGCAGTTGTAGGGTCAGCAGCGACAGTAGTTCCATAACGTCAATTGGGGGGTCTGTGCGGGAAAACCTCAGACCGAACAGGAATAAAAATAATCACCATTCACTATCAACTTCCACAAAACTAAGAGGGGTATATGCAAATTCCAGGAGCCTAGATAATAAAATGGATGAGTTGGAAATGTTAGTACATGAGGAGGACATAGACCTTGTGGGAATAACAGAGACTTGGTTCGACCCCTCACATGACTGGCTGGCCAATATCCAAGGGTATTCGGTGTACCGGAAGGACAGGGTAGGAAAAAGAGGGGGAGGGGTATGTCTCTGTGTCAAGAATAATGTAAGGGTGATAGAGAGGAGTGACATTACGGAAGGGATGAGTATGGAGTTAGAATCCGTGTGGGTAGAACTCCATAGGGAAGAAGAAAAGGGAAAAGTAATTGTGGGGGTTTGCTATAGGCCACCCAACCAAAGGGAGGAGGTAGAGCTGGAATTTATATCACTGTTGGGTAAAGTGGCAAAACTGGGATCAGTCATCATATTGGGGGACTTCAATTATCCCGACATTGACTGGGAAGAGGGGACTACACACTCACAGAAGGCCCGTCTATTCATGGAAACCTTACAGGACAACTACATGTCTCAGTTGGTGGATTCTCCTACTAGAGAAAATGCAGTCCTGGATCTATTGATCACTAATGACCCAGACCTAATCTCGGAGGTCGGAGTCCAGGACAACCTGGGCTCTAGCGATCACAGGATGATCACATTTAGCGTAAATAACAATACAATAAAAGGCAAGAGGGGAATATAAGAACCCTAAACTTAAAAGGGCAAACTTTCCAAAATTGTGCTCAATGATGGAAAGGGTAAACTGGGACCGAACCCTGGGAACACTGACCACAGAGGAAAAATGGTTTCTGCGGGAAGTATGATGGCTTTCTTAGACGTACATCTCAAGGATCAGGACATTAAGGGCTATGTGAGATGATTACAGCCACACACACCTACACAGGTTGAACTGGATGGACTATTGTCTTTATTCAACCTCACCTACTATGTAACTATAATGTTTGGGGGTTCTAATTAAATTTCTAGGAAAAAAAAAAAAGATTTTAACTTGTAAACAACAAGTGTCAGAAAAAGGCCCGGTCTTAAAGTGGTTAATGATGGGAGAGTCGGAGCACTGCGCAAAGCCTTCTCCAACACATCCCAAAGATTCTCAATGGGGGTAAGTTCTGGACTCTGTGGTGGCCAATCCATGTGTGACAATTATGTCTCATTCTCCCTGAACCACTCTTTCACAATTTGAGCCCGATGAATCCTGGCATTGTCATTGTAACACTGTCCCCGCAGGACCTGATGAAGAGTGTCCTGGTCCTGGTTACCAGCACACAGTCACCTTTAGATAAAGTCCCTGGATCCCTCCTTGCTCTCGATGGCACATCACACAAATGACCAGTGTAGGGGTGTTGGTCTTTTGTTGCCTATCTGTGACTGGGATAGGAGAAGGGAATAGTGGAATCCTCTGACTAAACTATTCACACTGGTTGAAGACTTCTATCTTCAGGACTTTCTCAGGAATAAGGAACAGCCAGGCTGTTAATCCACACTGCCATAAATGCAGATGGGGTAAAGTCTGTTACTCTCTTTACTCTCTGAAAAGACGACTTGATGGACGATATCTTATCTTCAGGACACTCTCTCTCACTAGCATCCCCTTTCAGCTGACACCGTCCACTGACTATTCTAGGAGCAGGGGTGGCCCCCCTCAGGTCAGGCCCCTTGACACCAGTTTCTGTACTCACTGTACTGCAGAGATAGATCCTCCAGTGTCCCCCCACTCAGTCAGCTCCTCTGGACCTCCGGGTTCAGCTCCTCATTTCTACTCTCCAGGCCCCCTGAGGCCGCATGGCACCTCTACAGAGGAGGAGGTGCCCCCCTTCCTCCAGGACCCCGCTATCCTGATGAAAGATCTCAAGCACCTGTTCTCCTGGCTTTTATACAGTACCCCAACATGCACTGAGGCACTCTCCCTCTACCAGTCATCAGGACTGTATCAAAGCCCATGCACCCATTCGTCAGGTTTCCTCCGACTCTCCAACGTGCCTCCCTATTGGACCAGAGTGAAACACTCTCCAGACAGAACGAGTTGCACTCTGAGCACAATGAGTAGACCTCACTAACCAATCCTGATCTCTGGTAGGCAGAGAACAATATAGATTTACCTGCAGCCCCTCTGGTAAGCAGACAGAGCTCAAACTATACTTTCTCCCTAGTACCTACCTAGGAGGGTGCTACACCATCTTGGAAATGCCCGTGCCATCAGGGAAGAAAAAATCCATTGATGGAATAACCTGGCCATTCAGTATATTCAGGTGGTCAGCTGACCTCATTCTTTGGGCACATACAGTAATATCCAATTGGAGAGTTACTGCATGCTTAGTTTTGTTAGTTGCTTAGTTAATTCCAGGTGGCGACTTTTTTTTTTTTGGCCAGGCAATGTACTGTATATACATTTACCAGTCACTTTATTAGGTACATCTGTTCAATTGCTTGGTAACATCAATTGCTAATCAGCCAATCACATGGCAGCAACTCAATGCATTTAGGCATCTAAACATGGTAAAGAGCCGAGCATCAGAATGGGGATTTAAGTGACTTTGAACGTGGCATGGTTGTTGGTGTCAGACGGGCTGGTCTGAGTATTTCAAAAACTGCTGATCTACTGGGATTTTCACACACAACTATCTCTCGGGTTTACAGAGAATGGTGGGGAAAAGAGAAAATATCCAGTGAGCGGCAGTTGTGTGGAAAAAAAGTCCTTGTTGATGTCAGAGGAGAATGGGCAGACTGGTTCCAGATGATAGAAAGGCAACAGTAACTCAAATACCCACTCGTTACACCCAAGGTATGCAGAATACCATCTCTGAATGCACAACACATCCAACCTTGTGCAGAAGACCACACCGGGTGCTATTACCTGTCAGCTTAGAACACCAAGCCGAGCCTACAATTTACACAGCTCACCAAAATTGAACAAAGGAAGAATGGAAAAATGTTGCCTGGTCTGATGAATTTAGATTTCAGCAGGGACATTCAGATGGTGGGGGGGGGATTTGGTGTAAACATGAAAGCATGGATCCATCCTGCCTTGTATCAACGGTTAAGGCTAGTGGTGGCAGTGTAATGGTGTGGGGGATATTTTCTTAGCAAACTTTGGGCTCCTTAGTACCATTTGAGCATCATCTATACATCACAGCCTACCTGAGTATTGTTGCTGACCTTGTCCATCCCTTTATGACTACAGTGTCCCCATCTTCTGAAAAAAAAAAAAAAAGTGGGTAAACACAAAAGGAAGAGTGAATGGGAATGAATGAGGAAGAAAATGTAAGAAATTAATTTAGAATCTGCTCCCCCACCACCACTGGAACGTCAGATCCTCGCCCCATTCCAGCCCTTTCATATCACACCGTGCTTGGATCACCACCACATCTCTTGTTTATATCTTTGTACATGACTTTGATCTGCTGGTCCAGTTTGATATATGGGTATGGCAATGTAAACAGACCCAATTGGCTGCCTTGTCCACTTGCAGATGAGTGGTCAGGGATGGTAAAAAAAAAACAAAAAAAAAACTGCCTGTTTTAACTGCCCCCTAGCCATGCAAAAAAAAAAAAACATGTTTGCTGGAATTGGGCATATATATATATATATATATATATATATATATATATATATGTATATATATATATTATACATACATATACAGTATCTCACAAAAGTGAGTACACCCCTCACATTTTTGTAAATATTTTATTCTATCTTTTCATGTGACAACACTGAGGAAATGACACTTTGCTACAATGTAAAGTAGTGAGTGTACAGCTTGTATAACAGTGTAAATTTGCTGTCCCCTCAAAATAACTCAACACACAGCCATTAATGTCTAAACCCCCCCAGAAACAAAAGTGATTACACCCCTAAGTCAAAATGTCCAAATTGGGCCCAAAGTGTCAATATTTTGTGTGGCCACCATTATTTTCCAGCACTGCCTTAACCCTCTTGGGCATGGAGTTCACCAGAGCTTCACAGGTTGTCACTGGAGTCCTCTTCCACTCCTCCATGATGACATCACAGAGCTGGTGGATGTTAGAGACCTTGCACTCCTCCACTCAGGGCAGCCATCAGAAATTTTGGGGCCCCTTACACAGCTTTAGGCCTGCCCCCCCCCCCCCCGGACCTGACCACCAGGTTACATCCTCCTCCTCTGCGGAGCCTGTGAATGAATATTATTGGCTGCTAGGATGCTAGGCGGTCCTAGCAACCAATCATTTTGACAGCGGTGGCCAGCAGCAGGATGGGAGTCAGGAGCCAGTCCAGTGGGTGGCACCAGAGGGAGTCGGGACTAATTGTCAGTGTAGGGAAGGAAAGGAACAAAAGAGGAGGTGCCAACTTGAAGCCAGGGGCATCTCTTCGGACTGGGCCCCTTGGGACGCCCGGGCCCCCTACATCTGTATGGGCTGTACCCCCCTGATGGCGGCCCTGCCTCCACTTTCTGTTTGAGGATGCCCCACAGATGCTCAATAGGGTTTAGGTCTGGAGACATGCTTGGCCAGTCCATCACCTTTACCCTCAGCTTCTTTAGCAAGGCAGTGGTCGTCTTGGAGGTGTTTGGGGTCATTATCATGTTGGAATACTGCCCTGCGGCCCAGTCTCTGATTTTGAGACTTCACCTGATTTGGATGTAAATACCCTCAAATTAAAGCTGAAAGTCTGCAGTTAAAGCACATCTTGTTTGTTTAATTTCAAATCCATTGTGGTGGTGTATAGAGCCAAAAAGATTGGAATTGTGTCGATGTCCCAATATTTATGGGCCTGACTGTATATATACTGTATACACAGTATATATATGCCCAATTCCAGCAAACATTTTTTTTTCCTTTGGGTGGCTAGGGGGGCAGTAAAATAAGGCAGTTTATCTATAGTTTTAACCATGCCTGACAACTCACCTGGAAGCAGACATGGCATTGGCAGCCAATTGGGTCTGCTTATATTGCCATGGCCATATATCAAACAGCCCAAACACGGCTATGGAGGTTACAGCTTAATGGTTCAATGTAAAATCCTATTTGGGATTGAAAAAAAAAAGAAAACAAACTGGCATTCCAGAGATGACAGTATCATGAAGGACCCACCCTGTAGAGTTTTAACATCAGGCTGCCCTGGACTTACAGGAGCATGGTGCAGAGAAAGATGTGGTGTACTTTTTGCAGCATTTAGGATCTTTCCATCGCCAGAAGAAGAGCCCTTGACATTGGACCAGCAGACCACAGTCATCTGGATAAAAGGTATGTACAAAGGTTAAAAAAAAAAAATAGATGTGGTGGTGCTCCAAGGATGGTGTGATGGGAAAGGGCTGGAATGGGGGCAAGGGGTTCTATTTATATGACGTTCCAGTGGTGGGAGGGGAGCAAAATTTTAATGCATTTCTTAAATTTGCTTCTTTAGGTGACAGGGGGAAAATGGATATTGCAATATCACCCCAAACTGGCCTGTTGGTTAGGTGCAGTATGGTGTAACAGGCAGTAAACACACTGTCGGAATTCAGAATTGTATTTTTTTGCAACAACTACTGTACATCAATATTTAGTAGAGATATATTTTTCAACCAGTAGATGACAGTGTTAATGAGTTTGTAGCTGCATCTATAGTATGCTCTATGTTTTTTCTGTTTCCTGTTTGCAGTTAAGCAGCAAAGCCCTTGTGGTCTGTGCGCTGCCTGTTCTGTAGGGCTATATACAGAATGTAAAATACACACACAGAGTTCCAATTTACAAAAAACATTGTATAAATCAGTAAATCAACAGCTCAACAGGCCCCGCGGAGAGCTCATCCGCCCAGACCCACGTACAGGAATGCGAACTACAGCAGCGATCAAAAGACTCAGGGATGCCAATAGCGACTGCTATGAGGAGCCTGACCTAAATGGGAAGCTTCTTGAAGAGGTAGGTGTAGTCCGTGTTCTTTCTCTACTCCTCCAAAACCTTACCCTATGGCTATCACTGTCCCTGATAGACGGGGGTTCTGTCTCTAACCTGTCCACTCCAATAAAGTGTGCCAAAATTACTGGTCAGAGTCTTAAATGGACCCTGCCTGACCCAAAATGGCCACTAAAAGCACTTGGGTGCCAGCATCTAATTGGATAGCTGCCTCCCTGTGACCAAGGAAATCATAGAGGAATCAAGTTCCTCTCAACTTCCTCCCAATCTGTATTGCCACTGCCGAACGAGCGCATCATGCAGTGGAGAATACAGGCTGAACCTGCCTACAAACCACAGTGGAACAAAGACCAGCCCAGCACCTCACACCATAAAGAGGGGTTGCCTGGGATATTTAAAAGAGACCAAGGTTTTGAACAATAGTCACATAGTTAGCTTGGTTGAAAAAAGACACAGCCTAGGTCATCTAGTTTAACCAATAAAAGGGGGGGGGGAACCATACAATATTATACCCACTAACACCAGTGATGGAGCACTATTCCTACCACTGACACCAATGATGAGGCACTATTCCTCTCACTGACACCAATGATGGTATACTATTCCTCCCACTGACAATAATGATGGGATACTATTCCTCCCACTGACACCAGTGGTGAGCTACTATTCCTCCCACTGACACCAGTGGTGAGATACTATTCCTCCCACTGACATCAATGATGGGGCATTATTCCTCCCACTGACAACAATAATGGGGCACTTCTCCTCCCACTGACACCAATGATGGGGCACTATTCCTTCCACTGATACTAATGATGGGGAACTATTCCTCCCACTGACACTAATGATAAGGCACTATTCCTCCCATTGACATCAATGATGGGGCACTATTCCTCCCACTGACACCAATGATGGGGCGCTATTCCTTCCACTGATACTAATGATAGGGAACTATTCCTCCCACTGACACTAATGATAAGGCACTATTCCTCCCATTGACATCAATGATGGGGCACTATTCCTCCCACTGACATCAATGATGGGGAACTATTCCTCCCACTGACACCAATGACAGGGCACTTCTCCTTTCACTAACACCAGTGATGGGACACAATTGCTTCCACTGACACCAGTGATGGGGCACTATTCCACCCACTGACACCAATGATGGGGCACTATTCCTCCCACTGATACCAATGATGGGGCACTATTCCACACACTGACACCAGTGATAGGATACTATTCCTCCCACTAACACCAGTGATGGGGCACTATTCCACCCACTGACACCAATGATGGGGCACTATTCCTCCCACTGATACCAATGATGGGGCACTATTCCTCACACTGACACCAGTCATAGGATACTATTCCTCCCACTAACACCAGTGATGGGTCACTATTACTCCCACTGACACCAATGATGGGACATTATTACTCCCACTGACACTAATGATGGGACATTATTACTCCCACTGACACTAATGATGGGACACTATTGATCTTTTATTGAAAAGAATCAAGCAACATATTTTATACAAAAGTAAAAAACAGAACTATAGTACAATATTCCAACAGAAAAAAACAAAGGAATACACATCCATGTGCAGAATATATACAATATATACATAATCCACTTCCAACATTTTTAGAAAACTATTTACATAAAGCAGCAGAGAGGGCCTAAGAGGCACAACCCATCACCTATGTATGCAGCCATTTATCAAAAACTGAGCATTAAGAAAAAATCTAGGGTGATAAGAGACAGAAAGCCACACCCAGGACAGAGACTCCTGGCAGTCAGGGAGGCTTGAAATCCCTCCACGCCTTCAACCATGCCCTCTGACCCCACTTGTCTCTCTCAAGCGCCCGAATCTTCCCCACCTCATGCAGAATGTCACACACCACCACCTGAACAGGAAGGATTTTACGCCGAAGGGTGACCTGACACCGTGCGTTCCAGGTGTAATAACGGACTACTAAGCTAACTAAAAAAAATGTATCCAAACAAAAGCCCCCACCAGTATTGAATGCTCCATACACCCACTCAGCATAACCCAGCCTGGAGAGGAAAGGAACACAGAGGGCCCGCCCCACCTGTTTGTATACCTCTATGTTAAAAGGGCAACGAAGCAGAAAATGGTCCATAGTCTCCTCCTCACCTGAACATTCCTCCCGAGGACAACCACGATCCATCCCACTGCGGAATTTCAAATTGCCCCGAACATAGAGCCTCCCATGGAAGCACAACCATGCCAGATCCCTGAATTTAAGGGGGACTCTAGCCAAATTAATCAATCTTAACCCTTCCCTCAAAATTGGGCCTGGGCAATCCCTTAAGGCCAGTGGGTCATGAAAGACTTCGCTCAAGACTCGGCTCATAAGGACTTTCCTCGGAGCAGATCTGAGATCTTCAGCCGACAGTCGCCACTGCCGCAGCAACTTCAGACACGGAGCGACATAGGCTGGGAGCTGACCACGATGACCCCTGAGATTCTTCACTTGGCCACCTTCTTCCCAAAGTCGCAGAAAAGGCCTAAACCAAGATCTAAACATGCCTGCCCATCCAGGAGGTTCCACTGCAAGCATACTACCAATGTTAAACTTGAGAAATAGCAGTGAAAAGAAAAGAACGGGGTTGACCATACCTAAGCCACCCTCCCTCCTGGATAGATAGGTGACATTCCTCTTGATGGGGTTCAGTCTGTTCCCCCATAGCATCTGGAAGAACACACTATAGATCCTAGCATAGAGAGACACTGGCAAGATGCAGACAGGGCTGACATACAAGAAGATCGGTATCAGGTAAGTCTTAATCAGATCAACCCTTTCCCTCAGAGATAACTTCCATCTCTTCCAGCTGACCACCTTAGTATTGGCAACTTCCAGCCTGCCTTCCCAGTTTTTAAGGCCATAATCGCCAGGTCCGAATTCAATGCCTAATATCTTAATTTTTTCCTGGGGCACTGGAAAGGTGTCCGGGAGATCAAACCCCTCACCTTCCTTTCCCATCCAAAAAACTTCACTCTTTTCCTGATTGATCTTGGAGCCTGATGCTTTAGAGTACCGTGATGTCAGAGAGACCACCTCCTCTGCTTCATCTGTCCCAGTGACAATCACTGACACATCATCCGCATAGGCAACAACCCTCAAAGGCGGCTCACCCGGGATTCCCACTGGTACCCCACACAACATGCTGCTCTCTAGCCTCCTGATGAAGGGGTCGATTGCAAACACATAGAGCAGGGGACTCAGGGGACAACCCTGGCGCACCCCAGAACCAACCTCAAAGGACTGTCCAACCCAACCATTAACAAGAGGGAAGCTTTCTGCCCCCTTATACAAGACTTTTAACCAATCGACAAAACCACCCGGCAGACCGTACTTACTAAAGAGCAACCACAGGTACTCATGGTTGACACGATCGAAAGCCTTTGCCTGATCCAATGCCAGTAAATACTTTCCCCAGCCTGCAGCCCTGCACTGCTCCAAGGCCTCCCGGACAGCTAAAACCGCTGTGAAGGTGCTCCTACCCTGGATCGAACAGTGCTGATGGCGAGAAAGCAAAGACTCTGCTACTGCCGATAGGCGCCAGAAAAGTATCTTCGCCAGCACCTTTCTATCGACATTGAGAAGGCTGATGGGGCGCCAATTCTCAATCATCGAAGGATCTTTACCTTTTGAAAGAAGAATCACAGCTGAGTGTCTCATGGAAGGGGGAAGCACCCCCTCAGCAAGACAACTGTTAAAAATCTCTACCAAATGTGGGGCCAGAATAGACTTAAAGACCATCCGGTCCAGGTGACTTCTTGATGGCAAGCTGTTCAATTGCCCTCGTCACCTCTTCAACTGTGATCTCTTCTGTCAAATTCATCAAAGGGACATCTCCACCATTTAGACCTGGAGTAGAGTCCAAAAAGCTTTCCATCTTGTCTCGGTCAAGCTCTTTCCTCCCAAGAAGTTCAGCATAAAAAGACCTCACGACCTCCAGGATCCCTGACCTGGACTTTGTCAAGGAACCTGTACTATCCTTAAGGCCAACGACCATCTTAACAGCTACACCCTGTTTGCAGTTCTGGTAAGGGTCAGGCGAGTGGTATTTCCCATAGTCCCGCTCCAGAACCAAAGAGGTATGCCGATCATATTGACACTTCCTGAGGAGGATTTTCACTTCAGAGATTGCCCCAGGATCTCCTCCTCTCGAGACAAGAATATCCAGCTTCCTCCGCAAACGTTGGTAGGTCATGTATCTATTAAACTGTTTTTTATTGGCTAGGCCCCTGAAGAATCCAGCAATCCTCTTGGATGGTCACCTGTGCCTGAAAGAATTCCTCAAAGGATTGTCTAACATGTTCTTCCTCAAGGAGAGTCGAATTCAATCTCCAGATGTCTTTGCCCCTCTGAGGGAAGTCTGAAGCATTCAAGACCACAGATAGCATACAGTGATCAGAGAACTCCACTGCCTGCACCACTGGGGGTGAGAAAGCAGAGGCCTCCTTCAAAAAAAACCTATCTATTCTACTCTGACTATTACCTCGATGAAAGGTGAACCCTGTGTCATCCGGAAGGTGCTTAATGTGCACATCCACAAGACCAGCATCCCTAACCATACTATTTAAAAAAACGCTATCATATCCCAGCCTGTCATTGAAGTCCTTCCTGTCCTTGGGCCTAGTCACAGTATTAAAGTCACCTCCAAAAACCACTTGCCGGGATGTAAAAAGAAATGGCTTGATCCTTGTAAAAAGGCATTTCCTGTCCCACTTTGTGTGCGGCCCATAAATATTAATTAGGCGCAGGTCCTGCCCTCCCACAAGGACGTCTAAGACCATACATCTCCCAATCTCCACCTCAATAACCCGCCGGACAGTTACCATGCCGGTTTTAAACAACACCGCCACCCCGCTGTAAGGCTCGACCGCAAGAGACCAGTAAGATGGACCATACCTCCACTCTCTCTTGGCCATATGAATATCTGCCAAGGAGGTGAGCCTAGTCTCCTGCAAAAATAAAATTTCAGCATCTAATTGGCTGAACAAAAAGAAGGCCATAGAACGAGCTCTTACCGACTTAATACTGGCGACATTTATTGTCACCACTTTTAACGGAGGGGGAACTGCCATTTGGGTTATTGGGTGGATTGCTTCTTAGCTCCCCTCTGCTGCTCATCACCAGAAGCCTCTCTTTTTCTTGAGGCCTCCTCCAACTCCATTTCTGAATCTGAATTTTGTTCAGAGGAAGCTCCAGATGAGGAAATATCCCAAGCGGAAGCCCTAGAACGGTTGGGGACAGACACTGGTTCTTCCTGTCCCTGTTCCGTCCTCACCGCCTGTCTCTTCCGCCTCACAACCCTCCTTCTCTCCTCCAGGTACTGCTGGTCAGACTCCGAGATGTTTTCATCTCTTGTTTTTTTCTTCAAAGTCTTCGCAGAAGACTTCTTTACAGAAGAAGCAGCAGCACCCTTTTTGGCACATGCCACCGCTCCAGGTGGGGGGGGACCTTCCCTTAAGTCAGACCTAGGAGACTCATGGGGCAAGACTGACTCGGGGGGCACAGACTTAGAAGGTTCTGACACAAGAGGAGCGGGTACAGTAGGCTGGGGGGACACAGAGACAGCCACAGAAGGAATACCTACAGACACAGGAGGGTTGGCCACAGAAACTGGGGAGGGATCCTGAACAGGACCTGGGGGGTCAGTCACCGCAGAGGAGGATGGTACACCAGGGGCCTCATCCTCCATCCTGTCCAGCCTCAACAGCTCATCTACTACCTCCTTCTCCATATTGTGCCAGGCCTCCGGACATCGGCTGTAGGGGTGGCCAAGGCGCAAGCACAGGTTGCACCTTATCGCCTGGGTGCAGTCCCTGGCCACATGACCCTGTCCCCGACATACCGAACATATTAAGGCTGAACAGGAGGAGCTAAAATGCCCCTTTTCTCCACAGCGGTGACACAGCTTTGGCTGACCAGGATAAAAAACAGTCATCCTATCCCTCCCTATGAAAGCCGAGGAGGGCAGGTGACGGACAACATTCCCATCCCTGGCCAACCTGACCGTTACTGACCAACCCCCAGTCCAGATGCCACGTTCGTCAAGGATTTTATTTGGCGTTGTCAAAACCTCACCATAATTCCTTAACCAGACCTCCAAGTCCCGAGCAGGAACACTCTCGTTAGTGAGGATGATGGTTATTTTTTTAACCGTTGATCTTTGTGAAACAGCAACTGGTGCCAGATCTTCCCATTCGGGTCTTGACCTGCACCGAGCCTCATATCGTTCCCAGAACAGGTCAAGACCCTCTGGCCTGGTGAAGCTGATTGTGTACTCCCGGCTCCCAGCTACATGTATTAGGGCATAAAGGTCATTCGCCCCAAAGCCCATCTCCAAAATCATATCCACCACCACACGCCGTGCTGGAGAGACTGCACCACCTTCCCATTTAAGAATGACTACATTACGCCTTGGACCCCCAGCAGAAGCCAGAGACCCAAGACCGGAACCAGGGGTGCTCAAAGTGGCAGTCTGTGGTGTAAATCTCTGCCTGGAAGCAGGGTTCCTCATTGGCTGCAGCCCTGGCTTAATAATATTACCAGGTGCAGAGCGTACCACCTGAGCAAAAGAGGGCTTATCAGGGCCAAGACCCCACACTGATGTGACTTTAGCCGGTACATTATTATTATTATCCTTATTATTAACTGCTTGTACTGAGCCAGCAGGATTGTCTATTGCACACATATTGGCAGCACTATTCAGAACACCTGAAATAGAAGAATCGTTAGAAGAATCGTTACAATCACCATTCATTATCACAGTGTCTGCTGTAGTACCACAGGTGGCCTGATGCTGCAGTGTAGAGTCCTGAACAACAGCTGTGACTGGACAAACAGCCTTGGGCTCAGCAAAAGGGGGGTTAATGGGTTGTTCAGGCTCTTGTAGTTCCTTTGCTGCAATGTCATTTTTTAAACTCAGTTTTTCCTGCAAGGAAACATCAGCAGCTGAAATATTGCTGGATACAAAATTACCAGCCTGGGTGTCATTGGGCAAAACATCAGTATTAGCCAAGGTGTTAAATGGCACAAAAATAGTTTTATCAGTCACTTGTGACATGCTAGGTTTTACCTTATCAGGCACATTATCAGGTATGTTCTCCTCACCAAACACCAGCTGATCCGCCCGTACTGGAGACTCCACTGCCTGGATCACTTTAAGCATGCCTCCTGAGCCCTGAGAAGGCAACGGGCTGCTCACCTCACCTTGGGGGGGCAGGGGGTCAGAACTTGGGGTCCCCTCCTCCACCTCCATCTTTGCCATCCTTGCAAATCTGCGGTCATTGCAGAACTTTTCTTTAAAGGGCCCCTCTTTACCTTCCATCATGGCCACAATGGTTTCCTGGTGTTGAACCCGGACCTTTGCCAACTGGATTTCCGAATCCATAGATCCACGGTTGCGGCTGTGCAAACCTTCACGTTGCTTTCGCAGGCGTTTCAACTCTGCTCTCAGTTTGTAGAGCTGGTCTCTCTCCCTATTCAGGACCTTGATCCCGGCCACCACTCGCTCCCGAATGGATTCGGTATCCTCATCCTCACCAGGGGCAGAGAGATCTCCAGCCATGGCTTGTCCAGGAGCAGGTATGTCATCCATCAGCCCAGGGGATGGTTCAGAGCTTCCAGCAGGAGAGGCCCTGCTGGCCTGCATGGCCTCCCCAGATAGGGGCCAGCAGGGCTGGGAGAGATTTTACCGAATTCCCCTCTCACAGAAATCACCTGGAGCAGACACACAGCCAGAGAACCTTCCTGCAGCCACACCCGAAGCTGAATGATGGGAAACTACTCCTCCCACTGACAGCAATGATGGGGCACTATTCCTCCCACTGACCCTAATGATAAGGCACTTTTCCTCCCATTGACATCAATGATGGGGCACTATTCCTCCCATTGACATCAATGATGGGGCACTATTCCTCCCACTGACATCAATGATGGGGAACTATTCCTCCCACTGACACCAATGACAGGGCACTTCTCCTTTCACTAACACCAGTGATGGGACACAATTGCTTCCACTGACACCAGTGATGGGGCACTATTCCACCCACTGACACCAATGATGGGGCACTATTCCTCACACTGACACCAGTGATAGGATACTATTCCTCCCACTAACACCAGTGATGGGCACTATTGATCTTTTATTGAAAAGAATCAAGCAACATATTTTATACAAAAGTAAAAAACAGAACTATAGTACAATATTCCAACCGAAAACAAAGGAATACACATCCATGTGCAGAATATATACAATAATCCACTTCCAACATTTTTAGAAAACTATTTACATAAAGCAGCAGAGAGGGCCTAAGAGGCACAACCCATCACCTATGTATGCAGCCATTTATCAAAAACTAAGCATTAAGAAAAAATCTAGGGTGATAAGAGACAGAAAGCCACACCCGGGAAAGAGACTCCTGGCAGTCAGGGAGGCTTGAAACCCCTCCACGCCTTCAGCCAAGCCCTCTGACCCCACTTGTCTCTCTCAAGCGCTCGAATCTTCCCCACCTCATGCAGAATGTCACACACCACCACCTGAACAGGAAGGATTTTACGCCGAAGGGTGACCTGACACCGTGCGTTCCAGGTGTAATAACGGACTACTAAACTAACTAAAAAAAGTGTATCCAAACAAAAGCCCCCACCAGTATTGAATGCTCCGTACACCCACTCAGCATAACCCTGCCTGGAGAAGAAAGGAACACCGAGGGCCCGCCCCACCTGTTTGTATACCTCTATGTTAAAAGGGCAACGAAGCAGAAAATGGTCCATAGTCTCCTCTTCACCTGTACATTCCTCCCGAGGACAACCACGATCCACCCCACTGCGGAATTTCAAATTGCCCCGAACATAGAGCCTCCCGTGGAAGCACAAGCAGGCCAGATCCCTGAATTTAAGGGGGACTCTAGCCAAATTAATCAATCTTAACCCTTCCCTCAAAATTGGGCCTGGGCAATCCCTTAAGGCCAGTGGGTCATGAAAGACTTCGCTCAAGACTCGGCTCATAAGGACTTTCCTCAGAGCGGATCTGAGATCTTCAGCCGACAGTCGCCACTGCCGCAGCAACTTCAGACACGGAGTGACATAGGCTGGAAGCTGACCACGATGACCCCTGAGATTCTTCACTTGGCCACCTTCTTCCCAAAGTCGCAGAAAAGGCCTAAACCAAGATCTAAACATGCCTGCCCATCCAGGAGGTTCCACTGCAAGCATACTACCAATGTTAAACTTGAGAAATAGCAAAGAAAAGAAAAGAACGGGGTTGACCATACCTAAGCCACCCTCCCTCCTGGATAGATAGGTGACATTCCTCTTGATGGGGTTCAGTCTGTTCCCCCACAGCATCTGGAAGAACACACTATAGATCCTAGCATAGAGAGACACTGGCAAGATGCAGACAGGGCTGACATACAAGAAGATCGGTATCAGGTAAGTCTTAATCAGATCAACCCTTTCCCTCAGAGATAACTTCCATCTCTTCCAGCTGACCACTTTAGTATTGGCAACTTCCAGCCTGCCTTCCCAGTTTTTGAGGCCATAATCGCCAGGTCCAAATTCAATGCCTAATATCTTAATTTTTTCCTGGGGCACTAGAAAGGTGTCCGGGAGATCAAACCCCTCACCTTCCTTTCCCATCCAAAAAACTTCACTCTTTTCCTGATTGATCTTGGAGCCTGATGCTTCAGAGTACCGTGATGTCAGAGAGACCACCTCCTCCGCTTCATCTGTCCCAGTGACAATCACTGACACATCATCCGCATAGGCAACAACCCTCAAAGGCGGCTCACCCGGGATTCCCACTGGTACCCCACACAACATGCTGCTCTCTAGCCTCCTGATGAAGGGGTCGATTGCAAACTCATAGAGCAGGGGACTCAGGGGACAACACTGGCGCACCCCAGAGCCAACCTCAAAGGACTGTCCAACCCAACCATTAACAAGAGGGAAGCTTTCTGCCCCCTTATACAAAACTTTTAACCAATCGACAAAACCACCCGGCAGACCCTACTTACTAAAGAGCAACCACAGGTACTCATGATTGACACGATCGAAAGCCTTTGCCTGATCCAATGCCAGTAGATACTTTCCCCAGCCTGCAGCCCTGCACTGCTCCAAGGCCTCCCGGACAGCTAAAACTGCTGTGAAGGTGCTCCTACCCTGGATCGAACAGTGCTGATGGCGAGAAAGCAAAGACTCTGCTACTGCCGATAGGCGCCAGAAAAGTATCTTCGCCAGCACCTTTCTATCGACATTGAGAAGGCTGATGGGGCGCCAATTCTCAATCATCGAAGGATCTTTACCTTTTGAAAGAAGAATCACAGCTGAGTGTCTCATGGAAGGGGGAAGCACCCCCTCAGCATGACAACTGTTAAAAACCTCTACCAAATGTGGGGCCAGAATAGACTTAAAGGCTTTGTAAAACTCAGCCGTCAGACCATCCGGTCCAGGTGACTTCTTGATGGCAAGCTGTTCAATTGCCCTCGTCACCTCTTCAACTGTGATCTCTTCTGTCAAATTCATCAAAGGGACATCTCCACCATTTAGACCTGGAGTAGAGTCCAAAAAGCTTTCCATCTTGTCCCGGTCAAGCTCTTTCCTCCCAAGAAGTTCAGCATAAAAAGACCTCACGACCTCCAGGATCCCTGACCTGGACTTTGTCAAGGAACCTGTACTATCCTTAAGGCCAACGACCATCTTAACAGCTACACCCTGTTTGCAGTTCTGGTAAGGGTCAGGCGAGTGGTATTTCCCATAGTCCCGCTCCAGAACCAAAGAGGTATGCCGGTCATATTGACACTTCCTGAGGAGGATTTTCACTTCAGAGATTGCCCCAGGATCTCCTCCTCTCGAGACAAGAATATCCAGCTTCCTCCGCAAACGTTGGTAGGTCATGTATCTATTAAACTGTTTTTTATTGGCTAGGCCCCTGAAGAATCCAGCAATCCTCTTTTTGGTCAGCTCCCACCACTCAGCCTTGCTGCTACAAAAGTCCAGGACGGTCACCTGTCCCTGAAAGAATTCCTCAAAGGATTGTCTAACATGTTCTTCCTCAAGGAGAGTCGAATTTAATCTCCAGATGCCTTTGCCCCTCTGAGGGAAGTCTGAAGCATTCAAGACCACAGATAGCATACAGTGATCAGAGAACTCCACTGCCTGCACCACTGGGGGTGAGAAAGCAGAGGCCTCCTTCAAAAAAAACCTATCTATTCTACTCTGACTATTACCTCGATGAAATGTGAACCCTGTGTCATCCGGAAGGTGCTTAATGTGCACATCCACAAGACCAGCATCCCTAACCATACTATTTAAAAAAATGCTATCATATCCCAGCCTGTCATTGAAGTCCTTCCTGTCCCACTTTGTGTGCGGCCCATAAATATTAATTAGGCGCAGGTCCTGCCCTCCCACAAGAACGTCTAAGACCATACATCTCCCAATCTCCACCTCAATAACCCGCCGGACAGTTACCATGCCGGTTTTAAACAACACGCCACCCCGCCGTAAGGCTCGGCGTGGACCATACCTCCACTCTCTCTTGGCCATATGAATATCTGCCAAGGAGGTGAGCCTAGTCTCCTGCAAAAATAAAATTTCAGCATCTAATTGGCTGAACAAAAAGAAGGCCATAGAACGAGCTCTTACTGACTTAATACTGGCAACATTTATTGTCACCACTTTTAACGGAGGGGGAACCGCCATTTGGATTATTGGGTGGATTGCTTCTTAGCTCCCCTCTGCTGCTCATCACCAGAAGCCTCTCTCTTTCTTGAAGCCTCCTCCAACTCCATTTCAATATCTGAATTCTGCTCAGAAGAATCCCCAGATGAGGAGATATCCCAAGCAGAAGCCCTAGAACGGTTGGAGACAGTCACTGAGGCATCCTGTCCCTGTTCCCTCCTCACCGTCTGTCTCTTCCGCCTCACAACCTTCCTTTTCTCCTCCAGGTACTGCAGATCAGATTCAGAGATGCTTTCATCTCTTGTTTTCTTCTTCTTCTTTGAAGTCTTCACAGAAGACTTCTTTACAGAGGAAGCCGCAGCAGCACCCTTTTTGGTACCCTCTACCACTCCTGGTGGGTGGGGGGCTTCTTTAAGGTCACACTTAGGAAGGGAAGACTGATCGGGAATAACTGACTCAGGGGGCACAGACTTTGGCAGATTCTGACACAAGAGGAGCGGGTACAGTAGGCTGGGGGGACACAGGGACAGACACAGAAGGAATACTTGCAGATACAGGAGGGGTAGGCACAGGGACTAGGGAGGGATCCTGAACAAGACCAGGGGAGTCAGTCACCGCAGAGGAGGATGGTACAACAGGGGCCTCATCCTCCATCCTGTCCAGCCTTAACAGATCATCTATCACCTCTCTATCCATATTATGCCAGGCTTCAGGACATCGGCTGTAGGGGTGGCCAAGGCGCAGGCACAGGTTGCACCTTATCGCCTGGGTGCAGTCCCTGGCCACATGACCCTGTCCCCGACACACTGAACAGATCAGTGCTGAACAAGAGGAGCTAAAATGCCCCTTTTCTCCACAACGGTGACACAATTTTGGCTGACCGGGATAAAAAATAGTCATCCTATCCCTCCCTATAAAGGCAGAGGAGGGCAGGTGACGGACAACATTCCCATTCCTAGCCAACCTGACCGTTACCGACCAACCCCCGGTCCAGATGCCACGCTCATCATAAATTTTATCTGGCCTGGTCAAAACATCCCCATAATTTCTCAACCAGACCTCTAAGTCCCGAGCAGGAACACTCTCATTTGTAAGGATAATAGTAATTTTCTTTACGGTTGACCTTTGAGAAACTGCCACTGGCACCAGACCTTCCCATTCGGGTCTTGACCTGCACCGAGCCATATAGTGTTCCCAGAACAAGTCAAGACCCTCTGGTCTGGTGAAACTAACCGTGTACTCCCTGCTTCCAGCCACATGTATCAAGGCATATAGGTCATCAGCCCCAAAACCCATATCTAAGATCAGGTCTACCACCATACGCCGTGCTAGAGGGACTGCACCACCTTCCCATTTAACCACTTAAGCCCCAGCCCTATTTTGGACACTTTTTGTTTACAAGTTTAAATCAGTATTTTTTCCTAGAAAACTACTTAGAACCCCCAAACATTATATATATTTTTTTAGCAAAGACTCTGGAGAATAAAATGTCGGTCATTGTAATATTTTTTATCACGCAGTATTTGCGCAGCGGTCTTTAAAACGCCATTGTTTTGGAAAATTTTTGAAAAATCACATTTCACTAATTTTAAAAAATACTAAATAGTAAAGTTAGCCCATTTTTTTTGTATATTGTGAAAGAACATGTCACGCCGAGTAAATAGATACCCAACATGTTATGGTTTAAAATTGCGCCCCCCCGTGGGATCGCGACAAACTACGGTCAATAGAGATCTCAATCTGCGACGCTTTAAATTTATTTAACGGTTACCAGTTTTGAGTTAGAGTGTAGCTCTTTTTTTTAAATTATTGCTCACGCTCTGGCGATCGCGGCGATACCTGACATGTGTGGTTTGAACAGCGATTTCATTTGCGGCTCGACTTCCGTATACGTTTTTTTTTGTGCGCGAGCTAACGGTGACGGGGGCGGCTAAATTTTTTTTTTTTTTTTTTCCCATTTATTTTATTTATTTTTTTAACTTTATTAAAGTTTTAAAAAAAAAAAAAAAATCTGATCACTTTTATTGCTGTCACAAGCAATGTAAACATCCCTTGTGACACCAATATGTAGTGACAGGTACACTTTATGGAGGGATCGAGGGTCTAAAAGACCCTAGACCCCTCCATTACACTTCCCTGTATGCAAAACGCCCAAAACGGCATTTTTGCATACAGCCGTTTTTCAAATTTGCCGCCTTTTGCAGCACAGTAACCCGGAAGTGACGTCATGGACGCCGCCTCCGGGTTACGTCATCGGAGACCCGATCGATGCCGTTTCCGGCATTCATCGGGACTCCATCCAGCCGGCGGACGTGCCGGCTGGGTGCTCGGGGCTCCCGGTGGAACGGGAGCCCCGGGCAAAGCCACGGAAGGCGGTGGGAGGGGGGGGGACGTCCCCTCCCGCCCCCCGGGTACCGATCGAGCGGCTCCCGAGCCGCATCGGTCGGTAAAGACGGAAAGCCAACCGTCGGCTCTAAACCACGGTACCGGGATTGTGCCTCTAGCTAGAGGCATCATCCCGGTACACTACCGCAAAGTTTACCGACGTAGACCTACGTTAGTATGCGGTAAGTGGTTAAGGAGGACTACGTTCCGCCTTGGACCCCCAGCAGAAGCCATAGATCCAAGACCAGATCCAATGGCGCTCATAGTGGCAGCCTGCGAGGGAAAACCCCGATTAGAAGCAGAGCTCCTCCTTGATTGTAACCCTGGCTTGATGATATTGCCAGGAGCACAGCTTACCACCTGTGCAAATGTAGGCTTATTAGGGCCAAGACCCCACACTGATGTCACATTATCAGGTACACTACTATTATTATTTTTACCAGCTTGGCCTAAACAAGCAGCATTATCAGTTCCACACACAATGGTGGGTTCCACCATGCCTGCAATGTTATTAGGGATAACTGTTTCTAATGCAGTACCAGGTGCTTCCTGCTGCGCTGTAGAGTCCTGTTCAACAGTGACTGAAATAGTTTTAAGCTCAGCAGAAGGGGGGTTAATTGGCTCTTCTGGGTTTTGTGGTTCTTCAGCAGAAATGTCATTTTTTAAACAAAACTTTTACTGTTTAGAGACATCAGCAGCAGGCACAACATTTCTGAGCATAGGGGAATCACACTGAGTGTCATTAGGAAACCCATCACTAGGCAAGGTGCTAAAAGGCACAAAAACTGTTTTATCTTTTACCTGGGGCTTTATATCCTTTATTTTATCAGGCACACTCTCAGGTAAGTCCTCCACACCACCAAACACCAGCTGATCTTCTTGCATTGGAGACTCCATTACCTGTATAACTTTCAACATGCCTCCTGAGCCCTGAGATGGCAATGGGCTGCTTACCTCACCTTGAGGGGGAAGGGGGTCAGAACTGGGCGTCTCCTCCTCCACCTCCATCTTTGCAAACCTCCGTTCATTGCAAAACTTCTCCCTGAAGGGACCATCCCTGCCTTCCATCATGGCCACGATAGTTTCTTGATGATCCACACGGACTTTCGCTAATTGGACCTCTGAATTCATGGATCCACGGTTCTTGCTGAACAAGCCTTCACGCTGCTTTCTCAGGCGCTTTAAATCCGCTCTAAGCTTGTAGAGCTTGTCTCTTTCCTTATTGAGGACTTTGATCCCGGCCACCACTCGCTCCCGAATGGATCCAGCATCTTTATCCTCACCAGGTGCAGAGAGATCACCAACCACAGGCTGCACAGGAGCAGGGGTGCCATCCATCCGCCCAGGGGATGTCTGAGAGCCTCCAGCAGGAGAGGCCCTGCTGGCCTCCATGGCTTCCCCAGAAGGGGGCCAGGAGAGCTGGGAGGGATTTCACCTCACTCCCCTCTTACACAGATCACCTGGAGCAGCAACAGACACACAGCCAGAGAACCTTCCAGCAGCCACACCCGAAGCTGAATGATGGGAAACGACTCCTCCCACTGACACCAATGATGGGGCACTATCCCTCCCACTGATACCAATGATGGGGCACTATTCCTCACACTGACACCAGTGATAGGATACTATTCCTCCCACTAACACCAGTGATGGGTCACTATTACTCCCACTGACACCAATGATGGGACATTATTACTCCCACTGACACTAATGATGGGACATTATTACTCCCACTGACACTAATGATGGGACACTATTCCTGCCACTGACACCAATGATGGGGCATTATTGCTCCCACTGACATCAATGATGGGGCACTTCTCCTTCCACTAACACTAATAATGGGGAACTATTCTTTACATTGATACCAATGATGGGGCACTGTTGCTATCACTGACACTAATTATGGGGAACTATTATTTCCATTGACACCAATGATGGGGCACTAATCCTCCTACTGACACCAATAATGGGGCACTAATCCTCCTACTGACACCAATAATGGGGCACTAATCCTCCCACTGACTCCAACGATAGGCCATTGTTACCGATGCCAAGACATTTTCCACTTCTACTGGCCACAGTCTAGCCCCCTTAAAGTCTGAAGGATAATAAACCAGTCCTTTTTTATAAAGTTTGGAGACCCCTGGCTTAGATATAGAGTAGGTCTATCCCCATAAGGAAAGTTTTGACATCTGAGAATGAAGTTCATCCATTGAGTATAGAGATGAAATGCTCATGTGTTTTAAGATATAATGGTGTGTTATGGTTGAGGTCCACTGCAGGAGAGGGTGGGAATTCTATTGTGAGGGTATGCCAAGACCTTCTTCCAACCAGGCCAGCTTTTTATGACTGCTAGCAGTCAGGTTCCAGTATGCCATTTTTTTTTTAATAGAGGTCCTTTTTATAAAAATGCATATACATTATATTTACGACTTGCATTTTCCAGAGATGGTCCTCCTGAACCTAAAACATCAGAATAAATGTGTTTTTATCTCAGGTCTGTACTATCAGGTGGAATGTTTCACACACACTGCTAAATACTACATAACATCTAATGTATCAGTTTGTCGATAAGAACCATGCAGTGCACCATTACCCCCACTGACCTCGTTGGGAGAAGGCATAGATCTCTGCGAGGTGTACATTTCCATTATCAGCCTTTGCCGTAACCCAATATCCAGATCTGTATTAGAGGAATTACTGGAGGCACATGAAACATTCTCTAAAAGCTGGAAAAATGTTCGCCGGTGCCAGCGGAGGTGCGAAGGGCCTTGGCGCTCCCCGGGTTCAGCGTGGATTTTATTAACATGACTGATCTCTTGTCTGCTCTCATTAAACAAAATCTAGATCAGATGTCAGTGGGAAAAAGAGGAATTGGTGAGAGAAATTGTTATTGTATATCACGGTCGTAAAACAAATGTATGCAATAATCTCCCATATCACAACATTCCAGAGGAATGTTTCTAGGCTGACATCACTAATGTGGAGAAAATAACTCCACTCTGGCTGCCTTGGGCTTCACATTGTTTTTTTTTTATGGTACTTTAAAAGTCTTGACCTTAAAAATTTTAATTGCCTAATTCTGTCTACTGTGATGGTTTGTATTACCCCTCTGTACAGATTATACACAAGCTCAGCGCTCAGCATTGTGTCCTCGACTCCTCGTACCCTAAGTTTCTCTGTACTTCCATATACGTGAACCTTAGGCGTGTAGCCCAAGCTCACAATGACTCCATGGCCACAATTGGGCCCGCACCACTGAACCTGGCAGTGTGGCCACCATATATAAACTCAATGCGGAGAAGAAAATTTGATGGAGGGGCGATATGATTAGGAGGAATGGGTAAGAAAAAGGTTTGTAGGAATGGTGTTGAAATTTCTTGTCCTACCTGATTGGTAGTTAGTGTTTAGAAGGTAATTCCTGGAAGGTTATTCTATAAATGAGAAATGTTGCCCCACCCCATCCCGCTATATGACTAGGAGGAATGGGTAAGGAAAACGTTCATAGGAATGGTGGAAGTGCTGACATTTCTGGTCCTACCTGATCGGCAGTTAGTGTTTAGAAGGTCATTCCTGGAAGGTTATTCCAGAAATTAGAAATGTTGCCTGACCCACATGTTGCCCAACCCCGCTACAGTGCCTTGCAAAAGTATTCGGCCCCCTTGAACTTTGCGACCTTTTGTCACATTTCAGGCTTCAAACATAAAGATATAAAACTGTAATTTTTTGTGAAGAATCAACAACAAGTGGGACACAATCATGAAGTGGAACGAAATTTATTGGATATTTCAAACTTTTTTAACAAATAAAAAACTGCAAAATTATTCAGCCCCCTTAAGTTAATACTTTGTAGCGCCACCTTTTGCTGCGATTACAGCTGTAAGTCGCTTGGGGTATGTCTCTATCAGTTTTGCACATCGAGAGACTGAAATTTTTGCCAATTCCTCCTTGCAAAACAGCTTGAGCTCAGTGAGGTTGGATGGAGAGCGTTTGTGAACAGCAGTTTTGTTTTCAGTTCTTTCCACAGATTCTTGATAGGATTCAGGTCTGGACTTTGACTTGGCCATTCTAACACCTGGATATGTTTATTTGTGAACCATTCCATTGTAGATTTTGCTTTATGTTTTGGATCATTGTCTTGTTGGAAGACAAATCTCCGTCCCAGTCTCAGGTCTTTTGCAGACTCCATCAGGTTTTCTTCCAGAATGGTCCTGTATTTGGCTCCATCCATCTTCCCATCAATTTTAACCATCTTCCCTGTCCCTGCTGAAGAAAAGCAGGCCCAAACCATGATGCTGCCACCACCATGTTTGACAGTGGGGATGGTGTGTTCAGGGTGATGAGCTGTGTTGCTTTTACTCCAAACATTACGTTTTGCATTGTTGCCAAAACGTTTGATTTTGGTTTCATCTGACCAGAGCCCCTTCTTCCACATGTTTGGTGTCTCCCAGGTGGCTTGTGGCAAACTTTAAACGATACTTTTTATGGATATCTTTAAGAAACGGCTTTCTTCTTGCCACTCTTCCATAAAGGCCAGATTTGTGCAGTATACGACTGATTGTTGTCCTATGGACAGAGTCTCCCACCTCAGCTGTAGATCTCTGCAGTTCATCCAGAGTGATCATGGGCCTCTTGGCTGCATCTCTGATCAGTCTTCTCCTTGTATGAGCTGAAAGTTTAGAGGGACGGCCAGGTCTTCGTAGATTTGCAGTGGTCTGATACTCCTTCCATTTCAATATTATCGCTTGCACAGTGCTCCTTGGGATGTTTAAAGCTTGGGAAATCTTTTTGTATCCAAATCCGGCTTTAAACTTCTCCACAACAGTATCTCGGACCTGCCTGGTGTGTTCCTTGTTCTTCATGATGCTCTCTGCGCTTTACACGGAGCTCTGAGACTATCACAGTGCAGGTGCATTTATACGAAGACTTGATTACACACAGGTGGATTCTATTTATCATCATTAGTCATTTAGGTCAACATTGGATCATTCAGAGATCCTCACTGAACTTCTGGAGAGAGTTTGCTGTACTGAAAGCAAAGGGGCTGAATAATTTTGCACGCCCAATTTTTCAGTTTTTTATTTGTTAAAAAAGTTTGAAATATCCAATAAATTTCGTTCCACTTCATGATTGTGTCCCACTTGTTGTTGATTCTTCAAAAAAAATTACAGTTTTATATCTTTATGTTTGAAGCCTGAAATGTGGCAAAAGGTCGCAAAGTTCAAGGGGGCCGAATACTTGCGCAAGGCACTGTATATGTTTAGGAGGAATGGGTAAGGAAAAGGCTCATAGGAATGGTGGAATTGTTGAAATTTCTGGTCCTACCTGAGTGGCAGTTATTGTTCAGAAGGTCATTCCTGGAAGGTTATTCCAGAAAAGAGAAATGTTGCCTGACCCACATGTTGCCCAACCTCACTATATATTTAGGAGGAATGGGTAAGGAAAAGGTTCATAGGAATGGGGGATTTTTGAAATTTCTGGTCCTACCTGATTGGCAGTTAGTGTTTAGAAGGTCATTCCTGGAAGGTTATTCCAGAAATGAGAAATGTTGCCCCATCCCGCTATATGTCTAGCAGGAATGGGTAAGGAAAAGGTTCATAGGAATGGTGGAAGTGCTGACATTTCTGGTCCTACCTGATTGGCAGTTAGTGTGTAGAAGGTCATTCCTGGAAGGTTATTCCAGAAATTAGAAATGTTGCCTGACCCACATGTTGCCCAACCCTGCTATATGTTTAGGAGGAATGGGTAAGGAAAACGTTCATAGGAATGATGGAACTGTTGAAATTTCTGGTCCTACCTGATCGGCAGTTAGTGTTTAGAAGGTCATTCCTGGAAGGTTATTCCAGAAATGAGAAATGTTGCCCCACCCACATACCAACATTTAATTTTTGGGGAAAATATGGCCATATGAATGGCATGGCAGCTTAGTGGATTAGAGGGTGTTTGAGGTTTTTTGGAAAAGTTGGGATTGCTACAAAATGAAGGCCCATCTGGTCGTATTATGATGCTTTCCTTTGGCTGGTTTGTTGGTGGATTTACCAGAGGGCTTGGTTATTTGGAGGAATGTAGAAAATGCATTATTTAGAACTGTCCTCCAGCCTGTGAGTTGCATCTGATAAGTGGAGATCTTTTAGGACAAAATATGGCCATAGGAATGTCATGGATACATAGTGGGCTAGAGGGTATTTGAGGCTTGGTGGAAGAGTTGGGATTGGTACAAAATAGAGGCCTATCTGGTCATATTATGCTTTTCTTTGGATGGTTTTTGGTGGATTTACCAGGGGGCTCGTTTATTTGGAGCGATGTTGAAAATACAGAAATAATGTAAATGCAGCGCTTTTAAGAATTTAAACAAAGTCCTTCAAAAATGTCCATAGAGATCTAATGAAGTTAAAGACATAGAAGGCACCTCAAGTGTGTATATAATGATAACCTATTAGTGGTAAAAATAATCTTCCACTTGCACCACATTACACTGAGCCTCTTATCCTCAGTTGTGGACCACCTAATACTAAGTGGTCAAACAGTCCTAAATCACCCACAGAACACGGTCAGACTCCCAACAAAATTCATAGAAGTTATGGCTTAATCGTAGTCTCTCCTCATGGATGATTCCTCCAGAAGTAAGATCACCAAACATACATAACAAACAGGAGAACAAAACTATCTCATGGTGTATTTTAAAAGATCTTCAATATTTATTAAAATAATACAGAATACTCACATCGTATAGGATCAAAAAAGCATGTCATCAAACAATTGTACACGTTTCCAACCAGCCCTTTATGACGTCTGATGATGACCAAACGCGTTGAGTGGAGCTTGGACACGTGACATCACTACGCACAAGGACTGCGGCCATCTGGCTTGCTGGAAACTTTTACAATCGTTTGATGACATACCTGTCAATTTACACTTGTCGGACACACATGTAATCCCTTGATTGCCCCCAAATGGTAACTCCGTCCCAACTAGTGTCATTAATACAGTGTACAGTCTTATATCTGATCACTGTATTAGTGTTTCTATTAACGTCCGGAATTCATTATTTACAGTCGGTATCAGTTAGTCAGTTAGTGACCCTCCCAGCCAGTGTCAGTTAGCACCAGATTGCCGCCACCCTATCACAGTCCCACTATAAGTCGCTGATCACGGCCATTACCAGTATAGGGTCTATAGCTGCCTAAGTTCCAGGAATATATACCATAGTTTGTATTATAGTTTGTATAACATTTACACAATATACACTTATTGGGATTTTGTTTTTACCAAAGACATGTAGCACAATAAATTTTGGTCTAAATGTATGAAGAAATATAATTTTTGGGATATGTTATAAAACAGAAAGTAAAAAATATATATATATTTTTTTTTCAAGATTTTTTGTACTTTTTTGTTTATATAATAAAAATAAAAACCCAGTGCGATCCAATACCATCCAAAAAAAAGCTCTATTTGTGTGAAAAAAAAAATTATATAAATATCATTTGGGTACGGTGTTGCATGACTGAGCAATTATCAGTTAAAGTTGCGCAGCGCTGTATAGCAAAAAATGGTTTGGTCATGCAGTGGGTAGAACCTTCCGGAGGTCAAGGGGTTCAAGCTTGCATTAATTAACCGCTTGCCGACCGCTCACATGGATACTACTGCGGCATTGCGGCTCTCCTGGGACCTACGTCGCTGGACTCCTTCCCCCTCTCAGCGACGCGCGCGCGCCGCCGGAGGCTCGCTCCCACTGTATTCAGTCACAGCGGGAGTCGGGCCAGGGGAGGATAGGCGGTGATCACCGCCTCTCTTCCCTGTTCATCGGGGATCGAGTGAGGAAATACGCCCACTTGTGTAAAGTGGGCGGATCTCCTCTGTGACAGGCAGTGACAGATTACAGGATTCAGCATAGCTGAACCTGCGATCTGTGTCTGTGTCACACAATCCCCTCCCCCCCCACACGTCAGTAAGCATGAGGCATACATTTAACCCCTTGATTGCCAACAATGTTAACCCCCTCCCTGCCAGTGTCATTATTACAGTAACAGTGCATATTTTTAGCACTGATTACTGTAGTAATGTCACTGGTCCCCCAAAAAGTGTCAAAAATGTCAGTTAGGGGTCCGATCTGTCCGCCACAATGTCGCAGTCCTGCAAAAAAAAAAAAAAATGCAGATCGCCGCCATTACTAATAAAAAAAAAATCAATAAAAATGACAAATTTTTCCCGTAGTTAGTAAACGCAATAACTTTTGCACAAACCAATCAAAATACACTTATTGTGATTTTATTTACCAAAAATATGTAGCAGAAAACAAATTGGCCTAAAATGTTAAAAAAAATTTGATTTGTACATTTTTTTGGAGGAATGTTATTTATCAGAATGTGAAAAATATTGTTTTTTTTTTTTTCAAAATTGTCGCTCTTTTTTTCAAAAATTAAAAATCGCTCAAGTGATCAAATAACACCAAAAGAATTTGTGGGGAACAAAAGGACATAAATTTAATTTGGGTACAGCGTCGTACGACTGCACAATTGTCCGTTAAAGTAACGCAGTGCTGAATCGCAAAATATAGCTTGGTCAGGAATGGGGTAAAATCTTCCGGTCTTAAAGCGGTTAAAAATACACTCATTGAGAATTTTTTTGTCAAAGACATGTAGCTAAATACATTTTGGCCTAAATATATGACAAAAATTGAAAATATTGGATATTTTTTAACGGTCAGTAGTAGAAAATGGAAATTTTTTCGCAAAATTTTCGCTCTTTTTTTATTAATATCGCAAAAAATGAAAAGCACAGAGGTGATCAAATACCACCAAAAGAAAGCTCTGTTTGTGGGAAAAAAAGGACATAAATTTTGTTTGGGTACGGCGTTGCATGACCGCGCAATTGTCAGTTAAAGTCGCGCAGTGCCAAGTTGCAAAAAGTGGCCTGGACGTTAAGCAGGAAAATCCTCCGGTCCTAAAGTGGTTAATAACTACAATAACAGTATTCTTTTTAGGGAAGTATCGCCTTTTATGAATAAAAACTGCTCTTAAGTCCCAGTCCAGTGACTTTGCCTAGGCTGAGATGATGTCATTAGTCTGCTGCGGACGGGAGGGGGCATTTCCTCAGTCTCCTTTGCCCTCGGGGCCCTGTTCACCCCTGAGCGTTTTTCAGATCGTAAAACGCTCATCTTTTGAAGTTCCAAAACTCCCAACAAGCAAAATCCCATTCATTTCAATGGCCCCTGTGCACATATGAATGTTTTGTCGCCTGAAGCAAAATGCCTGAAGCTCAAAAAAGCACATGAGCTTCTTTTTTGACAGATTAGGCTACGTTCACATCTAGGCGTTGCTATTTTTACAAAGTTTTACAGGCGTTATTGCAGCATTTTTGTGCAGGTAATAAGGGAAAAAAGGCCTAATGCGCTGCCACTGAAGCAATGATGGAAGTGGTGAATAATTTATTGATTTTATTATATGTATTTTTTAGCACTATGGATTTTTGATATATTAATTTATTGGTTTACATCTCCTTTTCATCATTCACATATTTGGAATTGTATCCTGTTTTGAGACATTTTACGCCTTTTTACCTTTCCTGTTCCCATAGGCTAGACACTTGATATAGTTATGAATATAGCGCCGATTCATTTTCTTTATGCATTTTTGTGCAGGTGTTTTTAGGTTGAAAAGCGACCAATGAAAAAAATAAATAAAAACGCCTGTAATCTGCCAGAAAAGAAGTTCTTGTACTTTTTTTTGGGTGACAGGCACCCTGCGATTCTGTTCTGAATTTTCCTGCAAATCGTTGGGCGACAAATCGCGGCAAAATTGCGCCGCATTTTGGGTGCCATTGCAAGTCACTGGAATTGCACTTCCGTCCCACGATTTGAAATGATTTGGGATCGTGGGCAGAATTGCGGCGATTCTGCCCACGATCTGATACGCCAGTATGTGAACGGAGCCTTATTCAGTTGCTGCTGTCGGATATTAACAGAGTACAGGCAGCAAACAGAGTTCAGGCAAATGTCAGGGGTCCTCATACAGAAATATCTCTAAACTCAGAGAAGAGAAGGCTCTATCCCTAAGGGATATATATATATATACATATATATATATATATATATATACATATATATATATATATATATATATATATATATATATATTTATTTATATATACAGTATATATATATATATATATATATATATATATACAGTATCTATATATGTATATCTATCTAGATAGATAGATAGATAGATAGATAGATAGATAGATAGATAGATAGATAGATAGATAGATAGATAGATAGATAGATAGATAGATCTATCTATCAACAAAAAAAAAAATATATATATATATATATACACACACACACACATATATATATATATATATACAGTATCTATATATGTATATCTATCTATCTAGATAGATAGATAGATAGATAGATAGATAGATAGATAGATAGATAGATAGATAGATAGATAGATAGATAGATAGATAGATAGATAGATAGATAGATAGATAGATAGATAGATAGATAGATAGATAGATAGATAGATAGATAGATAGATCTATCTATCAACAAAAAAAAAAAAATATATATATATACACACACACACACACACACTATATGGTCAAAAGTATTGGGACGCCTGCCTTTACACACACATGAACTTTTATGGCATCCCAGTCTTAGTCCGTAGGGTTCAATATTGAGTTGGCCCACCCTTTGCAGCTATAACAGCTTCAACTCTTCTGGGAAGGCTGTCCACAAGGTTTAGGAGTGTCTATGGGAATGTTTGACCATTCTTCCAGAAGCGCATTTGTGAGGTCAGGCACTGATGTTGGACGAAAAGGCCTGGCTCGCAGTCTCCGCTTTAATTCATCTCAAAGGTGTTCTATCGGGTTGAAGTCAGGACCAGGCCAGTCAAGTTCCTCCACCCCAAACTCACTCACTCATGTTTTTATGGACCTTTCTTTGTGCACTGGTCCAAAGCCTTTGGTGGAGGGGGGATTATGGTGTGGGGTTGTCTTTCAGGGGTTGGGTTTGGCCCCTTAGTTCCAGTGAAGGGAACTCTTAAGGCGTCAGCATATCAACACATTTTGGAAAAGCTCCCAACTTTGTAGGAACCGTTTGGGGATGGCCCCTTTTGCTGATGAGTTTGTTCCCTATGCTAGGGTCACCAGTACAGTATTTGTACATTGATATCATATCCTCCCTCAATCGTCTCTTCTCCAGAGAGAATAAGTTCAGTGCTTGTAGTCTTTCCTCATAGCCGATGTCCTCCAGTCCCTTTATTAGCTTTGTTGCCCTTCTCTGGACTCTCTCCAGTTCCAGCACATCCTTCCTGAGGACCGGTGCCCAGAACTGGATGGAATACTCCAGATGTGGCCGGACCAGAGTCTTGTAGAGTGGGAGAATAATCGTTTTATCTCTGGAGTGAATCCCCTTTTTAATACATGCCAATATTCTGTTGTCTTTGCTTGCAGCAGCCTAACATTGCATGCCACTGCTGAGCTTGTTGTCTACTAGGACCCCCAGGTTAGGCTTGGCTTCTGAGTTTCAGTGAAGGGAACTCTTAAGGCGTCAGAATACCAAGACATTTTGGACAATTTCATGCTCCCAACTTTGTGGGAAGAGTTTGGGGATGGCCCCTTCCTGTTCCAACATGACTGTACACCAGTGCACAAAGCAAGGTCCATAAAGACATGGATGAGTGAGTTTGGTGTGGAGGAATTTGACTGACCTGCACAGAGTCCTGACTTCAACCTGATAGAACACCTTTGGGATGAATTAGAGTGGAGACTGCGAGCCAGGCCTTCTTATCCAACATCAGCGCCTGACCTCACAAATGAGCTTCTGGAAGAATGGTCAAACATTCCCATAGACACTCCTAAACCTTGTGGACGGCCTTCCCAGAGCAGTTGAAGCTGTTATAGCTGCAAAGGGGGGGCCAACTCATTATTGAACCCTACGGAATTAGAGGATGCCATTAAAAGTCATGTGCGTGTAAAGGCAGGCGTCCCAACACTTTTGACACTATAGTGTGTAATTTTGTGTACGCCATTATAACTATTAAGAAATCTTTTTAGACTTTTTTTTTTTCTTTAAATCAGAACTTCTGGCCCTCTGCATGAAATATGACTGAAATTCTTTCTGCATGTGTGAACGCCAGGAATGAGAATCGCGTCTGCAGTACATTATGGCGGCCGAGGAACTCTCACGTCTGGAACATTCCCCGGAGACTCTAATAGAAAAATTAACGAAGAATTCCGCCATCAAAGTTAAACGATTCCTGATTCGTGTTCAGCCTCCGACTCGCTAATGAATCGATGGAGCTGCCGGATGATTAACCGTCCCTCAAGTCTTGCACAGTTGTAGCGGCTCCTCTCCTGGACTGAAACAGCTTCCTCTGATTTCACTGCACACTGTGAGCTTCTCACCGTGTGCATTAGAAGCTGCAGCAAATCACATAGAGCCTCGCCTCATTTCCTGGTTGGAGGATGTCCGGCATCATTCCTTTCCTCCAATACATATAACACCTAACATGAGTGCCAATACATGAAATTGGATCCAAAAGACATTCATTTATATATTGCTTTTTTATCCTGTGCGGAGCAATATGCTGAAAGCCACTCACTTTTGTTGCCAGCGGTTTAGACATTAATGGCTGTGTGTTGAGTTATTTTGAGGGGACAGCAAATTTACACTGTTATACAAGCTGTACACTCACTACTTTACATTGTAGCGAAGTGTCATTTCTTCAGTGTTGTCACATGAAAAGATAGAATAAAATATTTACAAAAATGTGAGGGGTGTACTCACTTTTGTGAGATACTGTATTAAAAACAGCTTTTTTACTCACTTTTATGCAATGTATGCTGTGCATATACTCCACAAGCAGTGAGTTTGTATAATTACATCAATTCCTGTATGCCTCTGCTCTGCTCACGCCCTACGAGTTGCGTCACGCACATGTGGCTTCATCAGGGGGTTGCAGGCAGCATACAGTGTGTCCTTATATAGGATAATTGTATTTACTATTGTGGTGGCCATTTTCCAGTAGTTTCCTATTGGTGTTACAGCTGCCATTTTCCCTTGGTCTAATATGTCTTTCTGATCGGGATGTGTGTGTGCCTGGCCGGTACCTGGCAATCAAATGGGTGGTGGCTTGATCTTATAGCTGTAAAGAATTGGAGTGTAGAAGCGGCAGCGGAGCTGGGGGATACCGGAAGTGATGCACTTAACATCTATATACAGTCAAAAGCCTAACTGAACTTTTAATTGCTATAAATCGGTAAAAAAAAAAAAAAAAAATATGATAAAAACTATATTAAAACAACAAATAAACCTACCATGAATAATTGTGAATGTATAGGTTTAAAAGCACATGTGTATGTGCTGATACAGTTACAATGTGTATTATACCTTGATTGGGATCTATATTATTCCAAATGGTTAGTCACTACTATCAACAATAGACCACTCCCCCAACAATAGATCCTTTCTAGCAACATTTGACCCCCCCCCCCCCCCAGCAACATAAGCCAAACCACCAAACCAGCAACAATAGTTCTCCCAACAGCAACAATACATCCCCCATAGCAACAATAGACTGTATTGCAACTCTGGCAACAAAAGATCCCCCAACAGCCAACAACAATATGCCCCCTCCATCAATGGTAGATCCCTTCCAGCAACAATTAACCTCACCAGCAACATAAGCCCCCCCTCCAGCAACAAAAGATCCCCCACCTGCAACAATAATAGACCTCTGCCATGCAAAAATAGACCCCCTCCAGGAACAATAGATTCCCCAGCATCAATTGACCCCCCAGCACACCCCAGCACTCCTTGTTATTACATACATTCAGTGCTGGAGGTGCCTGAACTGCGTTCCAGCTGAAAAAAAGCCCTGCATAGATATAACAAAACACTGACAACTATATATTAAACAGACCAAAAGTGAGCAAATAATAGAGGTTGAGTGTGCACAGGATTGCACGCTTTTCCACCAGGCACAGAAATGCGCTGCCCTTTAGCAGAGGTGTGGCGGTGCGATGGTGCCGCAGATTTAAGAAAAGAATCAGGATCTTCTTCTCTGTGTTTTTCCCCAAGTAGTGCAGCTCATTGAAGTGAATCCACTGTCCACATAGGATGTGCGGGAATGGTCGCAAATGCGTGCACGTACCTGTATGGTGTGAACCCAGCCTTGGGTTTATATATACTTTAACCACTTCCCGACCAGCCTATAGTCAATTGATGGCTGGGCAGGGCTTTCGTCGATGCGGGTGGACATCATATGACATCCTCCTGCATCGTGCCTCACGCGCGCCCACGGGGCCGCGCCGCTGCGTGATCTGTCATGGGATGTCTCCATCAGAGACAGCTGATGAATGAATACTGTACCGACCCGCTGCCGGTGCCATGGGACCACTGTAACCGATCACAGTAGGTCACAAGGATGGCATCCTTTCAAGCCATCAATTGTGTACATTTGTGTTGCTAGCTGTGATTGGTCACAGTGATCACATGATACAGACTGGGCCTATCACAGTCCATCTGTGCCATGTGAATAACTGTGGCCAATCACAGCTATTTACATCAAAACAAACTGAATGAATCTATTTATTTAATTCAGTAAAATGCTTACTTATAGCAAGGTAACAATGTAATGCACTGCTATAAGCACTGCTATAAGCAAAGATAATGTGTAAAATAAATAAATAAATAAATAAATAAATAAATAAATAACTACTGATCACTTCCCCAGAGTAGTACAATATTACAATACTATATACTGCTCTGGTCAACGTGTGTAAAAAAAAAAAAAATATATATATATATATAAAATGTATATATATATATATATATATATATATATATATATATATATATATATATATATATAAAGTGTGTGTGTGTGTGTATATATATATATATATATATATTTATATTATAAAACTTTTTTTATTTTACACTGCTGACCCCTCCCACAGAAAAAAAGACCCCAAAAAATATTTAAAAAAAGATTTTACTCTATATACACTTTAAATCACAATAATTCTTGTGTAAAAATTATTTAATTCCAGTTTGTGATTAGGATTTTGTGTTGTTTTTATACTATGTTGGTATTGTGTTGTTTGTTATTTCGGGTGGTGTTGGAGAAAATGGTGTATTATTTGCATTTAGTAGTTTGATTGTCTGTTATTTATTCTATCTTGTACTTTAAGGCCTCATACACACTGGACGTTTTTGGAGCTGCTGTTAGCAGCGTCAGACTTTTTTTTTTTGGAGCTGCAAAACGCCCATCCATGTTCTATGGCCTCATGCACACATAGAGCTTTTAGGAGCTCCAAGTGGCATAGGCGTTTTACAGCTCCAAAAAAACCCCCAGGAACTGTGCGTTCTGGAGCTGCAGCTGTAAAAACGTCTGACGCTGCTAAAGGCTGCATAATGTTGCTTAACGTGCGTTAAGCCACGTTATAAGTTTTTTTTCTTCCATTCAAAATCAATGGTTCCCTATGGGAGCCTATTGATTTGAATGGAAGTCGCACCGCAAGTCGGATCAGGGTTATCCGACTTGCGGCGCGACCTGCACTGTGAGAATCTTGAGGGGGAACTCCATGCCAAAATTACGTCATCTGGAGACCCCGCCCCCTTATGTCACAGATGACGTCATATGTGACACAAGGGGCGGGGTCTCCCGATGACGTCATCTGGCGGCCACACCCCTAATGGCTATATAATAAGCTGCAGAGACCGGAGACCGGCATAATCGCCGGAGACGTCGTCGGAGGAGGACCGGAGGAAGAAGAAGAGCCGACAGCAAAAGAGCAGAAGACTGGAGAGGAGAAGACAAGACAAGAAGAGTGGACAGCAAAAGAGCAGAAGACCTGAGAGAAGAAGACAAGAAGAGAGGACAGCAGAAGACCGGAGAGGGAGAAGACGGGATGAAGATTTTTAATAAACTTTCCAAAACGTCTCCTGTCGTTACTTACACACACTGTCTTTTATGGGGTGAATGGGTAGGGGTACAGTGTACCCCATACCCATTTACATAGGGAGGGGGTCCGGGATCTGGGGGGCCCCCTTGTTAAAGGGGGCTTCCAGATTCCGACGAGCCCCCTGCCCGCAGACCGCCACAACCACCGGCCAGGGTTGTGGGGATGAGGCCCTTGTCCTCATCAACATGGAGTCAAGGTGCTTTGAGGTGGGGGGTGCAGAGCCCCCCCTGCCCCAAAGCACCGACACCCCCCATGTTGAGGGCGTGTGGCCTGGTATGGTCCAGGGGGGTGGGGCCGCTCGCTCGTCCCCTCCCCTTTCCTTGCCTGCCGGGCTGCATGCTCGGATAAGGGTCTGGTATGGATTTTGGGGGGGACCCCACGCCGTTTTTTCGGCGTGGGGCTACCCTCAAATTCCATACCAGACCCGAAGGGCCTGGTTTGGAACCTGGGGGGGAACCCCACGCAGTTTTTTCCCCATTTTGGCGTGGAGTTCCCCCTTAAGTTTTTCACAGTGCAGGTCGCGCCGCAAGTCAGATCACCCTGATCCGACCTGCGGTGCGACTTCCATTCAAATCAATAGGCTCCCATAGGGAACCATTGATTTTGAATGGAGGCAGAAAAAACGCTGTTAACAGCTACTGTGGCCAAACGTGCAATAACGCTAGTGGAAAAAGCTACTGAAAGCACGTTTTTACAGCTGCTGTTTCCCGGCGTCAAGTAAACAGCTTTGGAGCACGTTTTTATGACGCCCTGTGTGCATGGAGCCTAATTGTATGGTAGTTTTATTTGTAGTGTAGTTTTAATTTGTTTTATTTGGGGCTAATGGCTGTTATTAGTCATTTTGTTGTGTTTTTGTATCATATTTGGTTTATTGTTGTGATCTTGTGTTGTCTTTGTTAAGTGTGTCTATGTTGCAACAATTTCCCCTTGGGGTTAATAAAGTTTTCTGTATGATATAAATTATATAAATTGAAGTTTAATGACACTAAGTAAAGTAATGTCTTTTGCACTAAATATACTGTGAATTATATATTATTTTGTATACATTTTTTTTTTTGTTGCAAACTCTGTTTATTGAATGTATTATTATTAGCGATATGTTATTTATGTATTATTTATTATAAATAATAAACAAATTATTATTACATAATATTATTAATTTATTATTTTTGTATTATTTGCATGATTTATATCTTATTTATTTATTTTTTTATTATATTTTAACTTCAGACTACGACTGCCGGACTGTGACCCCTCGCAGTGGCCGATTTCCCTCCATAGTCCGCCAGGCATCTTGCCGGGGATCCCGCCTGGGTCGCGGCTGCCTTCTTTTCGTGCTCTGGGATTAGCAGCGAACAAGCTATTATTTCAGTAACTAAACTGGAAGGCTTTGATATTTGCTGCGTGTTTTCTCTGTTCTTTGTTAGTGAAGAATTATTGTGGCTTAATCATTCCCCCCGCAATGAATTTTTCACAAAGGGACCTAAGCCTTGTTTAGACAGCGTGGCCGCCGAGGGAGCCTGGCAGTGCCATCTCAAGCAGCCGGATTCAATTACCCTGTGGGCCCAATAAAGCAATTTAAATCCTTATTAAATATTAACAAAAAAAAAAAAATGTAACGGAGGGGAATGGTTCCAGTCTGGGAATTAAAATCATCCCATCGAATGATATGATCTCGTGGAGTTGAACCATGCAAATTAAAAGGGGTTTAGTATTAAGTGTTCATGGCACGGAGACTAAGTACCTGCAAGCCGCTTAAAAAAGCTTAAATCTAAATTTGTACAAATCATGCATTGGGCCGGGCCGGGCTGGCACTGCCAGGCAGATGTGCCGCTGGAGTTTTAGTGGAGCAGCCAAGCAGAAAAGGCACATCAAATGTACTCAGATGACTCAGACAGACCAACATATATTGTTATAAAAGAAAATATCTTGTATCTGTTTGCCTTGATGGGCCATCCATAAGAGACCGCTGTCCATGGGCCACCGCAGGTAGGGGCAAATGCCCCCCGGGATCTCAACTTCCCCTTTCAAGTGATTGTTAAGCCTCTTTATACCATCCTGTCTGGTCTGTTTATTAATCCTGTGTACCTGTGTGTCTGTATATGTGTTTTTTAAAAATAAGCCGTTCTTTACCAGTTTTCAGAAGGCCGGGCACCGCTCACATGACCCATCGGCTCTCTCCTCTCCCTGTCTGACAGCTGCCTGCAGCGGGCGGGGCCGAGGATTCCTCACTGATGTCAGTCGGAAGGGGAGGAGGAGGGGAAGGGGAGAGGAAAGGAGGAGAGAGGCGGCGGGTCACGTGAGCGGCGAGTGGCGCTCTGAAAACTTGTAAAGAATTTTAAGAATCTTATTTTTATAAAACACAGACACAGGGGCACACAGGATTATTAAACAGACTGTAGACAGGATATGAAACTTTAAATGAAAACTACAGCAGCAGGAGGGGAGGGGGCGGGGCACTGACACAGGAGCAGACAGGCAGGGGGGAGAGAGGACAGAGGAGGACAGGAGGGCTGCGGATGACCGAGACATGTAAACTGACCATGGTGTCAGGGCTCAGCAGCCATGGTATACCGTGGTCAGTTTACAGAGGGGAGGATATAGCCAGGCAGGATCAGCCAGGTATTTTATGTGATAGAAGGGGCTAACAAATGCTTTAAAAATAAATGCTGCTGTTTGCTCTTTAACCACTTGCCGACTGCTCACAGTATATTTACTGCGGCAGTCAGCCCCTCACAGGCAGAGCGACGTAGGTCTACGTCACTAGCCTGTGAGGCTCTGGGGAGCAAGCGCGCGCCCGCGGAGGCGCGCTCCCGCGCGGTCACGGACCCCCCCCCGCGCCTGTGACCGGCGGACCCGATGTCCGCCGGTCACTCGGCGATCGTCGGGGGAGAGGGAGAAAGTCAGGCGGCTTGTGTAAACAAGCCGCCTGTCATTCTCCTCGGTGTAAAGACACTGATCACACGGTTCTACTACGTAGAACCGTTGATCAGTGTCCCTACAGCTCAAGCCACAGCCAATCACAGTTAGAATCACGCCCCTAGGGACACACACAGCCCCTCCCTCTCAAATAAAGTTAACCCCTTCACTACCAGTGTATTTTTGCAGTAACAGTGCATATGTATAGCACTGATTACTGTAGTAATGTCACTGGTAACCCCAAAAGTGTAAAAAATGTCAGTCAAGGGTCCGATCTGTCCGCCCCAATGTCGCAGTACCGCAAAAAAAATCGCAGATCGCCGCCATTACGCGTTAAAAAAAAAAACAACAAAAATGACAAAAATCTTTCCCTTTGTTAGTAAACGCGATAACTTTTGCGCAAACCAATAAAAATACGCTTTTTGCGATTTTTTTTACCAAACATAGGTAGCATAAAACAAATTGGCCGAAAATGTTAAAAAATTTTGAATTTTACATTTTTTTGGGGGGGAATTTCATATAAAAAAATGTGAAAAATATTGTTATTTTTGCAAAATTGACGCTCTTTTTTTGTTTATAGCGCGTGATCAAAAAATCGAACAGGTGATCAAATACCACCAAAAGAAAGCTCTGTTTGTGGGAAAAAAAGGACGTCAAATTTGTTTAGGTACAGCGTCACACGACCGCGCAATTGTCTGTTAAAGTCACGCAGTGCCGAATCACAAAATAACCCCTGGTCGTTTAGCAGCCAAATCCTCCGGGGCTTAAGTGGTTAAAAATAAATACTCAATATAAGTATAATGACTAAGCCCCTCCCCTTCATGACACTGTTGAAAAGAGGCAGAGCATGGGTGACCTTAAAAGGATGCCCCCCCCCCCCAAAAAAAAGTTCTGCGGACGTCCATGCCGCTGTCCCTGAATTCCAAGGACATCTGTTGAGTAAATTCACAACAAAAAAATCCTTTCTTTTTTTTGGCTTCTTAAATCTAACCTCCCGCCTTCCCTTCAGTCTTGCATTGGTGTACAGTCTCCTTTCCTGAACTGAAATGGTTTCCTTTCACCACACACTGTGAGCTTTTTTTTCTAAGGAAAGCACAGTCCTGTGAGTACTAATGACCCTGGGTGGAAGGAGAGACCGTTAGGGGGAGAGAGCTGCTAAAAGTGTTGCATATGCTTTCACATGTGACTGCTGTGAACCGACCACTAAATGTGATTGACTAAGTATTGTCAGGTGACTCCAGAATGAATGCCCATGTAAAGTGCAGCAATTCTGCTCATATGTGTAGACATTCCTTCTTTGGGATATAAAGGTCAGTGGGTGGGAATGTTGTGTGGAGGTCTCTGGTATGGAGTGGGGCACAAGATGACAGGGGGTTCGGCATCAGCAGGAGGGTTAATGTTCTAGCAGGACAGTAGCAGGGGTAGGGACTTGTGCTCCTGGCACCAACTCTAGCCAATCACAGAGCCCCTCTTACAGGGTGCCGAATCTCTTGCCCTGACTCCCACTTGTATTCCTGTGTTGTCACCCCTACACACAAGCTTCCAATGCGCAACATACCTGGTGGTGGAGCCTGACACGTGGAGGTAGGCTTCTCTTACATCTCTGGCACCCTAGTAAAGTGACAGAAGTACCTAAACAAAGAGTGAGCACAAGTGCCTGACTGGCCTCTCATTGCAGGACGCTGAAGAGCAGTGCATGCGTTGCTGAAGAGCAGGCTGTGAGTTGCTGAAGAGCAGGCTGTGCATTGCTGAAGAGCGAGCTGTACTGGTTCGAAGACCCGAACAGTTGATAGGCACAAATCAGCAGGTTTGTATGCAGGTAACAGGGTCAGGCAGTATCTCCTGGGGCAGTATCAGGCAGTGGATTCTTCTTTAGATACGTGACAATTGTTTCAAGTTCCTAGGGAGCTAATGCATCATATTTACCCCTCTGTTATACAGAGAGTCATAAAAGGATGTGAAGATGATCAAGATCTCTGCTGGAGAGCTAGCCAATGTGCCCCCAGGGTAATGACATCCAGGGGAGGACTGGGCCAGGGGGCACGGGGGGCAATTGCCCCCTGGGCTGCTCTGATGCCCTAAAAAAAAGGCTGCACCGCTTCTGCCACAGACATGCCTAAATGATTCCTGGTGAAGAGAAGCAAAACATCCCTGTGGTTGACCTACTGAGTGTGGGTTGAAGACAAGGACAAAGCGCAGGCCCTCCCCCCCCCAGAATGGATGATGTAAACTGTGTCTGAGCAGAGGCCGGGTCCATGCCCCACTGGAGACTCTTCTGCCCCAGCTCCCCCCAACCTCCCCCTGCTGGCCAGGTCAGGAACCTGGATTCAGCAGGTAAGTAGAAAGAATCTGGAGCAAGGTTTCAGCTTGGAATGGGGGCCAGGAGGAGGATTGGAAGAGTGGGGGGGGGGGTCGAGAGAAACTGGGAGGGGGGCCGAGTCGCTGCACCATGGGTCTCTGGTTTGTACTTGCCCCCTGGGCCGAAAGTTGCCGGTCTGCCCCTGATGACATCTTTCAAGGGAGTATAGCAATGGCCAATAAATTGCCGAATTCAACATTTTATTTACAAACACCCTTGCTATCCCTGATTTTTTATCAACACAGTCACACATCATTAGCTCTAATAGAACCACTTCCAAATGAAGAAGTTTGTGGGTCGTTTTAAGGTCCTCGTAATTTCTGGAAGAGGGTGGCAACTTGGGTTGTTCTTTTTTTTTTTTTTTTTCAGATGAGACCCATCATGGTCGATAGCTATGCCCCTAAGCAAACATTTAAAATGATTGTAAAGTCCCATTTTTTTCTCTATAAAAATAACAAACATGTTATACTTACCTGCTCTATGCAGTTAGTTTTGCACAGAGCAGCCAAAATCCTCCTCTTCTCGGGTCCTTTTTCTGTGCTCCTGGCCCCTCCCTCCTGTTCAGTGCCCCCACAGCAAGCATCTTGCTATGGGGGGACCCGAGCCGAGTCCTAGCTCCCTGTGTCCATTCAGACACTGAGCCCCAACCCGGCCTCGCCCCCTCACTCCCCTGATTAGCTAGCTGACTTTGATTGACATTGACAGCAGCGGCAAGCAGCAGCCAGTGGCACCACTGCCATGTCTCAGCCAATCAGGAAGGAGAATATTGGACAGCTGAGATACTCGTGGACATCGCTGGACAGAGAAGAACCTCAGGTGAGTGTTAGGGGGGCTGAGGGAGACACTTGCACACAGAAGGTTTTTTATCTCAATGCATAGAATGCAATAAGATAAAAAAACTTCCGCCTTTACAACTCCTTTAAAGACTTCTCATTAAACAGGGAAAGGGGTTGTGGCCACCTTAAAGGTCTTTCAAAAATTTCTGGATAGTGAGGTTGTGTTATGCCTGGAATAACTGGTCCTTTAACAGGTTGTCATTGGGTCTCCAAGAAGGAGAGGGAAATGAGGATTCACCAAGAAGTATGGAGAGGGTGAACGGAGCGTGATCTGACTAGGTCACATATGTGACCTATATGTATTTTGAGAGGTCCAGTACTGAGTGATGGACCCAGACTTGGTCTATCGGACTGTAAGTTTTGTGAGTTGCTGAATAATAGCTATAGTCCCTGGATGTTAATTTGTTTAATTTTCCAGTAGTCTAACTTTTGTCTGTGTACGTGGCTTT
Organism: Pelophylax lessonae; assembly: GCF_965119305.1. Classification (NCBI taxonomy): domain Eukaryota; kingdom Metazoa; phylum Chordata; class Amphibia; order Anura; family Ranidae; genus Pelophylax; species Pelophylax lessonae. Next base: position 19,057,978 of record NC_138772.1, read on the forward strand.
GGAGTTTGCCTAAGGATGCTCTTCAGATGGATGGCCAAACTGTTGTATCCAGATTTGCATCCAAGAGCAGGTTGGAGTCACCACTGTTATAGTCCTCTCTGCATAGTCCTTGCATCGTCCTTGAATCGTTTCAGCATCTGGATGCAAAACTAGGAGTAGCTGTCAAGTACCTGGTCAAAGGTCGGACTGCTGAGAGGGATCCCCTTGTGGCTGAGTGCAGAGAACCCCCAAATATGGTACAGGGAATGCAGTGGCCAAAGAAGCACGGGTTGCCAGTTGTAGAAGTCTGAAGAGTTGATCACCGGATGGTAGCAGGAGCAGACAGGATGCACTGTAGGACAGGTGTCCTTCAGCAGTTCCAGGCGTACTTGGCAGCAGAGTAAACATAAAACAGTACCAGAAGCCAGGCCAGGAGTCATGCACGGTAGATCAGTCAGGAGCAGAAGCAGATAGCAGGAACGGGACATGCTGGGGTCATACACAGGTAATCAGGCAGCAGTGGAGTCAGTAGTACAAGTCAGGGGTCAGAGCCATGAATGGAGATGGGCAGGTCAAAGGCAAGCCGGGTCAGTAACAGGGAATCCAAGGTCAAAACACAAAGAGGCACAGGAACACAGAGGGTCTGACGATCATCCAGCAATCTGTTGAGCAAAGCAGCAGTCATTTATAGGCAAGGGGGCGCCAATATCTAATACGTTCTGCGCATGCCACCGTGTGCGTGTATTTGAGACACCGCCGCACACCTATTTGCCAAACATGCGCCAATGCGCAGGATACGGCCATGTTGAGTATTAGCAGTACTGCCAGTTCTCCTTTGGACGTTCTCCTGACTGGCCCTGGGGCGAGGAGAATAAATGTTCACCAATTTCCAAAAATGTTTCCGAAAACATATCTACTGGGAGTCTGATAACAATTGGAGTATTTTGGCCACTCTCTTAGATTTAGAAACTAAAATTGGACTATAAACTATTTACTTTTATTAGTTGCAATACTATACGACTAGACGTGTGTCTCCTGGAATAGGAGAATATCAACTTTCTTTACAAAAATTATACAGTGTTTGGGACCTTTTTTCTAGTAGATTTAAAAGAGAAGTATAAGATTTGGGTTTGTCTTAAATCATACTTACCTAGCTGCATGCAGCATTGGTCCGATGCTGCATCTGTCCCCTGCCGGCTCTAACGCTGAGAAATGATCAAACACCGCAGATCAGTGGCGGCCGGTCTATAGGGGGCGCAGGGGCGCCGCCCCCCCCCCCCCCCAATCTCTGTGGCCCAATAAAAAAAAGGAAAAAAAAATAAAATAAAAATTTCAGCCCACTGGGGGTGCTGGACTAACTGGTGGCTATGGGAGGGGGTGGGGTTTTGCACCCCACGTGCTTGCAGCAGAGCCGCCGATTGGCGGCCTTCTGGGGGTCATCGGGGCGCAGAGCAATGCACCCGACACTCCCCACTTTCCGGATGTCTTGGCTGTGATTGGTCCAGTCTCCAGCCTGGACCAATCATAGAGGACATCCCGGGTGACGTCACGTGGGGGGTGGTGCGTGCGTTAGTCATGCACCGTCCCAACGTCACCTTCCCGCCCGCCGTCAGAGAAGAGGGCAGCGGGAGGCACGCATGGAGGAAGAAGACGTCCGGTGTCCTGTCGGGGGACAGGAAGAAGAAGTCGACTCCCGAGCAGCACGCCAGGGATGGTCACAGGCGGCGCGCATGCAGGATGAGGACTCGGAGGAAGAAGACATCTGACCGAGTCCCGAGCAGCACGCCAGGCACGGTGACGGCAGTGGCACCAGAGGTAAGTGAAGTTTCAGGGGGGGACACGCACGCACGCAGGCTGGTCTCTGCATTGAAAGGGGCATGTATACTGGTCACTACATTGAAGGGGGCATGTATACTGGACACTACATTGAAGGGGGCATGTATACTGGTCACTACATTGAAGGGGGCATGTATACTGGTCACTACATTGAAAGGGGAATGTATACTGGTCACTACATTGAAGGGGGCATGTACGCTGGTCACTACATTGAAGGGGGCATGTATACTGGTCACTACATTGAAGGGGGCATGTATACTGGTCTTACATTGAAGGGGACATGTACGCTGGTCACTACATTGAAAGGGGCATGTATACTGGTCACTACATTGAATGGGGCATGTATACTGGTCACTACATTGAAGGGGGCATGTATACTGGTCACTACATTGAAGGGGGCACGTACGCTGGTCACTACATTGAAGGGGGCATGTATACTGGTCACTACATTGAAGGGGGCATGTACGCTGGTCACTACATTGAAGGGGGCATGTATACTGGTCACTACATTGAAGGGGGCATGTATACTGGTCACTACATTGAAAGGGGCATGTATACTGGTCACTACATTGAAGGGGGCATGTATACTGGTCACTACATTGAAAGGGGGCATGTATACTGGTCACTACATTGAAGGGGGCATGTACGCTGGTCACTACATTGAAAGGGGCATGTATGCTGGTCACTACATTGAAAGAGGCATGTACTGTATACTGGTCACTACATTGAAGGGGGCATGTATACTGGTCACTACATTGGTGGGGGCATGTATACTGGTCACTACATTGAAGGGGGCATGTACGCTGGTCACTACATTGAAGGGGGCATGTATACTGGTCACTACATTGAAAGGGGCATGTATGCTGGTCACTACATTGAAGGGGGCATGTACGCTGGTCACTACATTGAAGGGGGCATGTATACTGGTCACTACATTGAAAGGGGCATGTATGCTGGTCACTACATTGAAGGGGGCATGTACGCTGTTCACTACATTGAAGGGGGCATGTATACTGGTCACTACATTGAAAGGGGCATGTATGCTGGTCACTACATTGAAGGGGGCATGTATGTTGGTCAATACATTGAAGGGGGCATGTATGCTGGTCACTACATTGAAGGGGGCATGTATACTGGTCACTACATTGAAGGGGGCATGTATGCTGGTCACTACCTTGAAAGGGGGCATGTACGCTGGTCACTACATTGAAAGGGGCATGCATGCTGGTCACTACATTGAAGGGGGGCCTGTACTGTGGGGTTTGTGCTAGGGGGCCTGTACTGTGGGGTTTGTGCTAGGGGGCCTGTACTGTGGGATTAGTGCTAAGGGGCCTGTACTGTAGGGTTTGTGCTAGGGGGCCTGTACTGTGGGATTAGTGCTAGGGGGTCTGTACTGTGGGGTTTGTACTACGGGGTCTGTACTGTGGGATTAGTGCTAGGGGGGCTGTACTGTGGGGTTTGTGCTAGGGGGCTTGTACTGTGGGGTTTGTGCTAGGGGTTTGTGCTTGAGGGGTTTGTGCTGGGGGGTCTGTACTGTGGGGTTTGTGCCACTCTCAGTCAGTGTATCCCATAATAGGATGTCTCTCACAGTATATCCCATAATAGGGCCCCTGCTCCCTATTATGGGATATACTAGTACTGTGGACCCCTTAATATGTGATATATTGGGAGAATTTGTTCACGCAAACAAAATACAGGGGACAAAATGGGTGGAGTCTATAAGAGGTGGGGCTTCTGAGAAATGGGAGGGGTCAAAATGGAAGGTCGGGGTCTTGCGCCCCACCATCTTAAAACTTCACCAGCTGCCACTGCCGCAGATTAACACCAAAAAAGTGTTAAAAGTAAAAACAACAAGAAACAGTTGACAAGTCCTTTATTAAAAATAAAAAAATAAAAACAAAATAGTGGAGTCATGTGACGTCAGAAGTGGCGGTGCCACCGGGTGACATAACTGGGTTGGGTTGAACAGCCTGACCACATATCTCTCTCTCTTCTCTCTCTCTCTGGACCGGAAGGATTTGCCCCCTTAATGATCGCAATAAGTGTATTTTGATTGGTTTGCGCAAAAGTTATCGCGTCTACTAACTACGGGAAAGATTTATGTCATTTTGTTTTTTTTGTTTTTTTCTCTAGTAATGGCGGCGATCTGCGATTTTTTGTGGGACTGCGACATTGTGGCGGACAAATCTGACCACTAACTGATATTTTTGACACTTTTGGGGGGACCAGTGATATTACTGAAGTAATCAGTGCTACAAATATGCACTGTCACTGTAATAATGACACTGGCAGGGAAGGGGTTAACACTGTGGGTGATCAAGGGGTTAAATGTGTACTTAGGAGCGTGATTATAACTGGGGGGGGGGGGGGGGCGTGGCTTGTGAAATGATCACAGAGACCTGTGTTCCTATATAGAAATGTAGCACCACTCCCAAGGGAGCTGCTGAGTGTGGGTCCCTAGGGGAGTGATTCTAACTGTGGGGGGAGTGGCTTCTGAAATGACCATAGAGACATGTGATCCTATATAGAAGGATCACATGGGCTCTCTGTGATCATTCCAGGGAGAAGAACGGTCAGCTGTGTTTACAAGAGCCGACCGTCCTTCTCTCTCAGCGAGGAACGATCGCAGGTGTCAGGCGGCAATCGGAGCCGCCTTACCCGCGCATCGGCTTCTCCGTTGCCAAGTGGGGGCGGGAGCGCGCCGCCGGTGGCGCGCGCTCGCCCCCTAGCTTCCCGCGCGTGACCGACGTAGATCTACCATTAAAAATAGCGTTATCCATAATTCACATTTTTATTCTCATGGGTCATTGTGTAGGCAGGGCCCCAGTGCACTGCATTGCCCAGGGGCCTATAAGGCTCTTAAAATGGCACTGGGTAGTGGTATTCTGATAGAACACCGGTTAACACAGCTCCGGGGTGGCCGCGGTCTGCATTGCAGAAGGGTCCTGTGCGTCTTTGGCTCTGTTTCAGCTGCAAATTCAGTCAAAAATCCAGACCTGATTTGCACCAGAGAAAAAGAACAGGGACGCACCGGACCCCCTGCTGTGAGCCATGGCCGCAGCAAGTGTGAACCCAGCCTTAAAGTTATAGCGTCTGCAAACTATAATGTAAATCATGATTTTTTTTTTTTTCATACTACTGATCAGCAACTTATAGTGGGATTGCGATAGTAACTGACACTGACCGGGAACTGACCAACTGCCACTGACATCAATAGTGACACTAATACAGTGATCAGTGTTAGTACTGTATACTGTCACTGTACTAATCACACTGGCTGGGAAGTGGTTAAAAAAGTAAAGTCTGGAATTTTTTTTTTCTTTTTGGTTACCTGCAAAGTAAATGCATAATGTGCTAGTATGCAATGCATACTAGCACATTATGTGACACTTACCTGCAAATGAAGCCCGCTTCATCCCTGCTGGAGGCCACATCCATCTTCGCCCGTCTTCCCAGTGCGCATGCGCATACAATAAATTATCTCGGCTTCCGTGAAAAAACCCTACCCTCCTTCCCAGTCCTTAAAGCAGCGGCTTCCCGTCAAAATACCCTACCCTCATTCCCCGGCGGGCCCACAAAAATTTAAAAGTGCCTCCAAACGGAAGAAAATGTATATATATTAATCGAAATGGAATGATAAAAAAAATATCTTTTATATATTTTAAATTTTCCTCCATTAGGAGACACTTTTACATTTTCCTCGACCCGACGGGGAACGAGGGTAGGGTATTTTCACGGGAAGCCGACATCATTTGCAAACCCAAGGCTTTAAGCACTGGGAACGAGGGTAGGGTTATTTCACGGGAAGCCGTTGTAACGTTAAAAAACCCTACCCCATGAAAATTCCCTACCCTCGTCACTTCCGGTTTGAGCCGATCATTTACTGCCTGAGCATGCGCACTGGGAATCGGCTCAGCTGATGCATGACATACGTGCACAGGAAGTGATGAGGGTGGGAATTTTCACGGAGTAGGCTTTTTTTTAACGTTACACCGGCACAGGGCTCTGAAGAAACGGCACGGGTGTCCGTTCCTTCAGAGCGCATGCGCTGATGACGTCATCAGCTGCATGCAATGGAAATATCTCCTAAACGGTGCAAGTTTAGGAGATATTTACAGGACCTAAAGGTAAGCCTTATTGTAGGCTTCCCTATAGGTACAAACAGTACAGGGGGGGGGGGGGGGGGGAAACAGCCACTTTTACATCTAGAATGATCAAGGGGTTAAATGTGCAACTAACAATATGTAATGTGTGTAATGTCTGCTGGTTTTACTCAGTGCCATCTTAAGACCCTTATAGGCCCCTGGGCAATGCAGTGCACTGGGGCCCCCTGCCTACACAATCACCCACGAGAATACACATTACAGGGAACACTATATACTACAAGAGAGTACAACTACTACCTGGAGTATATACCTTACTATATACATATTACAGGGAACACTATATACTACAAGAGAGTACAACTACTGCCTGGAGTATATACCTTACTATATACATATTACAGGGAACACTATATACTACAAGAGAGTACAACTACTACCTGGAGTATATACCTTACTATATACATATTACAGGGACAAATATATACTAGAAGAGACAACTACCTGGAGTATATACCTTACTATATCAGACATCCCAACCTGCAAAAACTCATTTCAGGGAGGTGGCAAAGTCATTTCAGGGAGGTGAGCCCCCCCCCCCTCCCCCACACGTCGCCACTGCCGCCCCCCACGCACGCCTGCGCCACACCCTCCCCTTTCCAATTTAACATTACCAGAGAATAATGAAATGTAATCAGTATACCTGGTCACTGGTGCTGGTCACTGATGCTGGTACTGGTCACTGATGCTGGTACTGTTCACTGGTGCTGGTACTGTACTGGTCTGGTAACTGGTGCGGGTACTGGTCACTGGTGCTGGTACTGGACACTGGTGCTGGACACTGATGCTGGTACTGGACACTGATGCTGGTATTGGTCACTGGTGCTGGTACCGGCCACTGGTGCTGGTACTGGTCACTGGTGCTGGTACTGGCCTGGTCACTGGTGCTGGTACTGGCCTGGTCACTGGTACTGGCCTGGTCACTGGTACTGGCCTGGTCACTGGTGCTGGTACTGGCCTGGTCACTGGTGCTGGTACTGGTCACTGGTGCTGGTACTGGCCTGGTCACTGGTGCTGGTACTGGCCTGGTCACTGGTGCTGGTACTGGTCACTGGTGCTGGCCTCTTCACTGGTGCTGGTACTGGCCTGGTCACTGGTGCTGGTACTGGCCTGGTCACTGGTGCTGGTACTGGTCACTGGTGCTGGTCACTGGTACTGGCCTGGTCACTGGTGCTGGTACTGGTCACTGGTGCTGGTCACTGGTGCTGGTACTGGCCTGGTCACTGGTGCTGGTACTGGCCTGGTCACTGGTGCTGGTACTGGCCTGGTCACTGGTGCTGGTACTGGTCACTGGTGCTGGTACTGGCCTGGTCACTGGTGCTGGTACTGGTGCTGGTACTGGTCACTGGTGCTGGTACTGGTGATGGTACTGGTACTGGCCTGGTCACTGGTGCTGGTACTGGTCACTGGTGCTGGTACTGGTGCTGGTGCTGGTACTGGCCTGGTCACTGGTGCTGGTACTGGCCTGGTCACTGGTGCTGGTACTGGCCTGGTCACTGGTACTGGTGCTGGTACTGGTCACTGGTGCTGGCCTCTTCACTGGTGCTGGTACTGGCCTGGTCACTGGTGCTGGTACTGGCCTGGTCACTGGTGCTGGTACTGGCCTGGTCACTGGTGCTGTTACTGGTGCTGGTACTGACCTGGTCACTGGTGCTGGTGCTGGTACTGGCCTGGTCACTGGTGCTGGTACTGGCCTGGTCACTGGTGCTGGTACTGGTCACTGGTGCTGGTACTGGCCTGGTCACTGGTGCTGGTCACTGGTGCTGGTACTGGTGCTGGTACTGGCCTGGTCACTGGTGCTGGTACTGGCCTGGTCGCTGGTGCTGGTACTGGCCTGGTCGCTGGTGCTGGTACTGGCCTGGTCACTGGTGCTGGTACTGGTCACTGGTGCTGGTACTGGCCTGGTCACTGGTGCTGGTACTGGCCTGGTCACTGGTGCTGGTACTGGTCACTGGTGCTGGTACTGGCCTGGTCACTGGTGCTGGTAATGGCCTGGTCACTGGTGCTGGTACTGGTCACTGGTGCTGGCCTCTTCACTGGTGCTGGTACTGGCCTGGTCACTGGTGCTGGTACTGGCCTGGTCACTGGTGCTGGTACTGACCTGGTCACTGGTGCTGGTACTGGTCACTGGTACTGACCTGGTCACTGGTGCTGGTACTGGTCACTGGTGCTGGCCTCTTCACTGGTGCTGGTACTGGCCTGGTCACTGGTGCTGGTACTGGCCTGGTCACTGGTGCTGGCCACTGGTGCTGGTACTGGCCTGGTCACTGGTGCTGGTCACTGATGCTGGTACTGGTCACTGATGCTGGTACTGTTCACTGGTGCTGGTACTGTACTGGTCTGGTAACTGGTGCGGGTACTGGTCACTGGTGCTGGTACTGGACACTGGTGCTGGACACTGATGCTGGTACTGGACACTGATGCTGGTATTGGTCACTGGTGCTGGTACCGGCCACTGGTGCTGGTACTGGTCACTGGTGCTGGTACTGGCCTGGTCACTGGTGCTGGTACTGGCCTGGTCACTGGTACTGGCCTGGTCACTGGTGCTGGTACTGGCCTGGTCACTGGTGCTGGTACTGGTCACTGGTGCTGGTACTGGCCTGGTCACTGGTGCTGGTACTGGCCTGGTCACTGGTGCTGGTACTGGTCACTGGTGCTGGTACTGGCCTGGTCACTGGTGCTGGTACTGGTGCTGGTACTGGTCACTGGTGCTGGTACTGGTGATGGTACTGGTACTGGCCTGGTCACTGGTGCTGGTACTGGTCACTGGTGCTGGTACTGGTGCTGGTGCTGGTACTGGCCTGGTCACTGGTGCTGGTACTGGCCTGGTCACTGGTGCTGGTACTGGCCTGGTCACTGGTACTGGTGCTGGTACTGGTCACTGGTGCTGGCCTCTTCACTGGTGCTGGTACTGGCCTGGTCATTGGTGCTGGTACTGGCCTGGTCACTGGTGCTGTTACTGGTGCTGGTACTGACCTGGTCACTGGTGCTGGTGCTGGTACTGGCCTGGTCACTGGTGCTGGTACTGGCCTGGTCACTGGTGCTGGTACTGGTCACTGGTGCTGGTACTGGCCTGGTCACTGGTGCTGGTCACTGGTGCTGGTACTGGTGCTGGTACTGGCCTGGTCACTGGTGCTGGTACTGGCCTGGTCACTGGTGCTGGTACTGGCCTGGTCACTGGTGCTGGTACTGGTCACTGGTGCTGGTACTGGCCTGGTCACTGGTGCTGGTACTGGTCACTGGTGCTGGTACTGGCCTGGTCACTGGTGCTGGTAATGGCCTGGTCACTGGTACTGGTCACTGGTGCTGGTCACTGGTGCTGGCCTCTTCACTGGTGCTGGTACTGGCCTGGTCACTGGTGCTGGTACTGGCCTGGTCACTGGTGCTGGTACTGACCTGGTCACTGGTGCTGGTACTGGTCACTGGTACTGACCTGGTCACTGGTGCTGGTACTGGTCACTGGTGCTGGCCTCTTCACTGGTGCTGGTACTGGCCTGGTCACTGGTGCTGGTACTGGCCTGGTCACTGGTGCTGGTACTGGCCTGGTCACTGGTGCTGGTCACTGATGCTGGTACTGGTCACTGATGCTGGTACTGTTCACTGGTGCTGGTACTGTACTGGTCTGGTAACTGGTGCGGGTACTGGTCACTGGTGCTGGTACTGGACACTGGTGCTGGACACTGATGCTGGTACTGGACACTGATGCTGGTATTGGTCACTGGTGCTGGTACCGGCCACTGGTGCTGGTACTGGTCACTGGTGCTGGTACTGGCCTGGTCACTGGTGCTGGTACTGGCCTGGTCACTGGTACTGGCCTGGTCACTGGTGCTGGTACTGGCCTGGTCTGGTAACTGGTGCTGGTACTGGCCTGGTCACTGGTACTGGCCTGGTCACTGGTGCTGGTACTGGCCTGGTCACTGGTGCTGGTACTGGTCACTGGTGCTGGTACTGGCCTGGTCACTGGTGCTGGTACTGGCCTGGTCACTGGTGCTGGTACTGGTCACTGGTGCTGGCCTCTTCACTGGTGCTGGTACTGGCCTGGTCACTGGTGCTGGTACTGGCCTGGTCACTGGTGCTGGTACTGGTCACTGGTGCTGGTCACTGGTGCTGGTCACTGGTACTGGCCTGGTCACTGGTGCTGGTACTGGCCTGGTCACTGGTGCTGGTGCTGGTACTGGCCTGGTCACTGGTACTGGTCACTGGTGCTGGTACTGGCCTGGTCACTGGTGCTGGTACTGGTGCTGGTACTGGTCACTGGTGCTGGTACTGGTACTGGCCTGGTCACTGGTGCTGGTACTGGTCACTGGTGCTGGTACTGGTGCTGGTGCTGGTACTGGCCTGGTCACTGGTGCTGGTACTGGCCTGGTCACTGGTGCTGGTACTGGCCTGGTCACTGGTGCTGGTACTGGCCTGGTCACTGGTGCTGGTACTGGCCTGGTCACTGGTGCTGTTACTGGTGCTGGTACTGACCTGGTCACTGGTGCTGGTACTGGCCTGGTCACTGGTGCTGGTACTGGCCTGGTCACTGGTGCTGGTACTGGTCACTGGTGCTGGTACTGGCCTGGTCACTGGTGCTGGTCACTGGTGCTGGTACTGGTGCTGGTACTGGCCTGGTCACTGGTGCTGGTACTGGCCTGGTCACTGGTGCTGGTGCTGGTACTGGCCTGGTCACTGGTGCTGGTACTGGTCACTGGTGCTGGTACTGGCCTGGTCACTGGTGCTGGTACTGGCCTGGTCACTGGTGCTGGTACTGGTCACTGGTGCTGGTACTGGCCTGGTCACTGGTGCTGGTAATGGCCTGGTCACTGGTACTGGTGCTGGTACTGGCCTCTTCACTGGTGCTGGTACTGGCCTGGTCACTGGTGCTGGTACTGGCCTGGTCACTGGTGCTGGTACTGACCTGGTCACTGGTGCTGGTACTGGTCACTGGTACTGACCTGGTCACTGGTGCTGGTACTGGTCACTGGTGCTGGTACTGGCCTGGTCACTGGTGCTGGTACTGGCCTGGTCACTGGTGCTGGCCACTGGTGCTGGTACTGGCCTGGTCACTGGTGCTGGTACTGGTCACTGGTGCTGGCCTCTTCACTGGTGCTGGTACTGGTGCTGGTGCTGGTACTGGCCTGGTCACTGGTGCTGGTACTGGCCTGGTCACTGGTGCTGGTACTGGCCTGGTCACTGGTGCTGGTACTGGTCACTGGTGCTGGTACTGGCCTGGTCACTGGTGCTGGTCACTGGTGCTGGTACTGGTGCTGGTACTGGCCTGGTCACTGGTGCTGGTACTGGCCTGGTCACTGGTGCTGGTACTGGCCTGGTCACTGGTGCTGGTGCTGGTACTGGCCTGGTCACTAGTGCTGGTACTGGTCACTGGTGCTGGTACTGGCCTGGTCACTGGTGCTGGTACTGGCCTGGTCACTGGTGCTGGTACTGGTCACTGGTGCTGGTACTGGCCTGGTCACTGGTGCTGGTAATGGCCTGGTCACTGGTACTGGTGCTGGTACTGGCCTCTTCACTGGTGCTGGTACTGGCCTGGTCACTGGTGCTGGTACTGGCCTTGTCACTGGTGCTGGTACTGACCTGGTCACTGGTGCTGGTACTGGTCACTGGTACTGACCTGGTCACTGGTGCTGGTACTGGTCACTGGTGCTGGCCTGGTCACTGGTGCTGGTACTGGCCTGGTCACTGGTGCTGGTACTGGCCTGGTCACTGGTGCTGGTACTGGTGCTGGTACTGGCCTGGTCACTGGTGCTGGTACTGGTCACTGGTGCTGGACTCTTCACTGGTGCTGGTACTGGTGCTGGTGCTGGTACTGGCCTGGTCACTGGTGCTGGTACTGGCCTGGTCACTGGTGCTGGTACTGGCCTGGTCACTGGTGCTTGTACTGGCCTGGTCACTGGTGCTGGTACTGGTTTCAGGTGCTGGCTCTCTAGTGCTGCTCTCAGGTTAGGTCACGTGTCTGTCACAGAGTGGGGTGTCACGATGATTGGTCCCGGAGTAGACGATGTGGCTGTAGTAGAGAGCAAAGCCGCTGCTTGCTTTCTGCAGCTCCTCCCACAGGCGGAGTGCATGACTCATATCACTCCGCCTGTGAGCCGGATCTACTTCGGCTCCGACGTGATTTCAATGTGCAGGCTTGCTGACAGCTGACACACTCTCTGCCTGCATCGATGAGTCATCTCATCTGACTCAATGTGACTGACTCATACACACAGCCGGGATATTGCCCTGAGCTTGCGGGTGTCCGTGAGCTCAGGGCGGAAAGCGGGAGTCTCCCGCGACTTGCGGGAGACTTGAGATGTCTGCTATATACATATTACAGGGAACACTATATACTACAAGAGTCTCTTGTAGTATATAGTGTTCCCTGTAATATGTATATAGTAAGGTATATACTCCAGGTAGTTGTACTCTCTTGTAGTATATATTGGTCCCTGTAATATGTATATAGTAAGGTATATACTCCAGGTAGTTGTCTCTTCTAGTATATATTTGTCCCTGTAATATGTATATAGTAAGGTATATACTCCAGGTAGTTGTACTCTCTTGTAGTATATATTGGTCCCTGTAATATGTATATAGTAAGGTATATACTCCAGGTAGTAGTTGTACTCTCTTGTAGTATATAGTGTTCCCTGTAATATGTATATAGACTATATACACATTACAGGGAACACTATACAAGAGAGTACAACTACTACCTGGAGGATATATACCTTACTATATACATATTACAGGGACCAATATATAGTAAGGTACTGTATATCCTCCAGGACAGTTAAGAGAGGTACAAAAAGAATATCAAGCAGCCTGGCAGCTGGGCTGGCTGCCTTACCTTTTTCACAACGGCTGCAGTGCACATGGGAGGAGGTGGGTGGAGCAGGCGGAGGCGGAGCCAGTCTTCTAGGCGCGGAGACCGACGGAGAGGAGAGGAGAGGAGGACGAGCCGACGAGGAGGAGGATCCTCCTCCGAGTCCTCCGCTGCGGCACTGTGCATCATGGGTCTGCTCTGCTAACGTCACTGGTTGCCAGATGCCAATCGGGCTGGCCTTAGCAACCAGTGTCTGTGCAGTGCAGACTCAAGCCACCACGGCGGACAACAAGGGGGGGCCCTAGACCACCAAGGACAGTAATTGCCAGTTTGCCACCATCCATGTGGGGCCCCTTGGCAAGTGGGGCCCCCTTGCAACCGCCGGGCATGCCCATTGGAAAAGACGGCCCTGGTTTTACTAACAGATCTCTTTGTTTCTTATGCCTGCTTTGCTGGGATGAGAAACAGAGAGATTGTTCCTTACAGAGCTTTGTGTTGATTGTCACTCCGGGCTCTGGGCTGTGATTGGCCATCAATCATTGTATGGGACTTGCTGACAGCAGGGGCTCCCAAACCTCGAAGCAGGCAGCGATGTATCAGTATGTCATTTTACCTGACCGGGCCGCACATCCACAGTGCATTTCGGGCGGGTGGTCTGCAAGTGGTTAAAATTTAATTCCAAAGACACAATGAAGCTTTTTATTTACTGACTGATACATCGTTAACCACTTCCGTCCACTCCGCTCCTACATGTAAAAAATCATACGTTTTTTTGCTAGAAAATTACTCAGAACCCCCAAACATTATATATATGGCGGTCATTGTAACTTTTTATGTCACACGGTATTTGCGCAGCAATTTTTCAAACGTGTTTTTTTTGGGGGAAAAAAATGTTTTATTATTAAAAAAAAAAAAAGTAAAGTTAGCCCATTTTTTTTTGTATAATGTGAAAGATGATGTTATGCCAATTAAATAGATACCTAACATGTCATGCTTTAAATTTGCGCACACTTGTGGAATGGTGACAAACTTCGGTATTTAAAAATCTCCATAGGCAATGATTTAAACATTTTTACAGGTTACCACTTTAGAATTACAGAGGAGGTCTTGGGCTAAAATTATTTCTCTTGCTCTAACGTTCGCAATGATACCTCACATGTATGGATTGAACGCCGTTTACATATGTGGCCACGACTTACGTATGCGTTCACTTCTGTGTGCGAGCACGCGGGGACGGGGGCAATTTAATTATTTTTTTTTGTTTATTTTATTTATTTATGTATTTATTTTAAACTTTCCCTAATTGTTTTTCTATTACAAGGGATGTACACATCCTTTTTAATAGGAATAGTGAATGACAGGTCCTCTTTATGGAGAGATGTGGGGTCAATAAGACCTCAGATCTCTACAGCCTGAAATAAAAAAAAAAAAAAAAAATGGTCTTAGCTATGCAGCCCAGATCACAGTAGTATTGACAACTGCCTGGCCGGGCGTGAAGCCATAATGTCGCGCCAGGTCCCCTGAGAGTCATAGAGACTGCAGGGGACCATCTGGCCCTCGTTAATCTCTATGGTGTACTTCCGTCGCTGGCGGATTCTTTCTCCGGCTCGCCGATCGCACAGGTGAGCTGGTAGAAGCACCGGAGGGCAGTGGAGGGGGGGGGGGTGTCCCCTCCTGCCGCCTGTAAGAACGATTAAGCTGCTGAACAGCCGCAATGATTGTTCTTACGGTGCAGGGAATCACTGGCTAATAAAAATTATATCTGAATAATGCCTGCAGCTGCACCCGTCATCTAGATATCCCTACTTATAGCCCAGGAAGTCATATGACGTCCGGTGGTAAGGAAGTGGTTAAATATCTTTTATTTTGTAATACTATATTATATTTTCTTTTATGTAAGCAATATAAGTACCTAAATCGGACTTTGCATCAGCCTCTTTGTACAGCAGAGCTCAGACTGGGAGAGGGAGAGGCAGGGCCGTCTTTAAGGCCCAGGCAGGGCCGTCTTTAAGGCCCAGGCCCAGTCATTGTTGTGGGGCCTAAAGCAGCTGAGCTTCAAGCAAAGAGCTTGAAATGCCTAAGAATAGTTAACAAGTGGATTTGGGAGGACCCAAGAAAATGTTTGCCCAGGGTCCAATCAATATTAAAGACTAGTGATGAGCTTTGTGTTCGAGTCGAACCTAAGTTTGACTCGAACACTGCCTGTTCACCCGTTCGCCGAATGGTGAACAAATGGGCTTCTTTGTGGGAACTTCGAGTCCCCGCATCCTTAATTAATTCAATAGGTGTTATTTAATATCCATAATTAATATTAATCATCCCCTGGCCAGGGAATCAAACCCACAGCCTCTCATTTGCAAGCCCGTTATTCTAGCACCTACACAAACGAGCCAGCTGTTTAACCTTTGACTCTCTCTGCCTAACTAACTTCTATATGAGTTTGACAGCTGTTTTATAGGGCTCTGACGTCACCAGCGTCCCATAATCCACTGCTCAGGTGCAGTGAATAAATTACTGATGTCACGTCAGAAGGGGCGGGGACAATTAATAGGTTTTAATTAAAATCCATAATTAATATTAATCCCCCGATGGCCAGGGGATTCAAACACACAGCCTCTCTCTGCCTAACTAACTTCTATCTGAGTTTGACAGCTCTTTTATAGGGCTCTGACGTCACCAGCGCCCCATAATCTATTGCTCAGGTGCAGTGAATAAATTACTGATGTCACGTCAGAAGGGGCGGGGACAATTAATAGGTTTTAATTAAAATCCATAATTAATATTAATCCCCCGATGGCCAGGGGATTCAAACACACAGCCTCTCTCTGCCTAACTAACTTCTATCTGAGTTTGACAGCTCTTTTATAGGGCTCTGACGTCACCAGCGCCCCATAATCTATTGCTCAGGTGCAGTTAATAAATTACTGACGCCAGTAATTTATTCACTGTACCTGAGCAGTGGATTATGGGGCGCTGGTGACGTCAGAGCCCTATAAAAGAGCTGTCAAACTCAGATAGAAGTTCGTTAGGCAGAGAGAGTCTTGGGTTAATCAGCTGGCTCGTTGGTGTAGCTGGTAGAATAACGGGCTTGCAAGTTAGAGGCTATGAGTTTGAATACCCTGGCCAGCGGGTGAATAGACAATAGTTAATAGACACTTACATTTAAGCCTTTAAAATGAGGATTTGTGATTGTTCATGTTCGTATGTTCACTAGAACATTTCCCCTGTTCGAGATGTTCTGGGCAGAGGTAAGTAATAAGTTGTTCTGCAGTGCTAAAATGGGACATGCTGATAGGAGGAGAGAGCAGAGTGATCGAAAGATGAGCTCATCCAACTGCTGCTTCTTCTTTCACTGTCCATTCACAGGTTTTGGGGGAGGGCCAAGTGTTACCTAATTGCAGTAATACAGTGCGACAGAGTAAATCTTGGGACTGGATGGACAGAAATAAAACTCTTTTGGCAGGTAAAACAACCACACATATATATTTAATCTGAGTATTTGAATTGTTTGCCTAGAGTCCACCTTTAAGATTTTTTAATTTTTTATTTTGGCAGCAGAGTCACAGACGTTGTGCCCCCCCCCCCTCCCCCGGCTGAATTCTTGCAGAGAGGGGTAGCCCGTGTTCCGGAATGCTGAGACTGTGGGAATCACTACCCCGCGCTGTTTATTTTGGCTCGGCAGGCTCGGTAATAGATCTCGATACCATTAATTAGCCACTTTACGGCCGCGCTTATTCCTGATGTTTAATTTTTACGGTAATTCAAGTTTTTTCTCTCTCTCTTTTTTTTTTTTTTTTAGTGCTGAGACATAAAATAAAAATATTGGACAGGCCTTAAAAAAACTAATTACGGGGCAAATTAGCTGCAGTATTTACGTCTTGTAGGTCCAGACTGATTTAACACCCGTATAGACGTTCATTATTTGTAATGCCACACTAATTTCCTCAGGATTTAGTGCGCACGGCCCCGCGTTCGCCTCCGCCAGATTCCCCCGCTCCGAAACTGAGTGTTGTGAAAGCGGAGTGAGTTATGAACGCGCCACGGAGCGGGGTAAGGAATAAGAGGCTGCGCCGAGATTACCCCCGGTGTAAAACACGGCCGAACGGATATTAATAATATTTAATGTTGGGAAGGTGACAACTGATGTGTTGCTCTTAGCTCGTTCTCCGCAGTTCACCAATCCGTCCTCCGGGGGATTCCATCAGCTGTTAGGAAACGAACGTTCGCTGTGATAACCGGGGAACAGCAACAATAATACATTCCAATGTTGATATATATTACCATACATTCCGGGATCCAAAAACAGGCACACTTCTGTATGTTACTTCATTCGTTAGAGATACAAAGTAACAGCTACAGTTCCGAGCATACCATATATTACCAAAAGTATTGGGACGCCTGCCTTCTCACGCACATAAACTTTAACCAGTGGCTGACTGCCAGATATACGTCGGTCGCGCGCCTGCAGTTAGGGGGCAAGCGTGCGCTGCCAGCGGCATGCTCCCGATGCATGGGGCAGTCGGTACTTCGATGCATGGGGCAGGCTGCTCTGATTCCTGCCTGACACTCAGGATCGCTCCCCGCTGAGAGAGAAACACAGCTGACCGTTCTTCTCTCTGGAATGATCACAGAGAGCCTGTGATCCTTCTGTAGCACCCTCCTAGGTAGGTGCTAGGAAAAAGCATATATTGGCCCTGTCTGCTTATCAGGGGGGGGGGGGGCTGGATCTGTTAGCTATCCTGTTGAGTCTCCCCACTGTATCCAATGAGATATCTTGTTGGACAGTGGAGGAAACCTAGCCAATTGCATACCAGGGTTTATGACTGTCCCAGTGGGCGGGGTTTGCCGCAATGCACCCTGGGATTGGAAATAAATCTGTGGGGAGCATGTGACAGAGTGTCTTTTGGCGGGAGCATCAGTCCCGGGAGGAGGTGACGGCTGTCTCTCTTCCTGTAAGAAGTGTGAAAGTGGTCCAGGCAGTTGGCCTAGGGACCAGAGGTTGAGCTGGGCTACAAAGGGATCCAGAGTTGCTGACCGAGTGGAGCTGCTGGGTAGAGATCTTCAGGAAAAACAGTATGGTTAGTACTCAAGTTATGCCCAGGGGTCTGCCTAGGAGAGGGGACCACTCCAGAGAGGTCAAAGGGGATCCTGGAGCCAGCTATCCAAGAGTGTACAGTAAAGGGGGTGCCAAGTGGAAAAGCCCTGAAGTTTGGGGAGCAAAAGGGGGCGCCAGGAAGGGCCCTGAAGTTTGGGGAGCAAAAGGGGGTGCCAGGAAGGGCCCTGAAGTTTGGGGAGTAAAAGGGGACGCCAGGAAGGGCCCTGAAGTTTGGGGAGTAAAAGGGGGCACCAGGAAGGGCCCTGAAGTTTGGGGAGTAAAAGGGGGCACCAGGAAGGGCCCTGAAGTTTGGGGAGTAAAAGGGGGCACCAGGAAGGGCCCTGAAGTGTTCAGCAATACAGTTTGCATTAAAGTCAGCTATCTCAGGAAGGAGTACTTTTGGGAGCTCAAGGCGACTTTTCCACAGTCAGAGGTGAAGTTCTAGTAACTGGCCTAGCCGAGGCCAGCATCAGTCAGCGTTAACCAGCGTCAGTCAGCGCTAACCAGCGTCAGTCAGCGTTAACCAGCGTCAGTCAGCGTTAACCAGCGTCAGTCAGCGCTAACCAGCGTCAGTCAGCGTTAACCAGCATCAGTCAGCGCTAACCAGCATCAGTCAGCGCTAACCAGCGTCAGTCAGCGTTAACCAGCGTCAGTCAGCGTTAACCAGCGTCAGTCAGCGTTAGATGGCCGCCGGATCCTCCTCAGCAACAAGCTGAGCTTGGCTGGCGTGGTGCTTGTTGCTGAGGAGGATCCGGCGGCCATCTTTTTGGAGTCCAGAGCTACTGATCTGCATACATATCGTTCCATGCTGTGTTTTACTGGATAATGTGTAAGTGGCCAATTTTACTTTCAATAAAACCTTAGTCTTATGTACTATACCATGAGGAGTCTGCCGTTATATCTCTGATCTGAGGTCTGTCATTCACTGAGACTGGGCTGCTTGACTTGGAAGATTTTTGGATCTGGGATCGGCTCCACATGAGTGATTGTTTATTGGGCACGCTTGACTGATCTCTGTAATGGGGGTCTGTCAGATCCGGTAAGAGGCTTGGACACCTGGTGTTTGCTGGTGGTGGCTTCTAGATTCACAACTTACAATTTTTACTCTGTCTGTTCCTGGGATTCCCCATTCATTCATATGTGTGTGGACTTCTTATGAACTTTTACTCCCCAATTAACTGTATTGGTGATCAAGGGGTTAAATGTGTCCCTAGGGGCGTGATTCTAACTGTGGGGGGGCGTGGCTTATGAAGTAAATACAGAGACATGCGATCCTATATAGCAGGATCGCATAGCCTCTGTGATCACTTCAGGGAGAATGACAGACGGCTGTGTTTACATCAGCCGTCTGTCCTTCTCTCTCAGCTGCGGGAGATCGCGAGTGGCCGGCGGACATCAGAGCCACCAGCAGGGGCGGACTGGCCTGGGGGGAAAGGTGGCAATTTCCCCCTGGGCCGCCTGGATTCCCTGTAAATGGGCCACTGTGCTGGCACATGTTCGGTACTGGTGGTGTGCTACTGCTCGGGCGGCTCCAGCGCGGGGTTAACAGAGTGGAGGAGCAGTGACAGAACGCCTCTCTCACTCACTGCAGCTACGAGCCGAGCCACCGATGTGTCCTGTGACAGGGCTGAGAGTGTTACAGCCCTTCCCCCCTCCTCTACACAAATAGGAGAACAGATCTGCTCTGTCTCCTCCCGCCCCTCTCTCTCCCTGTGCACGCTGGAAACTTCGGATCCTAAACATGATGAATCCGCTGACTGAGCCAGTGAGGCTGCTGCTGGGACTGTACAAGTGAGTGATCTGTGACCACACTCTCCCCCATTTACTTTTTCTTCCCACTCCGTCTCTCCAGAATGCCTCTGCCTCTCCCCCAGCCTTGTTTAACCACTTGCCTACTGGACACTTTCACCCCCTTCCTGCCCAGGCCAATTTTCAGCTTTCAGCACTGCCCCTCTTGGAATGAAAATTGCGCAGTCATGCTACACTGTACCTATATGACATTTTTATCATTTTTCCCCACACACAATTCAAGCTTTCTGTTGGTGGTGTTTGCTTAAAAAAAAAAAAAACACCCAAAAAATGTTTTTAACCACTTGCCAACCAGCCGCCACATTTATACGGTGGCAGGTCAGCAGGTTACCACGTACGGCGGCAGGGCCGGTGTTCCGTGAGAATTACCTACCCGTGAGAAAAACCTACCCCTCGTCACTTCCGGTTCACGGCACTGTATGGAATGCAGCCGTTACATTAAAACAACTGGGCTGCAATACGAATCATCTCCGCTCCTGTCCCGGTCACTTCCCTGCTCTCGGCAAGTAAATATAAAAGCGGCGGCGGGTGTATGTAAACATAAATCACGGAGACGCCAGCCGCTTTTATATTTACTTGCCGAGAGCAGGGAAGTGACAGCCACAGGAGCGGAGATGATTCGTATTGCAACCCCGCTGTTTTATTTAACCGCCGCGTGGGTAGGTTTTTCCCACGGTACACCGTCCTATTTCCATACTAGTGCGCATGCGCACTAGTCAGCTCCTCTGTCGTCCCTTTAGGTATCCGGCCCTGTGAGCATGCGCACTGCTGCGCTGCTCAGCTGTTCCGGGCCGGAAGTGACGAGGGGTAGGTAATTCTCACGGGGTAGGTAATTCTCACGCTACACCGGCCCTACCATGGGTCCCGGTGGGACCATGGGTCCCAGGCGGCCCGCCTCTTCTCTCCTTTGCCTATCGCAAAAAAAAAAAAAAAAAGGTCCACGGCTGGCACGACATGCACACTGCGCATGCGCCGCCAGCGCCGCCACTCGGGAGAACTAATAGATGTTCGGCTATTATACGACCATCTATTAGTTCTCCCGAGCGGCGGCAGCGGCGCATGCGCAGTGTGCATGTCAGGCCGACCGCGGACGTGTTGACGTGTGGCGCCAGGCGGCGCCATTTTTAAATCCTAAGGCGCCCTTTAGGAACAGGTAAGTGAGACTGCACACTACCTGTCATTATGCGGGGCTGCAGGCATACTACAGAAGATGCAGTGCTGCGGGCATGGTACATGCCCGCAGCACTGCATCTCCTGTAGTATGCCCACAGCCTGCATTCTCTTGTACCAAGTCCGTCTCCTGCACCATGCCCACAGACCCTGCATTCTCCTGCACCATGCCCGCAGACCCTGCATTCTCCTGTACTATGCCCGCAGCCCCGCATTCTCCTGCACCATGCCCACAGACCCTGCATTCTCCTGTACTATGCCCGCAGCCCCGCATTCTCCTGTACTATGCCCGCAGACCATGCATTCTCCTGCACCATGCCCGCAGACCCTGCATTCTCCTGCACCATGCCCACAGACCCTGCATTCTCCTGTACTATGCCCGCAGACCCTGCATTCTCCTGCACCATGCCCACAGACCCTGCATTCTCCTGCTCCATGCCCGCAGACCCTGCATTCTCCTGCTCCCCGCAGACCCTGCATTCTCCTGCACCATGCCCACAGACCCTGCATTCTCCTGCACCATGCCCACAGACCCTGCATTCTCCTGTACTATGCCCGCATTCTCCTGCACCATGCCCGCAGACCCTGCATTCTCCTGTACTATGCCCACAGACCCTGCATTCTCCTGCACCATGCCCGCAGACCCGCATTCTCCTGTACCATGCCCACTGCCCCACATTCTCCTGTACCATGCCCGTAGCCCCGCATTCTTCTGTACCATGCCCGCAGCCCCGCATTCTTCTGTATCATGCCTGCAGCCCCGCATTCTCCTGTACCATGCCTACAGCCCTGCATTCTTCTGTACCATGCCCACAGCACTGCATTCTCCTGTACCATGCCCGCAGCACTGCATTCTCCTGTACCATGCCCGCAGCCCTGCATTCTCCTGTACCATGCCCACAGACCCTGCATTCTCCTGTACTATGCCCGCATTCTCCTGCACCATGCCCGCAGACCCTGCATTCTCCTGTACCATGCCCGCAGACCCGCATTCTCCTGTACCATGCCCACTGCCCCACATTCTCCTGTACCATGCCCGTAGCCCCGCATTCTTCTGTACCATGCCCGCAGCCCCGCATTCTCCTGTACCATGCCTGCAGCCCCGCATTCTTCTGTACCATGCCTGCAGCCCCGCATTCTCCTGTACCATGCCTACAGCCCTGCATTCTTCTGTACCATGCCCACAGCCCCGCATTCTCCTGTACCATGTCCGCAGCACTGCATTCTCCTATACCATGCCCGCAGCACTGCATTCTCCTGTACCATGTCCGCCACCCTGCGTTCTTCTGTACCATGCCCCCAGCCCTGCAGGGCACTGTGGCACTATAGACAGTAGAAAGCCTGGTGTGCTCATCTGCCCAGTGTCTACTGCTCTGTCCTGCTCCTGCTGTCACCCCGTACACACTCACACCCCTCTGACTGCTTTCATAGTCCTATAGAATGTGGGGGCCTCTTGGAGGGCGTGAATTTTTTTTTTTGGGGGGGGGGGGGGCAGCATTTCATTCTCGGACCCAGGCAGCACAATCTCTTGGGCCAGCCCTGTACGGCGGTCCACAGGAGCGATCCTGGGGACGTGCGCCCACTCACCAGCAGGGAAGCCAATCCACGGGGGCCAGCAGCCACAATTGCCACCAGGCGCCCGCAATCACTCCCCTGGAGAGAGAACGGCAGTCTGCCGTTGTAACATGGCAGACCATTGTTCTCTCAGAAATCAATACAGGGCTCCTGTGTTCCCCCTATTTAGGAACACAGGTCTCTGTGTTCATTTCACAATGCCATCCCCTCTAACAGTTAGAAAACACCCCTTAGGCTCACACTTAACCCTTTGATCGCCCCAGGGTTAACCCCTTCCCTGACAGTGTCATTATTACAGTAACAGTGCATATTTTTAGCACTGATTACTGTAGTAATGTCACTGGTCCCCCCAAAAGTGTCAAATGTCAGTTAGGGGTCCGATCTGTCCGCCGCAATGTCGCAGTCCTGCTAAAAATCGCAGATCGCCGCCATGAATAGTAAAAAAATTAAAACAAATAAAAATGACATAAATATTTCCCCTAGTTTGTAGACATGATAACTTTTGCGTAAATCAATCAAAATACGCTAATGTGGATTTTTATTTACCAAAAATATGTAGCAGAATAGAAATTGCCCTAAAATTATGAAAAATGTTGATTTAAATTTTTTTTTTATTGGGAATTTTATATAGCAGAGAGTGAAAAATATACATTTTTATTTTTTATTTTTTGCAGAATTGTTGCTCTTTTTTTGTTTATAGCACAAAAAATGTATTTTGGGTATGGCATTGCACGACCGCGCAATCGTCAGTTAAAGTAACACAGTACCGAATTGCAAAAAATGGCTTGGTCCTTAAGGGGGCAAAACCTGCTGGTCCAGAAGTGGATAAAATGTTTTTCTAGGTAGCACTGATGTGGAGGCACTAATATGCCGCACTGATGGGCACTGACAGGTAGCACTGATGTGGAGGCATTAATATACCGCACTGATAGGTGGCACTTATCTGGAGGCACTAATATGCTGCACTGATGGACGACACTGATAAGGAGTACTAGCAAGACACTGTGTTGCTCCAGGACAAAAAGCCTCCGTTGAAAGTTCAGCCTCAGAAAGGAAATTCAGGTGCACGCCCTGGTTGCAACAGAAGCATGTGGAAGAAATGGACTGGATGATGGCACTCCAAAAAATTAGTCCTTTATTGAAGAAAAAAAAGATACAAAAATACAAAGGATGATCATACCATAGCGGAGATGATGACACTGGCAGCTAATGCATTTCACACCCAAGCTGGTGCTTAGTCATAGCATGATTGGAGTGCCGCCATCCAGTCCATTTCTTCCACATGATAAGCAGTACTGTTTTGCACTGATGCAATGATGGGCAGCACTGATGGGCACTGAAAGGCAGCACTGATTGGTGTCACAGATAGGCACAGACTGGCGTCACCTGCTGGGCAATGCTGAGGCTGCACTGTAATGCTGTGCTCTGATTACCTGTACAGGTCTCCCCTGCGAGGAGATGCCGCTGATCTGGCTCTCCACATTTACATGTGATCGGCTGTGATTGGACACAGCCAATCACATGTGTAATGTGCTGCTGCATCGGCTCTTTAACAAGATCGGGGTCATGCCATGTCATATTTGTCTTGCTTCATAACATCAATACCCAATATAAAACCAGGTGGGCATGGATGGAGAGCTGATTCAGTGGTTCAACGGGCCACTTGACTAGACTTGCCCTCCAGGCCTAAGGCTGCCAGCCCTCCCCTGGCCACCAGTCACATGCAATGGCTCCCCAGCTAGCGAGCGGGGATGGGAGCGTGCCATCGGCAGCGCGCACTCGCACCCCTTGAGTCTCCTGAGCGAGCGACGTAGGGCTACGTCACTTTGCCTAGGAGTGGGTGCCTGCCACAGTAAAACTGCGGCGGGCGGAGCTCAAGTGGTTAAAGGTACTGTTGTTGCTAGCGGTAACCCAGGGGGACCCACACTCAGCAGCTCCCTTGGGAGTAGTGCTACACTTCTATGTAGGATCGCAGGTCTCTGTGATCATTTCACAAGCCACGCCCTCCCCTAGTTAGAAACACGCCCCTAAGTACACATTTAACCCCATGATCACCCACAGTGTTCACCCCTTCCCTGCCAGTGTCATTATTACAGTAACAGTGCATATTTTTAGCACTGATTACTGTAGTAATGTCACTGGTCCCCCCAAAAGTGTCAAAAATGTCAGTTAGGGGTCCGATCTGTCCACCGCAATGTCGCAGTCCCACTAAAAATCGCAGATCGCGGCCATTACTAGTAAAAAAAAAACAATTTTTTTTTTTACCAAAAATATGTAGCAGAAAACAAATTGACCTAAAATGTTAAAAAAAATTTGATTTCTAATTTTTTTTTTTTTTTTTGGGGGGAATGTTATATAGCAGAATGTGAAAAATATTTATTTATTATTTTTTTTTTTTTTCAAAATTGTCGCTCTTTTTTTGTTTATAGCGCAAAAAAATAAAAATTTGCACAGGTGATCAAATACCACCAAAAGAAATCTCTATTTGTGGGGAAAAAAGGAGATCAATTTTATTTGGGTACAGCGTCGCATGACCGTGCAATTGTCCATTAACCACCTTAGCGGTAATCCCGAGCGTGACTCGGGGTTGATTTTTCATTGCAGGAGCGGTAACCCCGAGTCACGCTCGGGGTGGATTGCAGAGAGCGCAGCGGAGCTTCTCTTACCTTATCCTGGCGATCCAGCGATGATCTCTCATTGCTGCGACCGCCAGCCGAGAGTCCCGCCGCTCCTCCGTCCCTCCGTCGGTACGATCACTTCCTAGTTCCCTGCAGCAGCAATGCTGCATGGGAGCGGAACTAGGGAGGGAAATTCAAAAAAAAAAAAAAAAACGTTGCACAAAACACAAAACACACTTTATATTATATTATATATATATATATATATATATATATATATATATATATATGTATATATATATATATATATATATATATATATATATATGTATATATATATATATATATATACATATATATGCATATATATATATACACTGGTATATATATATATATATATATATATATATATATATATATATATATATATATATATATATATATATGCGTATATATATGCATATATATATATAAAATTATATTATTGATTCAATTATAATTCATGCGTTATATATTATATATATATATATATATGTGTGTGTGTATATATATATATATATACACACACACACACATATATCTATAAATAATATATAATGCATGAATTATAATCTAATCAATAATATAATTTTATTATATATATTATATATTAAATAATAAAATAATATTATTCATTCGATTATAATTCATGCGTTTGTGTTTCAAATTTATCACATCTGGGATGTCTACTAGAGTCTTGTTTTGGTCAGGTTTAAGTCAGTAATTACTAAGAATTGTAGGCCTATAATACATAACGCCAAATTTCCATGAAAAGAATTGTACCGCTTTTGGTATGTAATTCCTGACATAATCATACCGCCAGGGAGGTTAAAGTAACACAGTGCTGAATTGCAAAATATGGCCTGGTCATTAAGGGGGCAAATCCTTCCGGTCCAAAAGTGGTTAATGGAATTCCAGTCTTAGGCCCCTTTCACACATGCTGTCCGTTTGTCCGTTTTTCATCCATCCATTGACGGATGAAAAACGGACATCAATGTATCTCTATGTAAAAACGGATGACAACGGATGATCATCAGTTAACATCCGTTTTCTGTCAATGTCCGTTTTTTTGAACGGATGAATGCCCTATTTTTCATCCGTCAAAAAAACGGATCGAATGAAAAACGGATAACAATTGACGAAAAACAGATAAAAAACGGATGAAAAACGGATGGAAAACTGATACATTTTGACGTGACTGAACTAATGAACTGAACGGACCGTATGTGCCGGTGTTCTAAAATTTTGTCGGACCCGTGAAAAAATCGGACCTCGTCACTTCCGGCTACAGAGCGTCACAAAACAGTTGATAGAAGTCGTCCGTGCGCATGCGCAGAAGACATTTTTCGAGGTTTGGCAAAATTATAACAGAGAACGGACAGCTGATTGAGAGAAGGCGGGGCTGAGGTGCGACGGGACGGAGGCACATCTGCAGAGCTGGCGGAGGAGGCGGGACGGAGGCGCGGCCGTGTAATATATGCAGGGCTTAAGCGACTCCCTGTTTTATTATCTTTAGTAATTATCGTATTATTTATCCTTCGGATTTCATGACATTTAGTATTTCTATAATGCAAAATAAGAAATACTAAATGTAATGAAATCCTAAGGATAAATAATACGATAATTAGTAAAGATAATAAAACAGAAGGAGTCGCTAAAGCCCTGCATTTATTACACGGTCGCACCTCCGTCCCGCCTCCTCTATTCAGCTCTGCAGATGACGCGGCGGTGTCTTCCGTCCCACCTCAGCCCCGCCTCCTCTCATTCAACTGGTCGCTCTGTGTTATAAGTTTACCAAACCAAGATAATGTCTGGTGCGCATGCGCACTTGAGACTCCCATGACCGGAAGTGACGAGGTCCGATTTTTTCACGGGTCCGACAAAATTTTACAACACCGGTTCACACTCATGCGAGTGCGTGAAGGCTGCAAATTCGCAGCCTGTTCCCGCATCGCACACGCACCCCCGGCAGTTCACACTGCCATATGCGATACGCAGGGGGTGTCAATGTAATCTTAACGACACCCCCAGTTTGATCGCATATCGCAGTGCGATCGTGCAGTTCGCACAGGATCGGATCGCACAAGTGTGAACCGCTCTGCGATCCGATCCTGATGCGGCTAGAAAAAAGGGTCCCTGTGCGTGTTTGGTGCGGCTGCGGTGCGAATTTAGCCATACAGTTTGTATGGCTAATCTCGCACCGCACAGCCGATCGCATGTAATGTCGGAAGCAGTGCGCTCCGACATTACATGCGAACCCCGCACACGCACAAGTGTGAACCGGGGCTAAATGTGAAAGGGGTCTTTCACACTATCCGTCCGTCGGCAGATTCCGTTTTTCTCAGCGGAGGATCGATCCGCCGATCCCTCGCTGAGCAGAAGGATGACAGCTGTGTCTCCGCGCTGTGTGCAGAGACACAGCTGTCAGTTCCCCATGCATCTCTATGGGGGAAATCGGATGGGAACGGACTGTCGGTCCATTCTCATCTGATCCCATCCGATCCGCTGGATGGATGGAAAATAGGGTTTCCATCCGTCCAGATTTGACGGATCGGATCGGATGTCAGTGGACATGTCTCCGCTGACATCCTATCCCCCATAGAGATGCATGGGGGGACCGTTCAGATCCGCCAAAAAAACAGACAGGCGGATCTGAACTTTCCGCCTGTGTGAAAGGGGCCTTAAGCTGGATACACACTATACATTTTACTTTAGATTTTTTCCTTTAGATTTACCAAAACCATATAATACGAGGTCAGACCTAAACACTTCAATTTGTATGCAATCAAACCGGCCCTACTACTACATAGTTGAAGGTAAATCTAAAGGAAATTGAACAACAAAAGTTGTATAGTGTGTGTATATATAGTGTGTAATGTATCCAGTCTTAAGCCTCGTACACACGTACCGATCGTCGGCCGAACGATTGGCCGTCTTTTGTCCGGTGCTGTCCTGTCGGCTGAAAACTGCAAAAGACTGCACACAAATTTTGTCGGCCAACAACCGCCGACTGCAGAAGTGATGTCATGTGATGGTTAACTTTCCTTGTCTTTTTTCTTTTCTGAGCATGCCCAGTCTTGCAAATCTGCTGTCTGTCAGCCGAATTCTGTACTGACTGGCGAACAATCGGCCGTTCTGGTGTTGGCCAACAAAAATTTTAATGCTTGCACGACAGATTCTGTTCGGCCGAAAATGCGCTGTCGGCTGTCGGAAGCATCATACTAACAAGCCTACAATCGGCCGATCGGTCGTCGGCCGAATATTTACAGCCAACAATCGGTACGTGTGTACGGGGCTTTAGTCCGTAGGGTTCAATATTGCGTTTGGCCCACCCTTTGCAGCTATAACAGCTTCAACTCTTCTGGGAAAGCTGTCCACAAGGTTTAGGAGTGTGTCTATGGGAATGTTTGACTATTCTTCCAGAAGCAAATTTGTGAGGTCAGGCACTGATGTTGGACGAGAAGGTGAAGTTGCCACCTCATCCCTTTAAAACCGAACACATATTAATTACACAGGTTCTGTGGCTGATTAACATGCTAATTAAACTCACTTGGTGCCTTATCTGCATTACATTAGCTTCGGAACGGCAATTCATAGAGTCCTGACCCCAACCTGATAAAACACCTTTTGGATGAATTAGAGCGGAGACTGCTAGTCAGACCTTCTCGTCCAACATCAGTGCCTGACCTCACAAATGCTCTTCTGGAAGAATGGTCAAACATTCCCATAGACACTCCTTAGAACTGGAAGGTACACAATATTGTCAAAAGTATTGGGACGCCTGCCTTTACATCCACATGAACTTTAATGGTATCCCAGTCTTAGTCCATAGGGTTCAATATTGGGTTGGCCCACCCATTGCAGCTATAACAGCTTCAACTCTTCTGAGAAGGCCGTCCACAAGGTTTAGAAGATACAAATGCGCTTCTGGAAGAATGGTCAAACATTCCCATAGACACTCCTAAACCTTGTGGACAGCTTTCCCAGAAGAGTTGAAGCTGTTATAGCTGCAAAGGAGACTGGGATGCCTTTAAGGCCCCTTTCACACTATACGTCCGTCGGATGGATTTAGTTTTTCTCAGCGGGGGATCGAGCCGCCGATCCCCCGCTGAGCAGGAGGATGACAGCTGTTCTCTGGCCTGTGTGCAGAGACACAGCTGTTAGTTCCCCATGCATCTCTATGGGGGAAATTGGATGGGAACGGACCGTCGGTCAGTTCTCATCCGATCCGATCCGCTGGACGGATGGAAAATAGGGTTTCCATCCGTCCAGATTTGACGGATCGGATCTGACATCCGATGCCCCATAGAGATGCATGGGGGGACCGTTCAGATCCGCCAAAAAAACGGACAGGCGGATCTGAGCTGTCCGCCTGTGTGAAAGGGGCCTAAAGTTCATGTGTGTGTAAAGGCGTCCCAATACTTTTGGTAATATAGTGTATCATGCTAGCTTGATAATTGTTGCAAGCATGGAAACTGTTACTTTGTATCTCTGATGAATAAAATAAGATACAATACATACAAGACAATGAGCGAGACATCCAAGGGATATTAGAATGATGTGAAATGCGATACTGGATCACCGCTCTCCACCACCACCGTGTCTGGGGAAGATCTGCAGTGCACACTCACCAAATAAAGTTGCTTACCCACTCTCGTGGCAAAGCTAGAAGGCATAGGTCATATAAACATCCAAATAAATCACCATAAGCAGCACTTCGATAGATGTATGCAGAGATGCAGCACTCCAGATCATGTGGAAAGAAAAACAATCTCCACTAGTGCAATAACGTTTAAAAAGTATTTAATCACATCCACCTTGTATTACACTCATTTAATATGCTTTAAAATCACCATTCAGGGTCTCTATCCAGGCTCCACGCCGTGGAAAATAGATCTTCCGGGTAGAACAGCACTCCTAACACAATAGTTGTTGACGCAGATAGGTCACGCCCCGACGCGTTTCATCATTTCCAACTTCGTCAGTGGGCCCTCAGGATGGACTCAAGCATAGCAGGTGATGAAGATTCCCGGGCTGCTGTGATGTCTGCTCCTCTTTCTAAAAGAGACATTTTCCCTTCCCTTTGGAAATATCTCACCAAAAATGGCACTTTTGTTGCAGGGGATGCCCAAAATTTGACTTGTATCTTAGTAATGAGTTCTGGAAAAATCAGTGAGGTAATCACACAAGCAGGAAATAACATTTTTGGGGTTCTGTATACCGTCTGTGTACAGAACAGCTCCAGGTGGTCATATTGCTTTTTCAGAAAATTACAGAGCTGCAGATTGAAAAGGAAAGGTCATTTTTAATAACATTCAATTACAATATGATTTGTGTCGCAATTGTATACGTTATATTGTTTTTTTTTAATTTACTATTTTTTCCCCCCACAAAAGTGGAGTTTACTTTTAACCACTTGGCACCAGCGCTATAGCGGAAAGACGGCTACAGCGCAGGCTTAAAATGCCGTGAAGGCACACATGGACGTCTTCTCATTCTCACGCTGCCTGCATGCGCCTCCTGGGGATTCGGCTGATCACAGATCCGGGTAAAGGGCAAATCGCAGCGGGCCCTTTACCACATTATCAGCTGTCAGCCAATGACAGCTAATCATAGAAGTAAACAGAAGCCGGTTATTGGCTTATTTGTTTTCATCTTGCTGTCACGTGTGCCCACCAGTGCTGCTAATCAGTGCCCACCACTGCCATCTATCAGTGCCCACCAGTGCCATCTATCAGTGCCCATCAGTACTGCTAATCAGTGCCCACCAGTGTCATCTATCAGTGCCCATCATTACTGCTAATCAATGCCCACCAATGCTGCTAATCAGTGCCCACCAGTGCAATCTATCAGTGGCCATCAGTACTGCTACTCAGTGCCCACCAGTGCCATCTATTAGTGCCCATCAGTACTGCTAATCAGTGCCCACCAGTGCTGCTAATCAGTGCCCACCAGTGCCATCTATTAGTGCCCATCAGTACTGCTAATCAGTGCCCACCAGTGTCATCTATTAGTGCCCATCAGTACTGCTAATCAATAGCCACCAGTGCTGCTAATCAGTGCCCACTAGTGCTGCTATTCAGTGCCCACCAGTGTCATCTATCAGTGCCCATCGGTGCTGCTAATCAGTGCCCACCAGTGCTGCTAATCAGTGCCCACCAGTGCTGCTAATCAGGGCCCAACAGTGCCATCTATTAGTGCCCATCAGTACTGCTAATCAGTGCCCACCAGTGTAATTTATCAGTGCCCATCAGTGCTGCCAATCAGCGCCTCATCATGAGTGTCATTATCAGTGCTGCCTATCAGTGCCGCCTACAAGTGCCTATCAGTGCCCGTTAGTTCTGCCTGTCAGTCCCATCTATCAGTGCCCCCTTTCAGTGCCCATTATTCCACCTATGAGTGCCCATCAGTGCCACGCATCAGTGCAGCCTCATCAGTGCCTCTTGATCAGTGCCCCCCAGTGCCACCTATCAGTGCCCATCGGTGCAGCCTCATCATTGCCGATCAGTGCAGCCTATCAGTGCCCATCAGTTCCACCTCATCAGTGCCCATCAGTGAAGGAGAAAAATTACCTGTTTGCAATATTTTATAACAAAATATGGAAAACGTTTTGTTTTATTTTTATTTTTTCAAATTTAAAAAAAAAAAAAAAACCCCAGTGATGAATAAATAGCACCAAAATAACGCTCTATTTGTGTGAAAAAAATGATAAAATTGTCATTTGGGTACAGTGTAGCATGACCGCGCAATTGTCATTCAAAGTGTGACAGCGCTGAAAGCTGAAAATTGGCCTGGGCAGGAAGGGGGTATAAGTGCCCGGTAAGCAAGTGGTTAAATATTTATATACACTGATTAGCCATACATTTTTGACCACTGACAGGTTAACTGAATTCAATTGATCATCTCCTTACAATGGCACCTGAAAGTGATTGGGATATAATTGGCAGCAAGTGAACATGTTGTCCCTGAAGTTGATGTGTTAAAAGCAGAAAAAAATGGGTAAGGCTAACGTGGAACTTCACTCTCCCAATTAACATTGATTATTTATAATCCTTATGCTGCTTACATTAGTAAATAGTTAGGAAGGTATACAGTATCATATTTCTTTGTGTTAAAGCGGTAGTATCCCGCTTTTTTACACTTTTACCTACAGGTAAGCCTATAATAAGGCTTACCTGTAGGTACAAATAATATCTCCTAAACCGGCACGGTTTAGGAGATATTTGCAGTGCATACAGCCGCTCACGCGAGCGGCGCATGCGCTCTGAAGGTCCGGGGGGACCTTCAGTTTTGCTTGCCGGGAGCTTGCCGGAAAATCACTCCCACGCGCATGACCGGGAGTGACGTCATCGCGGCTTCGGCCAATCACAGCGCCGGAGCCGCCGAACCCGGAAGAGACAGCGAGGGATCATGGCGGCGCCCGCAGTGATGTCCGGGGGTCCGTGTCGGGGCTTCGTTCTAAGGTAAGTAATACATAATGAGCTAGTATGCGATGCATACTAGCTCATTATGCCTTTGTCTTGCAGGTTTTTTTTTTACATTTTGGGTTTACAACCGCTTTAAACTTTTTTCCTTTTACATTTCTTCAGGTACTTCCTGGTTTCTTATCTGGGCAAATGGTCTCATACATCCCAGGAGTCTTCAGGAGGGGGTTTTCTCAGAAAAGCACACCCTCCTGCCTGCGCTAAGGACAGAGAGATTCCAGGAAGTAAATGCTATATGAATCATCTGCCCTTACTCAAGATGGCCACAGCCAGAAATGCTAGGGGGTGTTTTTCAAAGGGAATTCCAAGCAAAATAAAGCATAGAGACATGGATGGATGGGGGAGTTTGCTTTGAATATCATAAATGAATTAAATAGCATTTTTGGTTTGTGATGCTCAGATGCAGTGTAGTTCCATGACTTTGTCATGAGCCATATTGCAATGGCTGGACGACTGGGTCAGAGCAACTCCACAAATGCAGCTCTTGTGGGATGTTCCCGGTCTTCAGTGGTCAGAGCCGACCAAAAGTGGTCCAAGGAAGGATAACTGGCAACAGGGTTAGGCACACTAATGGGGGTGGGGAGGGAAGGCTGATTGATGGAGGTGGGGGAGGGGGAAGGCTGATTGATGGAGGTGGGGGAGAGGGAAGACTGATTGATGGAGGTGGGGAGTGAAGGCTCATTGATGGAGTTGGGGAGCAAAGACTCTTTGATGGAGGTGGGGAGGAAAGGCTCATTGATGGAGGTGGGGGGAGTAAAGGCTCATTGATGGAGATGGAGGTGGGGAAAGTAAAGGCTCATTGATGGAGGTGGAGGTGAAGGCTCCATGATGGAGGTAGGGAGGGGGGACTCATTGATGGAGGTGGGCAGCGAAGGCTCATTGATGAAAGTTGGGGGAACGAAAGGCTCATTGATGGAGGTGGGAGGAAGGCTCATTGATGAAGGTGGGGAGAGAGGGCTGATTGATGGAGGTAGGGAGCAAAGGCTCATCGATGGAGGTGGGGAGCGAAGGCCCATTGATGGAGGTGGGAGGAAGGCTCATTGATGAAGGTGGGGAAGGAGGGCTCATCAATGGAGGTGGGGAGCGAAGGCTCATCAATGGAGGTGGTGAGCGAAGGCTCATTGATGGAGGGGGGGAGGGAAGATTAATTGATGGTGGTCGGGGGGTGAGGAAAGGTTCAGTGGTGGAGGTAAGGAGGGAACGCTCATTGATGGAGGTGGGAAGGAAAAACTCATTAATCGCAGTGGGGGAAGGCTCATTGATGAAGGTGGGGAGGGAAGGTTGATTGATGGAGGTGGGGAGCTAAGGCTCATCGATGGAGGTGGGGAGCGAAGGCCCATTGATGGAGGTGGGGGGAAGGCTCATTGATGAAGGTGGGGAGGGAGGGCTCTTTAATGTAGGTGGGGAGCCAATGCTAATTGATGGAAGTGGGGAGCGAAGGCTCTTTGATTCAGGGGGGGGGGGGGAAGGCTAATTGATTGTCGTGGGGGGGCTCAGTGGTGGAGATGGGGAGGGAAGGCTCATTGATGGAGGTGGGGAGGGAAGGCTCATTGATGGAGGTGGAGAGGGAAGGCTCATTGACGGAGGTTGGGAGCAAAGTCTCATTGATGGAGGTGGGGAGTGGGGGCTCTTTAATGGAGGTGGGGAGGAAAGGCTTAGTGATAGAGGTGGGGAGCGAAGGCTCATTGATGGAGGTGAAGAAGGAAGTTTCATTGATGGATGTTGAGAGCAAAGTCTCATTGATGGAGGTGGGGAGTGGGGGCTCTTTAATGGAGGTGGGGAGGAAAGGCTTAGTGATAGAGGTGGGGAGCGAAGGCTCATTGATGGAGGTGAAGAAGGAAGTTTCATTGATGGATGTTGAGAGCAAAGTCTCATTGATGGAGGTGGGGAGTTAGGACTCTTTAATGGAGGTGGGGAGGGAAGGCTCATTGATGGAAGCGAAGAGGGAAGCCTGGCCTGTGTAATCTGATCCAATAGAAAAGCTACTGGAGCTCAAATTGCTGTAAAAGTTCATGCTGGTTCTGATAGAAAGGTGTCAGAACACACAGAGCATCAAAGTTTTTTTGTCGAGTCCACAGCCAAAAGCACCTACAATGGGCATGTGAGCATCAGAACTGGACCACGGAGCAATGGATAAAGGTACCTGGTCTGATGAATAATCCCTGGCTCAGTAGCACCCCCAGCTCTACTGATCCCTTCCTCAATAGTAACCTCAAACTCAAAGAGTATACTATATACATAAACAGAAAATAACTACTGAGAAAGTCTTTCTGTTGGTTAGTTTTCCAGTTTATCCTGGGATATCCCATACTTCCAAAACAAAGCAAAGCTAATTCTGAATAAAAGCCCCTCAAATGCTGCAGGTGCTGCTAGCGAGTGTTGTCATAAACTTCTATGGAGGCTTTGGAGACACTTTAGAGCAGCACAAAAGTGATATGGGGTATAATTTTTGAAGCGAAGGGAAGCGAAGCAAAGCAAAGCAAATGCAAGAGAGTTGACAGGACTGTAAGGTAACCATGTTATTTAAGGAAAGGGGCTCTAAACAAGCCCTTACATATGCTTCAAGTATTAAAACATAACTGTCGGTGTGCCAGTGATCTAGGCTGCTTTCACAGCTGAGAGATGCAGTAGTATGTTTTTAGAAAAATGAATGGGCTGCCCTACGCTCCCCCCTCGCTCCCTACGTCCTTCCTATGCTCCCTACGTCCTTCCTACGCTCCCTACGCCCTTTTTTAGCGCATTTGGGGTGCCATAAGAATGCCATCTAAATGAGCGTCCAACATTTCGCCGTATTTGTCCAAAAACATGCCAAAGTCAACTCCAAAAAAGGTGGAGGAGCTGCCTTGGCACATTTTTGGAGCATAGTGCAGCCCATTCAAGCTGCTGCACCCAAAGGCGCATCATGCATTTTGCAGTGTTTTTACAGTGTTTTATAAATGTGCGCTCATTTCTGCTATGCTCAAGTATGAATGGGGCCCATAATGTGCTTCTAATTTCCTATTTAACATGACAAAACAACTCTGATTTCTGAAGCATGTGGTGTCAGCCCTGCCTACTTACATAGAACATAGAGCTCCCCTCATCTCCTCCCCCACTTCTTATCCCCATTACCCCTATTTGTGCACAGGAAGTTAGCATATCACAAGATTTCTGGCCAAATCAGGAAATCTTTTTTTTTTTGCACTTATAGAAAAGCCGACCTATGGATGTCTCAGCCTGGATAACGAGGGCAGGTTGAGCTTAAACATAACTGAATCTAGTGAATAAAATAGATTTTTTTTTTTCTTTTTAAATAAAACTTCTCCCCCATAGTTGCTTACTCTGATTTCACTGCACATTGTTGAGAACCTTTTTTTACTAAGAATGCAGCAGACAGAATCTGGAGAAATTGTGCGTGCCAACCAATCAGCTTCTAGCAGTGGCGGCTGGTGCTCCATAGGCCGGGGGGCGGCTGACGGACCGCACCAAATACCCCCCCCCAGACGACACCAGGCCGCACACCATACTCCCCCCTCCCCCAGGACCACAGCAGGTCAGGGGACAGGACAGAGGACAGGACCCCCCCCCCCCCCCCCGCTCACTCACCCTGCCTGGATATCTGCAGCAGCAGGCGGTGGCGGCTTCGGCTTCTTTCTCCTATCTTCTGCGTCTCCTTCCTTCTCCTCCATGCCCAATGGCATGGCTTCTGCTTTCGGCCAATCGGGAAACGGGTCTCAAGACCAACTTCCTGATTGGCCAGGAGGAGGATCCGTGTGACAATAGCGAATTTCCATTCACACAACTGGGTAGGCTCACCTTTTTTTTTTTTTTTTTTTTAGCCTATTAGAGGCTCTGGCTCTAATCACATGGCTATAAAATAAATAAAAAAAAAGCCCCATTGAAGTCCATGCGTCTGACGCCCCGCATGTAGATAAGGGGGCCAGACGCATGGATGGGGGGGTGGCACCCCTGCGCCCCCAATGCACCAGCTGCCACTGGCTTCTAGTTTTCATTTTCAAAGCTACCTGAAAAAGCTGAAGTTAGAAGCTGATTGGTTACTATGGTCTGCTTCAGTTTTAGTAAATTCCCCCCTGAGAATTTCTCGCAATGTGTATTAGAAGCTGCAACAAGTCAGGTTTCCTGGCTGAAGGACGTCCAGTTCTTTTCCTCCTTGGCCCCGACCAGCCCTTTCGGTTATTGTATTTCAGTTCTTTCAATTATGGAGGCTCAGTATCACATGTGGGCCTTTTTTAAAGTGGTCCGCATGCAAATACCACCTATCTAGAAATGCTGACTCCTCCAAACTGACACCCACTCATCATGGCATTTTATTATTGATAGAAATCCTCCCATGAGCCAGCCTACTGCTTACATCAGCCCTGAGGGCTCTGGAAAGGCTTACTGAGTAGCCCATGGCATCCCAACCCTTAAGTGTCCAGGTTAAGGGTCTGACTTGCTTACAGTTACCATCCTTAGAGCAGAAGGAGGCAAAGTCTGATATGTTGACTTATAAAAAAAGGAAAAGACAGCATGCCACAGTTCCTTTCTTTTTTGAAATGACGAAAAAATTATATCTTTGTTAAGCTTTTTTTTCCGGCTAAAGGTGATGCTTCACTTCCTGCCAGGTAGGGATAAGGTTCAGGATTGGAGCCACCTTGTGTTGGAAGAGAATCTCGGGCGATCTGGGACAGAAAGTTAGGACACATCTCCCCAACTGGGCTACCCAAACCTAAAAAATAAAGTTCCTCTTTAAATGGGTATAAAGAACCTCTGCACTTTAAGCATGGGCCATAGTTCTGCCATCAGGTATCAAAGTCATCCCTGGGACAGCAAGTTAGGACACATCTCTCTAACTGGGCCACAGGCATCAATATGAGCTATCAGAGTCTCCAACTCTACCCAAACCTAAAAAAATATAGTTCCCCATTAAATGGGTATATAGACCCTCTGTACATTGAGCGTTGACCATGGTTTTGCCATTGGGCAACAAAGTTTTCCCTGGGACAGGAAGTTAGGACAAATCTCCCAGATTGGGCTACCTAAACTCTATCCAAACCTGAAAAAAAAGGTTACCTTTTAAATGGGTATATACAGTAGACCCTCTGTACTTTGAGCATGGGCCATGGTTTTGCTATTAGGCAACAAAGTCATCCCGGGGACAGGAAGTTAGGACAAATCTCTCTAACTGGGCCACAAGCATCAATATGAGCTATCAGAGTCTCCAACTCTACCCAAACCTAAAAAATAAAGTTCCCCTTTGAATGAGTATTGTTGTGGAAATTTAATTGTGGACATTTCATTCGTTAAATAGTCATAATGTCTCCCAGTGTCGGTTTTTACCGATAATCACTATTCACAGTGATTATTGCTTTAGCTGTCATTGCAGGAAAGACTTGTTAGTGAAAACCTTCCATTGGATGAGATGGCACAATACTAGTAGCAAAGAGAGTCCATCGCACAGATCTATATCCGCAATTCGGGGCCCCGTACTGCTGAAATATGTTTGTGATATGGAAATTCTTATTTTACCAAGATTAATAGATGGCATCTTTTAGTCACATTCGATCTGTGTGACTGAAACTGTTGCTATTGTCTTATGCAGATAAAGCCTCATCAACTGGAACAAATAGAATGGTCACTATCAAATTTGGTTTGTATATGAATCATGTTTGATTAGACCCACTAACAGGTATGAGTCCATGTTTATGGATTGACATGAATGATCGATGGAAAGCCATGTGCTACAGTTGGGACTCCCTTTGTTCGGCCGTGTCCATTCATGGGCATCTACTCTACAGTTTCTATTGTACTTTTTGAATGTATACATGTTCTGTGATTGGTGGTTTTGGAGCCACTCCCTGTAACTCCCTTTTGTTAAATAAACCTGCTGTGTCTTGGAGGGCTCAGTCACACAGAGGAACCCTCCAGATAGCATCGAATTGACTACAGCAAGCTTGTCTGTTCATTTCCTTGCTGCCGAGCGCTCGGATAACCTTATACAAAAGAGCTGTACATTGTACTTTTCAGTACAAGGGTTTAATGGTGTTTGGTGCGTATTAATCTTGAGCGCACTGAGCGGGTTTCTATGCTCCAAGCCCTATTAATTTCCACGACAGTATATAGACCCTATGTAATATGGGCACTGACAATGGTTTTGCCATTGGGCAACAAAGTTGTCCTTGGGACAAGAAGTTAAGACAAATCTCCCCTGGTTGGGCTACCCAAACTCTACCTAAACCTGAAAAAAAAAAATGTTCCCTTTTAAATGGGTTTTATGGACCCTCTGTACTTTGAGCATTAGCCATGGTTTCATCCCTGGGACAGGAAGTCAAGACAAATCTCCCCAACTGGGTCACAAGCATCAGTATGAGCTATTAGAGGCTTTAACTCTACCCAAATCTAGAAAATAAAGTTCCCCTTTAAATGGGTCTATAGACCCTCTGTACTTTAAGCATGGGCCATGGTTTTGCCATTGGGATACAAGGTTGTCCCTCGGACAGGAAGTTAGGACAAATCTCCCTGGTTGGGCTACCCAAACCTAAAAAAATATTGTTCCCCTTTAAATTAGTATATAGACCCTCTGTACTTTGAGCATATTGTGTATTGGGAGGGTATTGTATATATGTGTATTGTGTTAAGTCTGTCTGTTTCATTGTTAAATGTTAATGACCTCACATTGATCTGTCCAGATGGCCAGATAATTAGTTCAGGTTAATTCAATTTATGTATTCAATTTCATCTGCATATGATAATGTATTCAGGCAAAGGGGAGGGATTGTGTACACTGTATGGGAGTGACTGAGTGTAAAACTCTATTTTTATTGGATTGCGAATATCATGTCCTGTTCCCCACAAGGTCCACCTGGGCGGTAACCTTGTGGGGGAAAACTGTATAAAAGAGCAGCTTTACCATTAAACCTAAAGTTCTACTTCACCCTCAATCTAGAATCCTGTCTCTTATTGGGGGGATCTGCTACAAGGAATTGCTATGCTCTTCATACTCTTCATAATCACTAAGCTCTTGTAAGAACTTGTTCCTGTTCCTGCTTCACTCTTTGGGGGGAGAGAGATTCACCCACTGGAACCTGGAGCCTTGTCATAGGCCCAGGGTGGGTAGGATATGGCGAGACCCCAACCAAGCTGCAGCGGTTCGTGGGGTCTGCGGTGGTTATGGTGTCCAGTGGAGTGCTTGGAGCCCTCGGGAAGTACTAGGAGCATCCGTCAACGGAGATACCCAGTCGGGGTGCTAGGTGATCTGTTACAGCAACAAAGTTGTCTCTTGGACAGGAAATTAGGACAGATCTCCCCAACTGGACCACATGCATCAGTATGAGCTACCAGAGGCTCCAATGCTATCCAAATCTAAAAAATAAAGTTCCTTTTTAAATGAGTATATAGACCCTCTGTACTTTAAGCATGGGCCATGGTTTTCCCATTGGGCAACAATGTTGTCCCTCGGACAGAAAGTTAGGACAATTCTCTCTGGTTGGGCTACCCAAACCTAAAAAATAATGTTCCCCTTTAAATGGGTGTATAGACCCTCTGTACTTTGAGCATGGGCCATGGTTATTCCATTGGGCAACAAAGTTGTCTCTCGGACAGGAAATTAGGACAGATCTCTCCAACTGGGCCACATGCATCAGTATGAGCTACCAGAGGCTCCAACGCTCTCCAAATCTAAAAATAAAAGTACCTTTTTAAATGGGTATATGGACCCTCTGTACATTGAGCATGGGCCATAGTTTTGCCATTGGGCAAACACATTGTCCCTGGGACAGGAAGTTAGGACAAATCCTCCCGACTGGGAGAATGGCACTAGTATGAACTATCAGAGGCTCCAACTCTATACAAATCTAAAAAATTTATTTCCCCTTTAAATGGGTAAATAGACATGTACTACGAGCATGGGCCAGATGATCCCCCCTCCTTTCCACCCCATCCCCCGGACGCATGAAAAATATTTTTACCAGCGGAGTTGTGTTCCAGTGCGGCGTGTTTTCACACACTTGTCAATATGCTGGTTGTCGAGGTACGTTTCCCCCTTTTGGCCAAAAGACTGGATGAAAAATGCCACAAGTAATTCAGTTTTTACATAGCTCATAAAACAAGCGAGGAGGAGTCAATTTAACTGTCACCAGCTTCGTAGCGACACCTTCTTTAATGACGGCAGTACCGTTCCACCATCTACGGGATGACATGCCGAATAAAATGTCCCTCCAGAGCCGTCTACACATCTTTCTGTCCCCACCAGACCTTAAAGGAACACCAAACACAGCTAATAGTTTTTAAATATGTCCAGTAAGAAAATATTTTAGGAATCCATACTAATCAAAAATATTTAAAATGAAAGGAGAAAAATTAAGGATTAAAGATATTTTTTGTTTAGTAGGGTTCTTTATTAAGTTCAGAACTAAAAAGACAATTTTTTATATTATTTTTTTTCGTTATTTAGGTAAATTAGAAATATTGTATATACTGTATATACTTCATAGTCCATCCAGTGGGTGGAGGTCATGGCTCTTCTAACATTTACCTATCTATTCTTAGCTGCTCTGCTGAAAAAACAAAAAAATGTTGTATGTACAGTATGCATAGAAGAGTGATAATGAAAAAAGACCAAGTGGCCTATTGAGTCTACTCCTTTTCTAATTTTTTTTAAATATAAATTCTTGATTTATTGCATTTTAATATCTACAAAATTGGAAAGGTATCAACATTGTACATTAAATTGCAGTCCAGATAGTCATCGAGGTGTAGATGTCACAGTCAGGGATCAGGCTCAGAGACCAGTAGCTATAGCAGTAGAGAGGCTCCCACTGACCAGCAGGATAGGTATACAATCAGGTCACCCTGGCACATGATGCAGGGTTCACCCCTGATGTGAGGTCTAAGCACTAACCTGTGTTCACCAGAGCTCCTGATTGGGGAGATGGGTTTTGCTGCATGATATTACCAGGCCGCGCGGTCGAGGTGTAGATGTCACAGTCAGGGGTAAGGGTCAGAGACCAGTAGCTATAGCAGTAGAGAGGCTCCCACTGACCAGCAGGATAGGTATATAATCAGGTCACCCTGGCACATGATGCGGGCTCACCCGAGGTGTGAGGTCTAAGCACTAACCGGTGTTCACGAGAGCTCCTGATGGTGGCGAAGAGGTTTTGCTGCATGTTACCAGGCCGCGGTCCTCAGGGTTGCCCCACCAGGAAGTGAGCAAGCCAGGGTCTACTAGCAGATATAGCAGTAGGGATCAAGCAGAAGCCAAGTCAGTAAAGAAGCCAAAGGTCAGTTACAAGTGGTTGCAGGTTGGGATCAAGAAGAAGCATAGTCAAGGAACAATCCAAAGTTTGTGGTAGTGAAGATAAGGACAGCTATAGATACACAAAACAGCAAGATATTGGCTGGAACGAGCACAATGATCTGGCAAACAGGAAGTGCCAAGGCGTGGCTTCAAGTATAACTAAAGCCAAAACTTTTGTTTCCATTTTGGATAGAGTGGAGAGGGATTTGAATCCTTGCCAGTTTTTATTGCTGTCTGTGCCCCCATTCGGTAGATTCCTCCTCACTATTTGTCTTGTTTGCCATTACCATTGAAAGTGAAAGAAAAAGAAAATACCAAATTTTGGGTTGTCCCCAGAAAAGTAATAGTGGGGAAATGTTCCAATGGGAACCCTAGTTCTGGTGACCTGGGGGTCCTCAAGGAATTCCCTTCATTTGTAGGGAATTCCTCTCACTTCCTGTTTGGCTATGGGACAGGAAGGGAAATTTCCGCAATGGGACAAAAAAAAAAAAAATCTGAAAGATGTTATAACCAGTGGCGGCTGGTGCTTGGTAATTCGGGGGGGGGGGAGAATAATGTCCCCCACCTCGTCAGTCGGT
Organism: Pelophylax lessonae; assembly: GCF_965119305.1. Classification (NCBI taxonomy): domain Eukaryota; kingdom Metazoa; phylum Chordata; class Amphibia; order Anura; family Ranidae; genus Pelophylax; species Pelophylax lessonae. Next base: position 19,100,403 of record NC_138772.1, read on the forward strand.
CAGTCAGTCAGTCAGTCGGCAGACGACACATTCCCCCCCCCCCCCCCCGAATGGTCTGCCTCTTTACCTCCTCCTTCCTCCTGTCCGAGCCAGTGCTGGATGGCTGAGCGGCTGTGCTTCTCCTCCAGCCGTGTGTCTTCTGCCTCTTTCTGGCCACTGGCCAGTAAGATTGCTTCTCCTTTTGGCAAATCGGGAAAGCGGTCTCACAACCCTCTTCCTGATTGGCTGGGAGGAGAGTCTGTGTGACAATAGCGAATATTTATTCGCCATTGCCATACAACTGGGTGGGCTGAAATCAGTATCTCCATAAAGCTGGTCAGCAGAGGGAAGCATGAAGTGCTCTAGAATTTCCCGGTAGAGGACTGCGCTGACTTTGGACTTGATAAAACACAGTGGGCCAACACCAGCAGATGACATGGCTCCCCAATTCATCACTGACTGTGGAAACTTCACACTGGACCTCATGCAACTTGGATTCTGTGTCTCTCCACTCCTCCTCCAGACTCTGGGACCTTGATTTCCAAATGAAATGCAAAATTTTCCACAGTCAGTGATGATTTGGGAGCCATGTCATCTGCTGGTGTTGGTTCACTTTGTAAGGCTATACATGTTTGATATCTATTTACCTAATGCAATATGTTTTATATTTGAGCAACAGATTGGGTATAATATTGTGTCTGTCTGCACTAAAATTAATTTTAGTGTTTTTTCTCCCAAAAAAATGGGTTTGATAAAAATTGTGGCACATAAACAACTGTGGCCACCACTACTTTATTCTCCAGGGTCTCTAAGTTCATAAAATACACTATATTACCAAAAGAAATGGGACGCCTGCCTTTACACGTACATGAACTTTGATGGCATCCCAGTCTTAGTCTGTAGGGTTCGGTATTGAGTTGGCCCACCCTTTGCAGCTATAACAGCTTCAACTCTTCTGGGAAGGGTGTCCACGAGGTTTAAGAGTGAGCCAGTCAAGTTCCTCCACCCCAAACTCCTTCATCCATGTATTAATGGACCTTGCTTTGTGCACTGGTGTGCAGTCATGTTGGAACAGGAAGGGGCCATCCCCAAACTGTTCCCACAAAGTTAGGAGCATGAAGTTGTCCAAAATGTCTTGGTATGCTGACGCCTTATGAGTTCCCTTCACTGGAACTAAGGTGCCAAGCACAACCTCTGAAAAATAACCCCACATCATAATTCCCCCTCCACCAAATGATTTGGACCAGTGCACAAAGCAAGGTTTATAAAGACATGGACGAGCGGTTTTTGGGGTGGAGGAACTTGACTGATCTGCACAGAGTCTTGACCTCAACCCGATAGAACACCTTTGGGAGGAATTAGGGCAGAGACAGTGAGCCAGGCCTTCTAGTCCAACATCAGTGACTGACCTCACATATGCCCTTTTGGAAGAATGGTCAAACATTTGCATAGACACACTCCTAAACCTTGTGGACAGCCTTCCCAGAAGAGTTGAAGCTGCAAAGGGTTTCAATATTGAACCCTACAGACTAAGACTGGGATGCCATTAGAGTTCATGTGTGTGTAAAGGCAGGTGTCCCAATACTTTTGGTAATATAGTGTATATACCTTTGGGGGGCAGTGGGGGGGGTTTAATGGACGCAATTTTAAGGCTTCACGTGTTTATTTTTTCGGGAGTTTAAAGTAAAGTAAGTAGTTAAGGTTGAGCGGTTGGGGGGAACATGGGTCAACTATGCATTTTTACTACCTGAAGCCAAAAGTGTACATAAAAGATCAATAATTCCTGGAAACTGATTAGGAATTGAGTATTGTTAACAGATGTAAAATAAAAAGATATAGACTAGAACAGATGTATTTCATTTAAAAGCTGAGATTTTGGGTTAGAGCCTTTGAGACCCCGGTATGTACCAACAATTCTCCATTTCCAGGTACGTGTCTATGTGGATTCGTTAATAAAACCAACCTGTGATTTTTATCTCTGTGGACATCTGACATTCAGACATCAGCTGTTAAATTCATGTATTGTATATTTTAATGGCCCGTGTAGATTCCCGGGATTATTGGTCCAGGTGAAACATTTCCAGAGCCTCCAGTCCAGTTAATGAAGTCCCCCCCCCCCCATTCCTTCTAAGCTCAGCACAGGCTCCTCATTAGCGCGCTCCGCACAGGTTACCTACGTGAAGACAACACTTGCTGCGAAATGTTCATTCGCTGGCCAACAAGTCTATTGAGTTTTTAACTCAACAAATAAAACCGTCTTGGCAAGAAAGGGCCATAGATCCACTGCTAGCGAGTCTGTTTATGTCTTGCAGCTGTTGGGCTATTTTCTGCTGTTACATTTTATTTTGTTTTATTACATATGTTCGGGGCCTCAAATAAAACTGATAAACCTTATGACTCTTGGCAGACGGGACGTATAACTTGTCTCATTTCTGCCCCGCAAGCCAGTCACAACAACCGCAGGATTGCAAAACAGGAGGTGACAACAACATTTAGCAAGTCATTTTTTTTTTATTTTACTATTATTATCATTATTATTATTATTATTATTATTATTATTATTAGTAGTAGTAGTAGTAGTAGTACTAGTACTAGTACTAGTACTAGTACTAGTATATCCATCTTATTATTTTTATTATTATTATTATTATTATTATTATTATTATGTATTATTATTATTTAGTAGTAGTAGTAGTAGTAGTAGTAGGGGTAATAGTAGTATCAGTGGTATATCCATCTTATTGTTTTTATTATTATTATTATTATTATTATTATTAATATTATTATTATTATTATTAATATTATTATTATTATTATTATTAGTAGTTGTAGTAGTAGAATTGGTAGTATATCCATCCTATTATTTTAATTATTTTTTTTATTATTATTATTATTAGTAGTAGTAGTAGTAATAGTAGTTGTAGAATTAGTAGTATATCCATCTTATTATTTTTATTAATAATAATAATAATAATATTATTATTATTACTAATATTATAATTATTATTAGTAGTACTAGTAGTATTATATACATCTTATTATTTTTATTAATATTATTATTATTATTATTATTATTATTAGTAGTAGTAGTAGTAGTAGTAGTAGTAGTAGTAGTAGTAGTAGTAGTAGTAGTAGTAGTAGGGGTAATAGTAGTATCAATAGTATTTCCAACTTATTGTTTTTATTATTATTATTATTATTATTAGTAGTAGTAGTAGTAGTTGTAGTAGTAGAATTGGTAGTATATCCATCCTATTATTTTTTTATTATTATTATTATTATTATTATTATTATTATTATTAGTAGTAGTAGTATTAGTATTATTATTAGTAGGAGTAATAGGAGTAGTAGTAGTAGTAGAAGTATTAATAGTATATCTATTTTATTATTTTTATTATTGTTATTATTATTATTATTATTATTATTATTATTATTATTAGTAGTAGTAGTAGTAGTAGTAGTAGTAGTAGTAGTAGTAGTAGTAGTAATAGTAGTTGTAGAATTAGTAGCATATCCATCTTATTATTTTTATTAATAATAATAATAATAATAATATTATTATTATTACTATTATTATAATTATTATTAGTAGTACTAGTAGTATTATATACATCTTATTATTTTTATTAATATTATTATTATTATTATTATTATTATTAGTAGTAGTAGTAGGGGTAATAGTAGTATCAATAGTATTTCCATCTTATTGTTTTTATTATTATTATTATTATTATTATTATTATTATTATTATTAGTAGTAGTAGTAGTAGTAGTAGTAGTAGTAGTAGTAGTAGTAGTAGTATATCCGTCTTATTGTTTTTATTAATATTATTTTTTTTTTCTGACCAGTCATGATTTTTATATTCTAAAATAAGCTAGGTGATTTTTTTTAAGTATTACTTAGGAGAAATGTAATCAATTCAAGGCAACCTAACCTAAACAACCTAACAACTTCAGCATTGCAAAACAAGGGAAAAAACAACATTTAGCAAGCAATTATTATTATTATTGATAATAATAATAATGATAATGATAATGATAATAATAATACTAGTAATTATTATTATTAATAATAATAATTATGTTATTATTATTATTTTATGTTTTTCTGGGCAGTTTCAGTTTTCATATTACAAAATAGGTGGATTTTTCGAGGCAACCTAACCTAAACAACCTAACAACTACAGGATTGCAAAACAAGGGAAATAACAACATTTAGTAAATCCTTTTTATGATGAAAAAGATAAATACAAATAATAACATTATTATTTTTATTATTGTTGATATTATTGTTATTATTATTATTATTATTAATATTATTTTTTTTTTCTGGGTAGACACAGTTTTCATATTCCAATATAAGTGGATCAAATTTGTTTTCTTTTAGGTATAAATTAAACTGATACTGTAATAATAAAACTGATAAACCCTATGAAGTTAGGCAGACGGGATGCATAACACACATGCCAGATACACCAACTGCAGGATTGCAAAACAAGGGAAACATTTAGTAAGTCATTTTTATGATTCATAATAATAATATTTTTATTATTAATATTATTATAAGTATTATTAGTAGTAGTAGTAGTAGTAGTAAATATGTCTTAATATTTTTAATAAAATTATTATTCTTTTTTCTGGGAAGTCATGGTTTTCATATTCTAAAATAAGCTAGGTCATTTTTTTAGGTATTTAATCAATTCAAGACAACCTAACCTAAACAACCTAACAACATCAGGATTGCAAAACAAAGGAAAAAACAACATTTAGCAAGCAATTAAAAATAATAGTAATAATGATTATTAATAATAACATTGTTATTAATATTATTATTATTATTATTATTATTATTATTATTATTATTATTTTTCTGGGCAGTTTCAGTTTTCATATTCCAAAATCGGTGGATTGATTTTTTGCAAGGCAAACTAACCTAAACAATCTAACAACTTCAGGATTTCAAAACAAGGGAAACAACAATATTTAGTAAATCATTTTTATGATTAAAAAAAAAGATACTGTATATAAATAATAACATTATTATTGTTATTATTATGTTTTTTCTGGGCAGACACATTTTTTATATTCCAATATAGGTTGATTGAATTTTTTATTGTTCTTTTAAGTATTAATTGGGAAGAATTGTAATTATTTTAAAGATAAGGTCTTAAATTAGAACTCCAGGCAGATAAAAAAAGACACAAATTAATTTAGATCTGTAATAATAATACATTATGTACTATATTATTTTTAAGCAAGCAGTACCAGACTTGACTTGGTTTCAGCTTCTTTCAGTTCCTGTACAGTGGAGCTCAGACTAGGAGAGGGGTAAGCAGCACAGATGGGAATGTTTATGTCTTGCAGCTGTTGTACTATTTTCTACCTTTATGTATTATTTTATTTTATCACATATGTATAGGGCCTCAAATAAAACTGAAAAACCCTATGAGGCTTGGCAGATGGGAGGCATAACAACACGGAAGCCAGATACACCAATTGCAGGATTGCAAAACAAATGAACAATGTTTTGGTAGTTTTAGTTTATGTTACTTATAATATTTTTGAGAAGGAGGAGGAGGAAGAAAGAAGGAGAAGGAAGAGGAAGAAGGAGGAGGAGATGAGGAAGAGGAAGGCAGAGGAGGAGGAAGAAGGAAGAAGGAGGAGGAGGAAGGAAGAAGGAGGAAGAGGAGAGGGAAGAGGATGAAAGAGGAGGAGATGGGGAAGAGGAGGAGGAGAAGGACAAAAAAGGAGGAGGGGGAAGAGGAGGAGGCAGAGAAGGAGGAGGAGGAGGAAGAAGGAGGAGGAGGAAGATGAGAGGGAAGAGGAGGAAAGAGGGGGAGATGAGGAAGACGAGGAGGAAAATGAGGAGGAAGGAGGAAAAGGAGGAAGAAGGAGGAGAAGAAGGAGGAGAAAAAAGGAAGAAGGAGAAGGAGGAGGAGGAGGAAGAAGGAAGAAGGAGGAGGAGGAAGAGGAGAGGGAAGAGGAGGAAAGAGGAGGAGATGGGGAAGAAGAGGAGGAAAAGGAGGAGGAAGGCGGAAAAGGAGGGAGAAGGAGGAGGAGGAAGGAAAAAAGGAGGAGGAAGAGAAGAAGAGGAGGAAGGAGGAGGAGATGGGGAAGAGGAGGAGGAATAGGAGGGGGAAGGCAGAGGATGAGGGAGGAGGAGGATAAATAAAGAAAGAGATCCTTAATGGCTCATATATCATCTTTGGTTGTTGAGTGAATCCGCTATTCATTGTTTATTGTTATTATATTATCATTATTTTCTGGACATTCACAGTTTTCACATTCTAAAATAAGAGGTGGATTTTCTTAACCCCTTGGAGCCTAAGGCTTTTTCTGACATTTGTTGCTTAAAAGTTAAAATCAGTATTTTTTGCTAGAAAATTACTTAGAGCCCCCCAAACCTTATATATATATATATATATATATATATATATATATATATATATATATATATATATATATATAATATATATATATATATTTAAAAAAAGTATATTTAATTAAATATATATATAATATATATATATATATATATTCAAAAACAGCATATTTAATTAAATAAAAAATTCCACGCACATGTAAAATGCAGCATTAATAGCATGACAAGTGTCCTGCAGAGGTGTCCCTTTACAACGATGAACAAGCTGTGGATAGCCAGTACTCCAACCTGAGCCAAAACAAACCGGGGAGATTCACGAGATGCCGGTTCCCCTACCGGTTTCGCCAGAGAGTGACGTCTTCAGGGGGCATTTTACATGCTGCATTTTACATGTGAGTGGAATTTTTTATTTCATTAAATATACTGTTTTTACATACTTCACCATGAGAGGTTTCCTTTCTTTTGTTGACATCACCTCTGGTAAATGTTATCTGCCCTTGTGTGACAACTTATGAGGGTCTATACCGGCATACCGCTGAAAGTGTGGAAACTTAGGAGGATTTAATCACTGGGTGACATTTTAAAATGTTTTAAAGGTTGCCAGTTTAGAGTTATAGAGGAAGTCTAGTGCTAGAATTATTGCTCTCGCTCTAACGATCGTGGTGATACCTCACATGTGTGGTTGGACATATGTGGGCATGACTTATTCGAGAACTGTATTCATTCTCAATCAAAGATTAGGCCTTACTACTGAACACCAGGCAGAAAAAAAGACAAATTATTGCAGCTCTGTATTCATTATTACATCATTAAATGTATTAATTTAGGCAAACAGTGTCTGACTTACACTTGGTTTCAGCCTCTCCCAATTCCCTGAACTGCAAAGCACAGACTGGGGGAGTCATAAGCAGCACAAGGAGCCAATACATTGTGCTGAGAAGGAGCATGCTAATCTTTGTAATCATGTCTCTTTCTTTATTATATGTATTTTGGGTTTTGATTTGCTTTTATACCCTTACAGTTAATCCAGGAGTTTTAAAGTATTCGGCCCCCTTGAACTTTGCGACCTTTTGCCACATTTCAGGCTTCAAACATAAAGATATAAAACTGTAATTTTTTGTGAAGAATCAACAACAAGTGGGACACAATCATGAAGTGGAACAAAATTTATTGGATATTTCAAACTTTTTTAACAAATAAAAACCTGAAAAATTGGGCGCGCAAAATTATTCAGCCCCTTAAATTAATCCTTTGTAGCGCCACCTTTTGCTGCGATTACAGCTGTAAGTCGCTTGGGGTATGTCTCTATCAGTTTTGCACATCGAGAGACTGAAATTTTTGCCCATTCCTCCTTGCAAAACAGCTCGAGCTCAGTGAGGTTGGATGGAGAGCGTTTGTGAACAGCAGTTTTCAGTTCTTTCCACAGATTCTCGATTGGATTCAGGTCTGGACTTTGACTTGGCCATTCTAACACCTGGATATGTTTATTTGTGAACCATTCCATTGTAGATTTTGCTTTATGTTTTGCATCATTGTCTTGTTGGAAGACAAATCTCCGACCCAGTCTCAGGTCTTTCGCAGACTCCATCAGGTTTTCTTCCAGAATTGTCCTGTATTTGGCTCCATCCATCTTCCCATCAATTTTAACCATCTTCCTTGTTCCTGCTGAAGAAAAGCAGGCCCAAACCATGATGCTGCCACCACCATGTTTGACAGTGGGGATGGTGTGTTCAGGGTGATGAGCTGTGTTGCTTTTACGCCAAACATAACGTTTTGCATTATTGCCAAAAAGTTTGATTTTGGTTTCATCTGACCAGAGCACCTTCTTCCACATGTTTGGTGTCTCCCAGGTGGCTTGTGGCAAACTTTAAACGACACTTTTTATGGATATCTTTAAGAAATGGCTTTCTTCTTGCCACTCTTCCATAAAGGCCAGATTTGTGCAGTATACGACTGATTGTTGTCCTATGGACAGAGTCTCCCACCTCAGCTGTAGATCTCTGCAGTTCATCCAGAGTGATCATGGGCCTCTTGGCTGCATCTCTGATCAGTCTTCTCCTTGTATGAGCTGAAAGTTTAGAGGGACGGCCAGGTCTTCGTAGATTTGCAGTGGTCTGATACTCCTTCCATTTCAATATTATCGCTTGCACAGTGCTCCTTGGGATGTTGAAAGCTTGGGAAATCTTTTTGTATCCAAATCCAGATTTAAACTTCTCCACAACAGTATCTCGGTCCTGCCTGGTGTGTTCCTTGTTCGTCATGATGCTCTCTGCGCTTTAAACGGACCTCTGAGACTATCACAGTGCAGGTGCATTTATATGGAGACTTGATTACACACAGGTGGATTCTATTTATCATCATTAGTCATTTAGGTCAACATTGGATCATTCAGAGATCCTCACTGAACTTCTGGAGAGAGTTTGCTGCACTGAAAGTAAAGGGGCTGAATAATTTTGCACACCCAATTTTTTAAATTATTATTTGTTAAAAAAGTTTGAAATATTCAATAAATTTTGTTCCACTTCATGATTGTGTCCCACTTGTTTTTGATTCTTCACAAAAAATTACAGTTTTATATCTTTATTTTTGAAGCCTAATATGTGGCAAAATGTCACAAAGTTCAAGGGGGCCGAATACTTTCGCAAGGAACTGTATCCCAGGGAATTTTTTTTTTATAATTTGTTCTCAGTACAGGTAATAGGAGGAAAGAGCAGAGAGACAAGCTCATCAATCTGCTGCCTTTCCTTACACTGTCCAATCAAAGGCTGTGGGCAGGGACAGGACCTGTATGTATTCCTTAACTGCAGAAGACAAAAGTCAGGTCTCCTGTCCTGCTAGACAGGGCTGCACTGTGTGGCAGAGCCGTGTAAATCTCAGGATTAAATGGACAGAAATTAAACAAATATTGTATTAAAATAATAACGATAATAACAATAACAACAACAACAATAATAATAATAATATTAAGAACAACAATAATAATAATAATAATAATAATAATAATAATAATAATAATAATAACACCTATGGTTTGTTCAATTTCTTATTGTGTTCCTTTTGTACAACAAAATTCAATAAAAATATTATTAAAAATAAAAATAAAAAATAAAATAAAAACAATAACAACAGTAATAATGTTAATAATAATGATAATAATAACAATAACAATAATACTACTACTACTACTAATAATAATAATAATAATAATTTTAAGAACAATAACAACAACAACAACAATAATAATAATAATAATAATAATAACAACAATAATAATAATAATAATAGTAATACTAATATCAACACCTATGGTTTGTTTAATTTCTTATTGTGTTCCTTTTGTATAACAAAATAAAAAAATAATAATATTAAGAACAATAACAACAACAAGAACAACAACAACAATATTAATAATAATATTAACACCTATGGTTTGTTCAATTTCTTATTGTGCTCCTTTTGTGCAACAAAATTCAATAAAAATATTATTAAAAATAAAAAATATTAAGAACAATAACAACAACAACAACAATAATAATAATAATATTAATAATAATAATACAATTATCTTAACAGTCAGTCAAAATAAAAACTCAAATAATATATAAATATAATATAATTTAATAAAAGCTCAATTAAATTCTTGTGAAATGTGAGGGAATCACAGAAGGAAGAAGTTTTGGCTGTAATATGGGCCGTGGTATACTTATGAAAGATTACATAAAAATTTTTTTGCTATGCTCCCTATAAGAGACAAGCGATTTTTACCATGATTCTGTATTTTTTTTTTACCTCTTTGAGAACTATTACTACCTACTACAAATACTACATCTATCTAACAGATTCTTTTTATTAAGAATTTTGCAACACTAAAGAAAATAAAGTAATAAATATACAACTTTTTTTAAATTCTTATACACAGGTTGATAGTGCTCACCAATATTATGATGGTATATCTTTGTATTACTGACAAAATACAAGATTCAGGGACCTGAAATTGACCTTGCTAAACAGACTGGTTGGTTTGTTAAGGGGGATCTTGCCACAGGTACTCAAAGATCTTCAGCTCATCAGCGACTAAAATGTGAAAGTCCCAAGCCCACTTACTTGGTAATAAAGTCTGATTTACATTCTTCTCAGGGAGTGTTTCTTTTCTCTGGATGTTCAGAATGTCGGGCACCTTTAATTTTGGTTAAGTTCCTGTGCTCCAGTATTCTTCCTTGGATTTCCTGTTGCTGTTGTGACCTGTCTTACTCCTGACTCCGGTTGATCTCCTCCTGGTATTGACCCACTGGCTTGCTTCACCTTCTGGCTTCTGTTTGATTTCCTGTGTAAGACCCCGACTTGCTTCAAGGACTCCTCTGCACAATCTATCAGTTTTCCTGTGTATGACCCTGACTTCCATTACGGACTTTGCTATTGCCTCCTGCCTTATTCTCGGACTGACCACCTGTGTTTGACTCCCACCCTGGACTTACCTCTGGCTCCAGTCATGCAGAAGGTTGCCAAGTTCCTCTGCAGTTCCTCTGCAGTTCTCAAGAGATGTTTGCCTTGCTGTGTGTCCTGTCTCCTTCAGCACCCCCCAGGCGTCCACCGATTCTCCAGTACCCTGCTGGCAACCTGTGCTACTCTAGGCGCTACACCTCCTGTACCACCTTCAGGATTGTGCTGCACTTAGCCGCAAGGGGAGCCCTCTCAGCATTTCGGCCTCGGACCAGGTACGTGACAGTTGGGCACTAGTCATTTTAGTTTTTTTTTTTTTTTTGCACTAGTGAAATTAGAACAGGAAGGAGGGTGAGGATTAGGTTTTGCATATTTTTCTAACCCTCAGGGTCAATCCCCATAGAACTATACTGGCTAGACACTTAAACTTTAAATGTTGCTTCTTGACATCTGAGGTTCTAGTGGTATCTCAGTCTTATTATACAAGGCAGGACAGCTTGGAAAGACTCCTGTGTAACTTTTCCATTTAATGGGTTACTTACCTTCTCCGTTGAGGGGAACAAGTGCAGTCTGCTTCCTCTAGGTATAAGTAAAACCCCATAGCATCCAGTATTTGTGGTGAGGAGGGAGAGTGGAGAAGTATTTTCATTGCTGAAGAACAATCCCACTTACTTGGTAATAAGGTCTAATTGGCATTCTTCCCTTCTTCTTTTCTCTGGATATTCAGAATGTTGGGCATCAGTCATTTTGGTTAAGTTTTTTGTAGTTTTATTGCATTAGTGCAATGAGAACAGGAAGGAGGGTGAGGACTAGCTTCTGCACATCTTTCTAGCTCTCAGAGTCCAACTTTCATAGGACTATACTGGCTGGACACTTAAACTTTGACATCTGAGGTTCTAGTGGTATCTCACTACAAGGCAAGACAGCTTGGAAAGGTTCCTGTGTTAACTTCCTATTTAATGGGTTACTTACCTTCTCCGTTGTGGGGAAAAACTGCAGTCTGCTTCCTCTAGGTATAAGTAAAACCCCATAGCATGCAGTATTTGTGGTGAGGAGGGAGAATGGAGAAGTATTTTCCTTGCTGAAGGACAAGCCAACTTACTTGGTAATAAGGTCTCACTGACGTTCTTCCCTTCTTTTTTTCTCTGGATTTTCAAAATGTTGGGCACTAGTCATTTTGGTTACGTTTTTTTTTTGTAGTTTTATTGCATTATTGCAATGAGAACAGGAAGGAGGGTGAGGACTAGGTTCGGCACATCTTTCTAGAGGAAGCAGACTGCAGTTTTTCCCCACAGCGGAGAAGGTAAGTAACCCAATAAATGGGAAAGTAACACAGGAACCTTTCCAAGCTGTCCTGCCTTGAATAATAAGACTGAGATGCCACTAGAACCTCAGATGTCAGGGTCCGACTTTCACAGAACTATACTGGCTGGACACTTAAACTTTAAAAGTGGCTCCCTGACATCTGAGGTTCTAGTGGTATCTCGGTCTTATTATTCAAGGCAGGACAGCTTGGAAAGGTTCTGTGTTACTTTCCCATTTATTGGGTTACTTACCTTCTCCATTGTGGGGAAAAACTGCAGTCTGCTTCCTCTAGGTATAAGTAAAACCCCATAGCATGCAGTATTTGTGGTGAGGAGGGAGAATGGAGAAGTATTTTCCTTGCTGAAGGACAAGCCCACTTACTTGGTAATAAGGTCTCGTTGACATTCTTCCCTTCTTCTTTTCTCTGGATATTCAGAATGTTGGGCACTAGTCATATTGGTTAAGTTTTTTTGTAGTTTTATTGCATTAATGCAATGAGAGCCGGACGGAGGGTGAGGACTAGGTTCTGCACATCTTTCTAGCTCTCACAGTCCGACTTTCACAGAACTACACTGGCTGGACACTTAAACGTTAAAAGTGACTCTCTAACATCTGAGGTTCTAGTGGCATCTCAGTCTTTTTATTCAAGGTAGGACAGCTTAGTAATGTTTCTGTGCTACTTTCCCACTCAGTAAGTCACTTACCATCTCTATGGTGGGAACAATTGGAGTCTGTCTAAGTAAAACTCCATAGCATCTTGTGGTGGGGAAGGAGAATGGAAAAGTAGGGTCTCTTACAAATTCTGTTCATTGCTGAAGGACATTCCTCTTGCCTTAGGGATGCCAGCTTGTATACTTTATGTGCTGGGTTTGGTATCTATTGAAGGAGGGGAGAGAATAAATTATTGTAAAATGATCATATAATTGAAAAACTATAGGACAGAAAGATGGATTGGTGACTCTAACCAAGCAAGCAGGGTCCTAGAAGAGAGTCAGGTTTAGTGCTGTCCGGTATTTTTTGGAGTTTCTTTTATCACCACTGACAGTTCAACCTCTCTTGACCTAGGATGACGTTATCCTCCATTAAAAAGAATCCGTCTGGTCAGCAAGTTTGAGGCATTAACAAGTTGCACCTTTTGGCTTGCGGGCAAATAAAACAAATAACGAAAAAGAGCGCTATTTGATCTTCTACAAGTTCTCTACAACTCGTTTAACAGGCCAACTACGACAACACCAAACTCTATGCAAAAACCATAACCTAATAGAATAAAAAAGCCATTATTCCTTGGAAAGAGTTATTATGGCCAAATCCTATGAATTCTGATTCACTTTGTGCAATCTGTGGGTCAGAGAGTATCAGTTTAACGGTTTCGTTCCAGAATGTTCATAATCCTTAATAATAAAAGAGCCCCAGGCTGCTAATTACGCTGAAGATTTGGAATAGCTTGATGTTCCTTCCCGAGTATTAAGAACCAGTCATGACTGAATGGAATTTACTGTATATTCACTTATTACAATTTTGAGTTGGAACCATATTGAACAAACAAGGTTGATGAGGAGGAATGTGAGGAACTGACTGGAACATTTCATGATGGTGGACAGCGATGTTTCATAAGGAAAAATATCATAGACTGGCTTCTAAATTTTTGACATGGTAGCATGAAATATTTTTGGTTTAAGTCACTAAGTTCCAAGTATGATTTTACCTACCTGCCTTTCCCACTCACACCTTGTTTGGATAGATTTAGGAGGCCAAGAAATGCAATGGTTCATTGACCAAGGAGATTGGGACAATGAACTTCTAGCCATACCATGCTCAAAGATCCCCAGAATATACGAAGGGAAACATATATTATTGCAATTGCATCACTTGTGCATTGTGCATGCATTTTGGGCTGTTCTGCTATTTAAAAAAAACAGTTATAGTTTTGTGTGATCATATGACAAAATAGCAACTGTCTGCCTCTTTTTTCTGTTGTGTCCCTACTGCAAATGAAATTCAACCCCAGAATTGTTGCAGAACTTGGAAGTGCTAGGGATCACTTTTGAAAGACACAGATATGTCCACTTTATAAAACTCTGGTCCGACCGCATCTGGAGTATTCTGTCCAGTTCTGGTCGCCAGTCCTCAGGAGGGATGTGTTGGAGCTGGAGAGAGTCCAGAGAAGGGCAACTAAACTGATTAGGGGATTGGAGGACCTTAACTATGAAGAGCGTCTGCAATCGCTCGATTTATTCTCCCTGGAGAAGAGACGCCTGAGGGGGGACATGATAGCAATTTATAAATATCTCAATGGGGATCTCAGCTTAGAAAAAAAGCTGTTCAGTCGAAGGGATTGCATGAGGACAAGAGGGCATACAATGTGATTAGAGGAGAAGCGTTTTAACTTCAGGCAACGTGGGGGGTTCTTTACTGTTAGGGCTACAAGATTGTGGAATTCTCTACCACAAGAGGTGGTTTCTGCTGGAAGTATGGTGGCTTTCAAAAGACTCTTAGACGTACATCTCAAGGATCAGGACATTCAGGGCTATGTGAGATGATTACAGCCACACACACCTACACAGGTTGACCTGGATGGACTATTGTCTTTATTCAACCTCACCTACTATGTAACTATGTAAGATATGCTCATTTTCATATCAGCTAATTTATTACAGAAGTCTATAAATTGTGCCTGTAAACTTGCTAGCAATGTACTTTAGGAAGAGTCGGTTCCCTAGCACAGCCATTTCCCTCCATACACATAATAGTGTTTTCCTCTTCTGGGATTGTATATTCACTCTCTGTGTTGGCCCAGCCCATTCACCATTTACCTCTCTTGATAATATGTTATGTAGCTGCCAGGAGTGGAGCAAAGGGGAATATGGAGCAGCCATTCTTAACTAAAGTTCTCCAGGGTTCTCCCAGAAGTTGCTAGTAGTGAGCAGTGGTTGATTGACCTCCCATAACATTGGCTTAACTAGAACCTTCAGGACTCCTGTGCAAGTGACCATGAAGGGCCGCCCTGAAATAGTGATCGACCGATATCGGTTTTTCGTTGCCGATACAGATCAGTGTTGCCAACCCCCCGGAGTGAAATTTACTGGCAGAACGTCCAAAATTTACGGACGGCTCCAATTTTTTACTGGCACTGCAAAAATGTACATAAAATAGCCGTTTTCAGCGCTAAACCATGCAAATATGAATAATTAAACTATAAACATGTAGATAGTGCTATTAGCAATGAGTTTAAGTTAAACAAAAGTCAGTGCCCACTTACATTATTGTATTCTCTCCCCCTTACATCAGTGACCCCCCCCCCCATCAGACTGGTCTGGCGGTGCTGTCACTGACCTCCCCTCAGGTGCACTGTGCAGGGCTCAGTCAGACGGCTCTGGTCTCCACTCCGCAGGCCGGGGCCCAACACAACTAGATTCTCCCGTGACCCCCATCCCTTCGGCGCTCTCACTCTTGACTCCTCTCCAGACTCGACTGCAGACACGATAAAAGAAAAGAGATGGTTAGAGACTGTGGACATTGAACAGGAGGTGGTCAGAGACTGCGGACATGGTACAGAGGGGTGGTCAGAGACTGCGGACATGGTACAGGGGGGTGGTCAGAGACTGCGGACATGGTACAGAGGGGTGGTCAGAGACTGCGGACATGGTACAGAGGGGTGGTCAGAGACTGCGGACATGGTACAGGGGGGTGGTCAGAGACTGCGGACATGGTACAGGGGGGTGGTCAGAGACTGTGGACATGGGACAGGAGGTGGTCAGAGACTGCGGACATGGGACAGGAGGTGGTCAGAGACTGCGGACATGGAACAGGAGGTGGTCAGAGACTGCGGACATGGAACAGGAGGTGGTCAGAGACTGCGGACATGGAACAGGAGGTGGTCAGAGACTGCGGACATGGAACAGGAGGTGGTCAGAGACTGCGGACATGGTACAGGGGGGTGGTCAGAGACTGCGGACATGGAACAGGAGGTGGTCAGAGACTGCGGACATGGGACAGGGGGGTGGTCAGAGACTGCGGACATGGGACAGGAGGTGGTCAGAGACTGCGGACATGGAACAGGAGGTGGTCAGAGACTGCGGACATGGGACAGGGGGGTGGTCAGAGACTGCGGACATGGGACAGGGGGGTGGTCAGAGACTGCGGACATGGGACAGGAGGTGGTCAGAGACTGCGGACATGGAACAGGAGGTGGTCAGAGACTGCGGACATGGGACAGGGGGGTGGTCAGAGACTGCGGACATGGGACAGGGGGGTGGTCAGAGACTGCGGACATGGGACAGGAGGTGGTCAGAGACTGCGGACATGGAAGTGCCATCCTCACCCCTCACAGTAATTTCTTCCTATGTCCCCCTTCATATTAGCACATCAGTGTCCTCCTCCTAAGTCCCTTTCACCTCTCCATAGCCATATCAGTGACATTACTGCAGAGTGAAGCTGTGACACTGCCTGTGGAGAGGTGAAGGGGGCACAGGAGCAGGACACTGATGTCCTCTGCCCCCTGACTCATCTCTCTACTCCAGTCGGCTCGGAGCCCCACTCACCAGTCCTCTTCTCTTCTGTGTGCTCTGCGGGTGGCTGCCTCTTCTGTCAGTCTGCTGCTCTGTCCACTCCACCACCATCCGCATCCATCCAGACTCCAGCTGCATTTTCTTGTACCCCACAGGGCCAGGCACAGTTTATCAGACTCCACACTGTCCCACTCCCTAGCCGGCGCCTGGCGGCCGGCCCGGCGGGAAAACTTAAATGACGGCGGGGGCGGAGGCAGGGGCGGGCGCAGGCGGGCCGTTGCACTAGTCTCGTCCGACGATCATCTGATCCGTCCATTGGGCATGTGTCAGTGACAGTGTGCGGAGAGTCAGGACAGGGAGGCTGTGATTGGCCGAGACGCGCAGCAGCGCTGGGTGTGCGAAAGAGGGAGGGGGGAAGCTGCCGCTGACGTCACACGGTCTCCATCTGCGAGAGAAGAGAACTCGGCTCGCTTCGGGGATCTCCGAGTCCGGAACTGCGCGCCGCGCACGCGCAGTTCTAACCTTGCCGCCGCCACCGTAGATTTACGGGCACTTTTCTCCTGCTACGGGCATTTACGGGCAGGAGAAAAGTGCCCTGATTTTACGGGCTGTCCGTAAATCTACGGGCGGTTGGCAACACTGATACAGATACCAATATTTTTTTTTCTTGACAGGTACTCTTGTGGAGGGATCTGGGGGTCTAAAAGACCCCAAACCCCTCCTCTGCACAGAAAAGCATTCAAAACGCCAAGTTTGGCTGTTTTGAATGCTGTGATTTTTTTGAATCTGGCACCAGTACCCGGAAGTGATGTCATGACATCACTTCCGGGTTTTTTGCATGGAGACCCGATCAGAGCCAAATGCGGCTTTAATCAGGTCTTCGGCGGCCGTGCAGGCTGGTTGCCTGGGTCTCTGGGTGGGACGGGATACCCGGGCGAGCCGCAGACATCCCAACCTCCCCTTCCTTTTAATGACAGCCGAGTGGCTTCTCAGCTGCATCGGTTGTCATTACAAGACAGCCGACTGTCGGCTATGGACGTCGGTACCGGGGTGATGCCTCTAGCTGCAGGCATCACTCCGGTACATGCGCTTTCCCGAAATATCGGCAATATCGGTAACCTCCGGGGCCGATTCCGATACATCGGGGAAAGTGCATATCGGCCCTCAATATATTGTCTTTGCCGATAATCGGTCGATCCCTACCCTGAACCCTTGCCAGGGGCCCTACCCTTTAAACCTGGGGCCCTTCCCACTGATTTCAGGGCCTTTTAATCCCGTTGTGGGGCCCCCACAGTGGCGGAATGCCAGGACCCGGTCGCAAGTGCGACCTTTGTGACCCTGGTAGTTCCACCACTGGTGTCAGTAGTTTTTTATTTTTGTTATTTTATTTTTTTTAATCATTTTTACTTTTTTATTCATTTACAATTTTATTATATATTTTTTATTTTTTTTAGGAGCCCTAATATATCACCAACTTTGTTTCACCTTTGAGACAGAGATTGAGGACACAGCCCTCAATTTCAATCTCCACAACCTCCGCTGCACAGCCATAACCAGGAACAAGCCAGGGGTCACGATGGGTAACAGACACAAATAACCAAGAACAAACCATTAGTCAGTATACAGAAATTAATGTAGAGTACAGGTGTGATGGCAGGAAGGGCTCAACAAATAGCTTTAAAAGCATTGCTGGTGCAATGAGCCAGGAGCTACACCAAGTTTAAATAAGGCAGATAGGGAGAAGAAGCCACTCTGGTAATCAACAGCCAGGCATCAGGAGAGTGCCTCGCTGATAAGCTGACAAGACAAGGGCACAAAACTCCGGTAAAACTTAGACTAAGGATGTTTTTACAGCATTGTACATGTCTTTTAAATAAAGGAATACCATTTTTTTGGATGTCATCCCGAATACCTACCATCCCTTTTCTTTACTCTGGTACAATGGAGTTGTTGGCAGCCTTGAGCTCTGAGGACCGGACAAAGCTGTTATGTGGGAAGGTTTTAGCACCTACACTCCTGTTTTCCCTGGATACTTGGATGCCTCCTTCCAATATCAGACAGACATTTCTCCAGTGAACTCTCCAGATCGGATCCTCAGTGAAATCCCTTTATTAGTTTAAGAGTTTTTTTTTGTAAACAAGCAGCACCACCCCAGCTTAAGCATAGCTGTGTTCCACTCAGCTCCCATGATGTCACATCGTGTGTTCCACCTTACGCGCGTTTCGTCATTCCATTGACATTTTCAGAGGTTACCTCTGAAGACGTCAACGGAATGAAGAAACGCACGTAAGGTGGAACGCATGCTGTGTCGTCATGAAAGCTGAGTGGAACGCAGACGGTGTTCACCGCTCTCCACTCCGGGGCTCCGTATGTGACGGTCTATGTGTTTTTATTTGCCTATGTCGGCTTATACTGGCTTATCTTTTTACCTTGGAAACAAATAAATATTTTAAATGCTAATACACCATCTGGAGCTTTCTTTCTGTTCCCCACCTGGTTGGATGCATGGATGTAGAGGAGTGAGGGCTGAGACTGCTGGACCCTAGAGTGGGACCGTTCCTGGCCCAGGTGGCCAAACAAGCGCTGTCCGGTCTTAGTGCCATAAGGCATATAAGACCCATTCCCTCTGGTGAGTGAGCATTTCTGTTACTCTTCATGGCCCACCGAGTGTCATCCTAAGACCATCAGGAAGTCAGACACAGCGCACTTCTCACTAAAACAATCTTGAACTGTTTTACACTAAAGTCACCATATGATTTTTGATGGACTTTATATTTGAACTTTTTTGAGCACTCATTGGGACAATAAGCACACAGCACTTTATTAATTGTATTCACAATATATTGATTTCACTTATTCATTTATTTACTTATTTATTTATATATTTATGCATCTATGTAATTATTTATGAATTTATTTTAATGCAAATTAATTATTGTGTGCACCTGGTAATTTATGTTTACACAACCAATTAGCAAGCGCTGTAGGTAGCCCCTATTTTGAGGCTATACATTGTTTCACTTCACATTTTATACTATAGCAGCTGCTCACATTTACAGTCTTAATTTTTTACTATCTTTAATTACAAGACACCCATTGGCGCGAGGGATATACTTCCAGTATATTCATCCCACACTTAAGGATAGCTGGGACCTCAATGAGCACAGGTAGGCAGCAGCCCTTCAGGCTGGGAACTTCTCCTCCTGGAGGGCAGCTCCAGACCCCAGACTATTTATGTGATCTACAGCCACTTACTGGGCACACCTCCCCAGGGATTGGCTGAGACCCCCATACATATTCAGACTGCCCAGTAAACCTACTCCACTTCTATGTTCTGGAGCCTTCCAAAAGGCAGGGAGAAACAATCAAACCTGCAACCCCGGTCAGTCCAAAACAATCAGGAGCTGCTCCACTAATTACAGATGAGCCAAAGAAACCAAATTTACAGAGCCTATCTAGTAATCCAGCTAGAAGGATCCAAAGCAATTAAAATAGTACCGCACAAATGCCCCCCCCCCCCCAACTTGTGCCAGTCAGATGTGAGTGTGAAAAGACTGGTGCAAGACAGACAGAATCGGCTTCTCAGGCTCCAGTAGACTTCAACAAAATGGTGGCCATCGGCACACAGACACCGACTCCCTGTTGCATAAATGTGAATGAGATTGGTAAAACATGGCTTCAGCTACTGTTCTCCACCTGTAGAGAACTCCACCGATGCTTTTCAGCCTTTCTGGGGCTTAATCATAGAGATAACTATGATTATTCCCTGAAAATGGGGAAACATGTCAGATTTCTTAGGAGCTGAAGCCATCTTTTATCAATCTCATTCACATTTATGCAACAGGGAGCCGGTGTCAGTGTGCAGATGGCCACCATTTTGTTGAAGTCTACCTAGAAGGGTGCAACATCAGCAACAGGGCAGGACTAGGGGGCGCAGTTAATGAGAGTTTTTTTGGTAGGCTTCAAAGGGGCCATAATGGCTTATGGCATTGTAATCATTATTGTTTATAGCAGAATAGTTTGTTTTAACCGGTTGCCGACCGCCGCAAGTACATATACTGCGGCGGTCAGCCCCGGCCAGGCAAAGTGACGTACCGGTACATCACTAGCCTGTCACTTCCTTGTGAGCCAATAGCGGGCGAGCGCGCGCCCGCGGAGGCGTGTGCCCGCCCTGGCTCGTTCCCTGGGAAGTCCGTGCGTGTGACCGGCGGACCCGATGTCCGCCGGTCACTCGCGATCGTCCGCCGCGAAGGGAGAAAGGCAGGCGGCTGATGTAAACAAGCCACCTGTCATTTTCCCCTGTGTAGGAATGGTGATCATACGGTTCTACTATCTACACCAGTAGCCATGTCCAATCACAGTAAGAAGCACGCCCCTAGGGACACACTTCACCCCTCCTTCCCCAATAAATTTAACCCCTTCCCTGCCAGTGTCATTTTACAGTAACAGTGCATATGTATAGCACTGATTACTGCAGTAATGTCACTGGTACCCCCAAAAGTGTCAAAAATGTCAGTCAAGGGTCCGATCTGTGCGCCGCAATGTCGCAGTACCGCAAAAAAAATCGCAGATCGCCGCCATTACGCGTTAAAAAAAACACCAAAAATGACAGAAATATTTCCCTTAGTTAGTAAACGCAATAACTTTTGCGCAAACCAATCAAAATACGCTTATTGTGATTTTTTTTTTTACCAAACATATGTAGCAGAAAACAAATTGGTCAAAAATTTAAAAAAATTTAGATTTTTACATTTTTTGGGGGGGAATTTCATATAAAAAAATGTGAAAAATATTGTTATTTTTTCAAAATGTACCCCTTTTTTGTTTATAGCGCAAAAAGTAAAAATCGCACAGGTGATCAAATACCACCAAAAGAAAGCTCTGTTTGTGGGAAAAAAGGACATAAATTTCGTTTGGGTACAGCGTCGCACGACCGCGTAATTGTCAGTTAAAGTCGCACAGTGCCGAATCGCAAAAAGTGGCCTGGACGTAAGACAGCAAAATCCTCCGGTGGTAAAGTGGTTAATCTACTGGCACCATTGACTGCATGGGCAGTTTTTTTTTTTTTTTTTTGGCAAAGGTGCTGTAACCATTTAAAAAAAAAAAAACTCGACAAAACAGCATATGAAATAAAGTTTACTTTTGAAAGGTAGCAAAAAAGGACAAAAATAGAGAAAATAATAGTATTGCTGAAAACTACAATTTAAGTTGATCACATTTTTCTGTAAAAACTTGAATTCCAATTCAGTTGTAGCTCTTGGTTCCCGTCTGGTACCCATTCCTGTCCTTCTCAGTATGATACCATGGGCAATCACAATCAATTTGTACAGATGTGCTGAGCAGAGGAGACGTGAACATGCAAGATCAAGCGCTGCATACAGCTAAGTAGTTCTTGCTTAACCACAAAGGTAAATATGTCTCTTATTATTACCCGTGATCTGAAAGAGTTTTCAGATGTGACACACCATCTGTGGTTACTCGATTTCCTTTCCAGCCAGGAGATGTGATGGAGTATGGTGCTATCTCCAATGCAAGCAACTGCTTCAAGGGATGATGTTATGCGGCCATGATGTCACCGATCATGTGACTCAGACAGGTGCAGAAAAGCTCTGAAAACAAGGTTAGGTATAAAATAAACACAAGGACGCAATGTCAATTAAGGGTTCAATTTTTCAAACTTTCTGAAAAAAAAAAAAGTTACAAATGTACATGATGTCATGGGAGGCAATTATTTCAGCAGGTCAGTGAAATCAGAGACAGGTGCATTATAATGTAGAGCGGCCAAGGAGGGTGTGACCACCACTGGAGATGAGGGAATAATCAAAAATGTGCTTTAATGGCTGGCAATCTAATTTGCTCTGTTTGGATCCTCCATTATATTTATATATTGCTAGATATACGTTTGATGCTGCTGTCCATCCCTGCACTTAAACCACTTAAGCCCCGGAAGATTTTACCCCCTTCCTGACCAGGGGGTATTTTGCGATTCGGCACTGCGTGACTTTAACGGACGATTGCGCGGTCGTGCAACGCTGTACCCAAATGAAATTGATGTCCTTTTTTTCCCACAAACAGAGCTTTCTTTTGGTGGTATTTGATCACCTGTGCGATTTTTTGATCATGCGCTACAAACAAAAAAAGAGCGCAAAAATAACAATATTTTTCACATTTTTTTATATGAAATTCCCCCCAAAAAATGTAAAAATCTAAATTTTTTAACATTTTAGGCCAATTTGATTTCTGCTACATATGTTTGGTGAAAAAAATCGCAAAAAGCGTATTTTGATTGGTTTGCGCAAAAGTTATTGCGTTTACTAACTAAGGGAAAGATTTTTGTCATTTTTGTTGTTTTTTTTTAACGAGTAATGGCGGCAATCTGCGATTTTTTTTGCGGGACTGCAACATTGCGGCGGACAGATCGGACCCTTGACTGACATTTTTGACACTTTTGGGGGTACCAGTGACATTACTACAGTAATCATTGCTATACATATGCACTGTTACTATAAAAATGACACTGGCAGGGAAGGGGTTAACTTTATTGGAGAAGGAGGGGTTAAGTGTGTCCCTAGGGGTGTGTTTCTAACTGTGCAGGGATGTGGCTGTGTGTGTAACAGCAGAGATCAATGGTCCTACATAGCAGGACCGTATGATCTCTGCTGTTACACAAGGGAGAGTGACAGGCGGCTTTGTTTACACTAGCCGCCTGCCTTTCTCCCTCTGTAACTGACGATCGCGAGTGACCGGCGGACATCGGGTCCGCCGGTCACACGCGCGGGGATCAGAGTGAGCGAGCGGGGGTGGGAGCGTGCCTCCGGCGGCGCGCGCTCGCCCCCTAGTGGCTCGCAGGCGAGTGACGTACCGGTACGTCACTTTGCCTGGCCGGGGCTGACCGCCGCAAGTACATATACTGGTCGGCAACCGGTTAATAGGAATATATACATAAAATAAACGGGCTATGTATATCTTTAGGATGGCTTATTGGAGTTGGAAGCTTGCCTATATACAGGTGCATCTCATAAAATTAGAATATCATCACAAAGTTAATTTTTTTTCAGGAATTCAATTCAAAAAGTGAATCTCATATATTTTATATAGATGCGTTACACACAGAGATATATTTCAAGAATTTCTTTCTTTTAATTTTGATGATTATGGCTTATGTAACGGATCAACCGACACCCCGAATGGGTACCTCCATTGACGGATGCTCCTAGTTCTTCCAAGCACTCCACCAGACACCGTAACCACCGTAGACTCCACGAACTGCCGCAGCTTGGTTGGGGGCTCTCGCCGTTTCCTACCCACCTTGGACCTATGACAAGGATCCAGGTTCCAGTGGGTGAACCTCTCTTTCCCCAGAGAGTGCAGCAGGAACAGGAACAAGCTCTTACAAGAGCTTAGTGATTATTCAAGGAAGTATGAAGAGCATAGAAATCCTTTGTAGCAGATTCCCCCAATAAGGGACAGGACTCTAGATTGAGGGTGAAGTAGAACTCTTTATTGAACAGTCACACAGAATTTATATACAGCATGGACCTCCCCCTCCTGATCATATTACCACACACAGGTCAGGGGTTGCCTGATTACATTATCATATGCAGATGAAAATGTGTACAGAAACAGAATTAACCTGAACTAATTATCTGGCCATCTGGACAGAACACCGACACACAACCCTTAAGGCCCACCAAAATCCTCAGCACCAGGCCCATATTGTTCTTAATCCGGCCCTGAGTGTACACAATCCCTCCCATTTGCCTGATTACATTATCATATGCAGATGAAATTGTATACAGAAACTGAATTAACCTGAACTAATTATCTAGCCATCTGGACTGATCAATGTGAGGTCATTTACATTTAACAATGGGACAGGCAGACTTAACACAATCCACACCCCAGCTCAATAGATAGACAATAGGACAAGACTGCCAATGACAGTCTGTCTGTCTACCACAACGAAACACATGGAATACACATCTAGGTGTCACAGACTCTATGGCAACAGGCCACAGGTCTCACAGTAAAAAGTAGGATCAAATCTCCACATTTCCTGAGAGACACCATTGACAAATATCACTCTCCCATCTGAAGCCATCTAAACCATTCTCTCAGCGTCCCCCAAGTATCTGTCCCTCACTCCCAGTGATGGTGAACACCGTCACAGCTTACAGCTAGTGACACCCCAAAATGTAGTATCTCAGAAAATTAGAATAATACATACCAATAAAAAAAAGGATTTTTAATACAGAAATGTTGGATTAGTGAAAAGTCTGTCCATGTACAGTATAGTATGCACTCAATACTTGGCCGGGGCTCCTTTTGCATGAATTACTGCATCAATTCGGCATGGCATGGAGACGATCAGCCTGTGGCACTGCTGAGGTGTAAGGGAAGCCCAGGTTGCTTTGATAGCGACCTTCAGCTTGTCCGCATTGTTGGGTCTGGTGTCTCTCATCTTCCTGTAGACAATACCCCACAGATTCTCTATGGGGTTTAGGTCAGGCGAGTTTGCTGGCCAATCAAGCACAGTGATACCATGCTCATTAAACCAGGTATTAGTACTTTTGGCAGTGTGGGCGGTGCCAAGTCCTAATGGCAAATTAAATTAAGAATCTCCATAAAGCTGGTCAGCAGAGGGAAGCATGAAGTGCTCTAGAATTTCCTGCTAGAGGGCTGCGCTGACTTTGGACTTATTAAAACACAGTGGACCAACACCAGCAGATGACATGGCTCCCCAAATCATCACTGACTGTGGAAAATTTTGCATTTAATTTGAAAAGCAATCTCCCAGAGTCTGGAGGAAAAGCGGAGAGGCACAGAATCCAAGTTGCATGAGGTCCAGTCTGAAGTTTCCACAGTCTAGAACCGCACATCTCTAGGAGACATCTACCATACATACATTATCTTACCGTTACTTTTGGCCCCATCACTTGAGCTGGCTGAAGATTTAAGACACTTCCACAAAAGGACTCCTTCGCCCCCCCCCCCCCCTCACAAGGGACAAGAATGTTTGGGCATTTACTTGGCCCCCACATTATCTAGGAACTCTCTGACACCTAGAGACTAATGTTGTTTAATTTGTGTATAACGTGTCAGGTTGCATTAAGTAATTGTACTAAGGGGCTGTGGCATCAGGAGGTAAAAAGGGAGTATCATATCTACGTCTTATGGTTGTGAACAGCAGAAATGTGTAGTATATAGACTTATCAAAGGTTTTCTCTGTATGTACAAAGAAGTGTTGGTGTGACCGGAGTTAACAACAGCTCTGTGGCCACACCCAAATGGGAGGAGCCTCTCCCCCTTTTTTGGGCTATTTGGAATCACTTCTGCTATATAAACTGATAGTCCAGGTATGGTCCCTAGGCTCTGAGGGAGAGGCTATGCCTCGAAACGCGTTAGCCAACAACAAAGTACTGAAACTGTGGACTCTGTAATCATGGACTTCGCTGTTTGATTCTGTTATGCTGGTTTATATCACCCGTTTGTGAGTAGACATTTTTTATTCTGTTATTAATAAAGGTCTTATTGAGGATAATGCGCTAGGCTGGTGCGCCCATTCTTTGTGTTTTTGTTTGCAAGGTAAAAAGGGGGTAGACTGACTCCAGAATTGGTCATTCTCCTGATTCTAGGACAATATCCCCCCCGACAATATCCCCCCGGACAATATACCCCCGGGGATATTGTCTGGGGGATATTGTCAGGGGGATATTGTTCGGGGGGATATTGTCCAGGGGATATTGTCCGGGGGGATATTGTCCGGGGGATATTGTCTGGGGCATATTGTCCGGGGGATATTGTTCGGGGGATATTGTTCGGGGGGGGGATATTGTTTGGGGGATATTGTTCGGGGGGATATTGTCCGGGGGATATTGTTCGGGGGGATATTGTTCGGGGGGATATTGTTCGGGGGGATATTGTCCGGGGGGATATTGTCTGGGGGATATTGTCCGGGGGGATATTGTCCGGGGGGATATTGTCCTGATACCCATTCTCCTACCCTTTTCTGACCTGCAGCCATAGACCGTAATTGTTTAAAGTTGTTGATTTATTATTTCTCAGGGAACTACAGTTGATCATTTATTTGCTTGTCCATAAAACATTTCTTTTTTCTGATACATTTCTGTAGATCCCATTTACTGCAAAAATTATAAGTAAAAGTTACCAGAGTCCTTTAGAATCCACCCAGTATTTCATGTATCTTTACTGAAGCCTTCAGTACCAGATCCATTCCCTGATTGTAGACCTCCAGCACCAGTAGTTATTAATGGGGATGAGGAATTTGAGATTGAGACTATCTTAGACTGTAGGAGGAGAAGAGGTCAGATAGAGTATTTGATCAAACGGAAGAGGTATGGTCCAGAGGGGAATTCCTGGGAACCTGTACATAATGTGCACGCCACAGACTTGATTTGTGCCTTCTTCCACAGCCACCCACAGAAGAAGAACCAGTTGGGCATCCAGAGGTTGCCCGTAGGGAGGGGACAATGTCAGAGAAGACAGGTCAATAGTGTAGATGGAGTTCCATGGCGCACAAATATGCGCATGCGCAGACCAGCAACTGGCCAGGCAAGTGTTCATACTCGTGGGTTAGGGAGCATGCGCGCTCACGTATTATTGCGCGTACCCCTCACTAATGCTGGCGTCAAGCAGGCTACTTAAACTGGCTTTCTGTATGGACTCATTGCTGTTTGGTCTGCAGCTTCTGCGTGTTGTTCCTGATTCCGTGTGACCTCTGATCTTGATCCGGCTTATCCCTAACCTGTGATTGTCTGCTTCATACCCTGACCCCGGCTTGTCTACTGGATTTGACTTCTGCCTGCTAATTCTGCTTAACTGTGCTCTTTGTACTGACTTGGCTTGTGACCCGACCATCCTGCTGTCTGCCGTCTGTCTAATCCGCCCGACCATTACCAACCCGGCTTGTCTGACCCTGCATCCTGCTCATCCAGCCTGCTAAAACTGTCAGTTAATCCTGCTTCCAGCTGCCTTCTACAGTCTTCCAAGGTCCATGCCAACCCTTTCACTACCAGCCTGCTTGCTGCCACATCCACCTGCTGACTGCTGCCACGCATACTACTGGACTGATTACAGGCACTCCTACGTCACCATTCTCCCGTGGCTGCTGTCTCACTATCAGTGGCCCCCAAGCCGGAGCTGCATGAGAGGCCCTCCTCTACACGTCAGGCTCACCAACCAGGTACGTGACACAGAGGGAGTGAGAAAAGCGGAGAGGAAGAGACCACAGAAAAGAGAAAGATGATGAGAGGAGGAAGGAGCGAAGTTGAGATTACAAAAAAGAGTAGGAGAGGAGCTTAGATGATAGGAGAGGAGCATAGCGAGTGAGAGAAGGGGAAAGGAGGGAGGGAAGGTGTTGAGATAACAGAAAAAAGTATGAGAGGAGGTTAGAGAATAGGAGAGGAACATAGGGAGTGCAAGAAGAGGATAGGGGAGGTGTTGAGATAACAGAAAAGAGAAAGAGGAGGAGAGAAAAGGAGAGAAAGAAGGGGGGGTTGAAATGAAAGAAAAAAGAAAGAGGAGGAGGGGGAAGGAGAGGAAGAAGGGGAGGAGTTGAGATTACAGAAAAGATTAGAGGAGAGGAGCATAGGCAGTGAGAGAAAAGAAGAGGAGGGAGGGGAGGTGTTGAGATGACAGAAGAGAAAAAGAGGAGGAGAGAAGGAATGGGAGGAGTAGAAATTAAAGAAAAGAGAAAGAGGAGGAGAGGGTAGGAGAGGAGGAAGGGGTGGAGTAGAAATTAACCACTTGCCGACCAGTCACGTTGACTGTACTGCGGCAAAGTGGCTCGTTATCGCCTGGCGACGTAGACCTACATCACCAGATATTCCCCTCTCTCGGCAGCACGCGCGCGCCGCCGGAGGCTCACTCCCACTGTATTCAGTCACATCGGGGGTCGGGCCAGGGGAGGAGCAGCGGCGATCACCGCTGCTCTTCCCCGATCATCAGGGAATCGAGTGTGGAGCGGGCGGATCTCCTAAGTGACAGACAGGGTCAGATTTCAGGGTTTAGCATACCTGAACCTGCGATCTGTCCCTGTGTCACTCAGTCACCTCCCCCCACACATGTCAGTAAGCACCAGGCATACATTAACCCCTTGATCACCAATAAAAATTAAGGGTCCGATCTGTCCGCCACAATGTCCCAGTCCAGCAAAAAAATCGCAGATCGCTGCCATTACTCGTTTAAAAAAAAAACACCAAAAATGACAGAAATCTTTCCCTTAGTTAGTAAACGCAATAACTTTTGCGCAAACCAATCAAAATACACTTATTGCAATTTTTTTTACCAAAAATAGGTAGCAGAAAACAAATTGGCCTAAAATGATAAAAAATTTTGATTTTTAAATTTTTTGGGGGGGGGGAATTTCATATAAAAAAATGTGAAAAATATTGTTATTTTTTCAAAATTGTCGCTCTTTTTTTGTTTATAGCGCAAAAAGTAAAAATCGCACAGGTGATCAAATACCACCAAAAGAAAGCTCTGTTTGTGGGAAAAAAAGGACATAAATTTCGTTTGGGTATGGCGTTGCATGACCGCGCAATTGTCAGTTAAATTCGCACAGTGCCGAATCGCAAAAAGTGTCCCAGACGTAAAGCAGGAAAATCCTCCGGTGGTAAAGTGGGTAAAGAAAAGAGAAAGATGATGGGAGGAGAGAAGGAATGGGAGGAGTAGAAATTAAAGAAAAGAGAAAGAGGAGGAGAGGGGAGGAGAGGAGGAAGGGGTGGAGAAGAAATTAAAGAAAAGAGAAAGATGAGGGGAGGAAAGGAGGAAGGGGAGGAGTTGAGATGACAGAAAAGAGAAGAATAGGAGGTTAGGGGACAGGAGAGGAGGAGAGGGAGTGAGAGAAGAAAAGAGGAGAAAGGGGAGGTGTTGAGATGACAGAAAAGAGAAAGAGGAGGTGAGGGGGAGGAGGGGAGGAGGGGAGGAGAGGAGGAAGAGAAGTAAATGAAATGAAAGAAAAGATAAAGAGGAGGAGAGGAGAGGAGAGGGGGGGGGGAAGTGTTGAGATTACAGAAAAGTGTAGGAGAGGAGGTCAGGGGATAAGAGAGGAGCAGAGGGAGTGAGAGAAGAGAAGAGGAGTGAAGGGAGGTGTTGAGATGACAGAAAAGAGAAAGAGGAGGTAAGGGGAAGAGAGGAGGAAGGGGAGAAGTTGAAATGGAAGAAAAAAGAAAGAGGAGGAGAGGGGAGGGAAGGAGAAGAGGAAGGGGAGGAGTTATGATTACAGAAAAGAGAAGGAGAGGAGGTTAGAGGATAGGAGAGGAGCATAGGGAGTGAGGAAGGAGACGGTGGCGGTAAGGAGTTGAGTTGACAGAAAAGAGGAAAGGGGAGTAGAGGAGGTTAGAAGATAGGAGGGGAGCAGTGGGAGTAAGAGGAAAGCAAAGGAGAGGAGAGGTAAGACACAGAAAGAAATAAGAAGAAAATAAGTGCGTGTTCCTTTCATTTTTTTTCCTTTACAGGATCAGCGTTTTCTATTTAGAGAGGCTGGAAGGGGAAGGCGAGAAAGAGAAGGATTAACAGGCGCTTGAAATGTGAAATAGTGGCATGATGTATTTGCGGGCTACTATGATGTAATGGGCTATTAATAACATGCTGGTGTTTAAGAAGTGTCTGTGTGGGCTCTCCAAGTCACCTCTCCATTCCCCCTGCCCCCCGTGGAGCCTTAAATCCACAAAATATAAACAACTCCTAGCCCCTCCCACCGCTGCCAGCGCCAACACCTCCGACAATACTGTTTCAGCATTGGTGTCTGTTATCGGCTAATGTGCTGGTGACTCTCCTAACACCTCGATGGAAACTCCAAATTACTCTTTTATAACTGTGTTTACAGATTTTTTTTTTTTTTTTTTACGAGAAATTTTGGTGGAATAAGGGCAGGCCTCACAGGTTTTTTCGCTGATGTATTTAAAGAGTGCCATGTTCCCGTGGGTGGACTTAACTAAGGCCTGCGAGCTCCAAGAAACTGACAAGTCGGGTGAGTTTTGGCAACCCTTCGACACTGGCTCAACATGTCCCCGTACTCAAGATTTAGTAATGTTATTGTACAGCTCAGACCACACCTTGTGCAGCACTGAGCTTATTCCCTGATTGTACAGCGCTCATTATCTGATATGATGGCTTAAATGGTAATAGGTTACTGGGGTGAATTAGCTGGATTGCTCCAGCTGCAGTGGAACTGGGAGTCATGCTGGGATATGTGTTTCCTCTAGTGATGGAAGAATAAATCAACCTATTTGTGAAACAAAGAAAAATAGAAAAGTGATATCAGAAAAAAGACCAAGCGGTTCATCAAGACTTTTCCCAATTTGTTTCCCCTTTTTGTTTCTAATTATTGTTCTTTTATATCTCTTTATTTTTGTTGTAACCTTTTGCTTCAGTATAGACATATGTTTCACCTGTGATCTACCAATCTGGGATCTAAATACCAATCATTCCTTTCCTTTCCCTTTTTCTTTTCCTTTCCTTTCCTTCCTTTTCCTTTCTTTTACCTTTTCTTTCCCTTTCCATTTCCCCTTTGCTTTCCTTTCACTTTTCCTTTTCCTTTTCTTTCCCTTTCTCATTTCCTTTTCTTTTCCCCTTTCTTTCCATTTCCCTTTTCCTTTTCTTTTCTTTTTCCTTTCCTTTCCTTTCCTTTCCTTTCCTTTCCTTTCCCTTTTCCTTTTCCTTTCCTTTCTTTTCCTTTCCCTTTTGTTTCCCTTTTCCCTTTCCTTTCCCTTTTCCTTTCCCTTTCCTTCCTTTTTCTTTTCCTTTCCTTTTCCTTTCTTTTACCTTTTCTTTTCCTTTCCTTTCCTCGCCTCTCCCTTCTTCTTTCCTTTCCTTCCTTTTCCTTTTCTTTCCTTTCCTTTCTTTTCCCTTTTCCTTTCCTTTCCTTTCCTTTCCTTCCTTTCCTTTTCCTTTCCTTTCCTTTCCTTTCCTTTCCTTTCCTTTCCTTTCCTTTCCTTTCCTTTCCCTTTCCCCTTTATTTCCCTTTCCCTTTTTCTTTTTCCTTTCCTTTCCTTTCCTTTCCTTTCCTTTCCTTTCCTTTCCTTTCCTTTCCTTTCCTTTCCTTTCCTTTCCTTTCCTTTCCTTTCCTTTCCTTTCCTCTCCCATTTCTTTCCCATTTCCTTTCCTTTCCCTTTTGTTTCCCTTTCCCTTTGCCTTTTCTTTCCCTTTCATTTCCTTTCCTTTCCCTTTTCCTTTTCCTTTCCCTTTCCCTTTCCCTTTCCTTTCCCTTTCCCTTTCCCTTTTCCTTTCCCTTTCCTGTCCCCTTTCCCTTTTCCTTTTCCTTTCCCTTTCCTTTCCATTTCCCTTTATCTTTCCTTTCCACTTTCCCTTTTCCTTTTCCTTTCCCCTTTCCTTTCCCTTTTCCTTTCCCTTTCCTTTACCCTTTCCCTTTTCCTTTCCCTTTCCCTTTCCTTTACCCTTTCCCTTTTCCTTTTCCTTACCTTTTCCTTTCCTTCCCTTTCCCTTTCCCTTTCCCTTTTCCTTTTCCTTTCCCTTTCACTTTCCCTTTCCTTTCCCCTTTCCCTTTCCTTTCCCCTTTCCCTTTTCTTTCCCTTTTCCTTTCCCTTTCCTGTCCCCTTTTCCTTTTCCTTTCCTTTCCCTTTCCTTTCCATTTCCCTTTTCCTTTCCTTTCCCCTTTCCTTTCCCTTTTCCTTTCCCTTTCCTTTACCCTTTCCCTTTTCCTTTCCCTTTACCCTTTCCCTTCCCTTTCCCTTTTCCTTTCCCTTTCACTTTCCCTTTCCTTTCCCCTTTCCCCTTTCCCCTTTCCCTTTCCTTTCCCCTTTCCTTTCCCTTTTCCTTTCCCTTTCCTGTCCCCTTTCCCTTTTCCTTTTCCTTTCCTTTCCTTTCCCTTTCCTTTCCATTTCCCTTTCCCTTTCCTTTCCCCTTTTCCTTTTCCTTTCCTTTCCCCTTTCCTTTCCCTTTCCCTTTCCCTTTCCTT
Source organism: Pelophylax lessonae (assembly GCF_965119305.1). Classification (NCBI taxonomy): domain Eukaryota; kingdom Metazoa; phylum Chordata; class Amphibia; order Anura; family Ranidae; genus Pelophylax; species Pelophylax lessonae. The sequence goes on from NC_138772.1 coordinate 19,132,957, forward strand.
TACCCTTTCCCTTTTCCTTTCCCTCTCCCTTTCCTTTCCCTTTCCCTTTTCCTTTCCCTTTTCCTTTCCCCTTTCCTTTCCCTTTCCCTTTCCCTTTCCCTTTCCCTTTCCTTTCCCCTTTCCCCTTTCCCCTTTCCCTTTCCCTTCCCCTTCCCCTTTGCCTTTCCCTTTCCCTTTTCCTTTTTCTTTTCCTTTTCCCTTCCTCTCCTTTCCTCACCATGCTTTGTCTTTTTTTACTTTCCCGTCCCTTTCTCGCCTCACCTCCAGTGTTAATTTTGGCATTGAATATTGATTTCGTTTTATTTATAGTCTTTTGACTAAAATGCCATTTTAGTTTTAATCCCATTTTGAGTCCCATCTGAATTGTTTTAGTTTTAGTCATATTTAGTCAACTAAATCTCCAGTACATTTTAGTCTAATAAAATAATTTTAGTCAACTACAAATCTAATGTGTTTTGTTAAATTGAATGCATTTTTAAAGCATTTCTATAGAATTTCCAAACTAATTATATACTCCTGGAGTAAAAAAATCTATCATGGTATTATTTATGATATTAAGGTTTGAACAAACTCACAGATACAGAATTAGCCACTCTGAACGGTGGTCTGAGGAGGTCTGTAATGCTGCACAGTGCTCTGGAGGGTGGTCTGAGGAGGCCTGTAATGCACACAGTGCTCTGGGCATGGATAGTCTGAAGAGGAGGCCTGTAATGTATTGCACACAGTGCTCTGCACGGTGGTCTGAGGAGGCCTGTAATGCACACAGTGCTCTGGACAGTGCTCTGAGGAGGCCTGTAATGCACATAGTGCTCTGGACAGTGCTCTAAAGGAGGCCTGTAATGCACACAGTGCTTTGGACGGTGGCTGGAGTGCTCTGGACGGTGGTCTAAGGAGGCCTGTAATGCTGCATAGTGCTCTGGATGGTGGTCTGAGGAGGCCTGTAATGCACACAGTGCACTGGACATGGATAGTCTGAAGAGAAGGCCAGTAATGCATTGCACACCGAACTCTGGACGGTGGTCTAAAGAGGCCTGTAATGCACACAGTGCTCTGGACAGTGCTCTGAGGATGCCTGTAATGCACACAGTGCTCTGGAGGTGGCTGTGATGCTATAGAGTGCTCTGGACAGTGGTCTGAGAGGCCTGTAATGCTACACAGTGCTCTAAACGGTGGTCTGAGAGCCTGTAATGCAACACAGTTCTCTGGAAAGTGCTCTGAGGAGGCCTGTAATGCACACAGTGCTTTGGACGGTGGCTGTAATGCTACAGAGTGCTCTGGACGGTGGTCCAAGGAGGCCTGTAATGCTGCATAGTGCTCTGGATGGTGGTCTGAGGAGGCCTGTAATGCACACAGTATTCTGGACGGTGGTCTGAGGAGGCCTGTAATGCACATAGTGCTCTGGACAGTGCTCTGAGGATGCCTGTAATGCACACAGTGCTCTGGACGGTGGCTGTGATGCTATAGAGTGCTCTGGACAGTGGTCTGAGAGGCCTGTAATGCTACACAGTGCTCTGAACGGTGGTCTGAGAGCCTGTAATGCTACACAGTTCTCTGGAAAGTGCTCTGAGGAGGCCTGTAATGCACACAATGCTTTGGACGGTGGCTGTAATGCTACAGAGTGCTCTGGACGGTGGTCTAAGGAGGCCTGTAATGCTGCATAGTGCTCTGGATGGTGTTCTAAGGAGGCCTGTAATGCACACAGTGCTCTGGACATGGATAGTCTGAAGAGAAGGCCTGTAATGCATTGCACACAGTACTCTGGAGGGTGGTCTGAGGAGGCCTGTAATGCACACAAAGCTCTGGACATGGATAGTCTGAAGAGAAGGCCTGTAATGCATTGCACACAGTACTCTGGACGGTGGTCTGAGGATGCCTGTAATCAGGGCCGCTGATAAGCCAGTACAGCCAGCCCTCCTGTAGGGGGCCCGAGCTCTGTCACTTCAGAAGAGGGGCCCGGGCATCTGCAGGAGAGGAGAGCCAGCTGTACTGCCTTGTGACTTCTGTGGATCCACTTGCAACACTGTCAGCTTTCTTCCTCTAGCAGCCCGACAGGGGGATCAGTTCTACATGCTGGCAAAGTGTCCCGATTTGAAGTAGAAGGAGACAGCTGCAGAGTCTGTGTCTGTGTCTCTGCCGGGTCCTGAAACTCCCCTCCGTCTCCCTCTGGTCAGTAGTCGGCAATGTTATCTCCTGTCCGTGTGATGAATGAGCAGGAAGCTCCACCTCCCTCCAGATCGTGCACTCACTGCTCTGTATCACTGTGATATCCAGAGTTTGGATGCATCAATGCTCCTGCTGGAGGGGGTGAGTGTGGGGGTTGGGGTGTTGGGGGGTTCCTGCTGCAGTGAAGGGGACAGAAACTTCAGGATTTTTGAGAGGGGTGAACATGGACCCAGCCTAGAACTGCAGGTAGCTGCTACTGTGGTGCTGGAGCTGGGAGCCAGTGGACACATCTCTGCCCAGCCTTTTCTATATACCACTATTAAGGCCCACTTTATACTTCACATAGCAGGAACCCACGTTTCTGCTTGCATTTTTTTCCTTTTTATTTTTCTTGCTTTTCATACATAGGTAGCCTATTGACTTGAATGGGCTGTCATATGTGTGACAAATACATCATAGAGACTCTAGTACCTATTAAGACATGCAGCTTTGCCGCATGACAAAACGCAGATCTGATAATTGCATTTGGGGTGCCATTTACAATTAATGACACCACAAGTGCTTTGCGCATTTGCAGTGCATTTCCAAAATGCACTGCAAAACGCCCGTTACCCGTGCACTTTTTCACACATTCAGGAAACATCACACAAGTGTGAATGCAGCCTAATGCCTAGTATATACTGCTAGTTTTTTTTATCATTCAACCCTGCTGGCTGAACGAAAAAAACCTTACAACTCAGGTCAGAGCCGCTGTACTAACAACCCAATGTCAGTACAGCAATCTCCCCTTCTGTTCAATTGTGTTCTGACAAGGGGACCACCCACCCACCAGAACACTCTGCTCAGCACTCTCGAGCCATTGGCTGAGAGGACTGATTGGGAGATGGTCAGCAGACCTTTTTTGGTCATGCCCCTTCGACAGAAGCCAGCTATCATATAGTCAGACAAGACTGTGTACATGCCATGGCTGCGATGCTCTACTTCATAGCTGTGGCATTAGCTGAGCTGTGGCACAGAGTTTGACAGGTTGTACCACCTGTCAAACTCCCCATTGAGTTCAATAGGGTCGCTCTGCACCTTGAAGTCAAATAATTGGCTCACAGTTGCAATGCAGTCTCACAATGTAAAATTGCCATTCAGCAATTATTTAAAAAAAAAAAAACAGGTGTCAGTAGCGAGGCTCTAATTTCTTCAATGCAAAGCATACCATTGCAACCATGGCATTTTAGCGAATTTATATTTCCGGGGGGGGGGGGGGCCCTGTCAGGTAGGTTGTAGGGGGCCCTGTGATTTCTAACAGCGGCCCTGCCTGTAATGCACACAGTGCTCTGGACGGTGGCTGTGATGATATAGAGTGCTCTGGACAGTGGTCTGAGAGGCCTGTAATGCTACACAGTGCTCTGGACGTTGTTCTGCGAGGCTGTCATGCTACACAGTGCTCTGGAAAGTGGTCTGAGGAGACCTGTAATGCTGCACAGTGCTCTGGATGATGGTATGAGAAAGTCCTGTAATGCTACACAGTGCTCTAGATGGTGGTCTGAGGAGAGGCCTGTAATTGTCAGGGTGCCAGGAAACCAGAGGACACAGAGATGCAGGTAAAATAAAGCAGTTTTTTGGAGCAAACAATGATAAATGCACAGCAAGGGTGAAGATGCGAGATCAGAAACAAGCTGGGGTTGAGTCCAGAAGCGGGTGGTCATCCAAGCCGCGGTCAAGCCCTGAAGCGGGTAGTCATCCAAACCGGGGTCGAGTCCAGAAGCGGGTAGTCTGCCGATGCCGGTCATCTGCCAATGCGGGGTCGAGAGCCAGGGGAGTTCTCAGCCAAGCCAGGTCATACACCGAGGAACACAGAGAACAGAAGACTGCTAGCAGAGATGCACCTTGGAGCACAAACACAAGGGCAACGACTGCAAATCATCAGGTGATTGATATAGTCAGGTGATTGATATAGTCAGGTGATTGATATAGTCAGGTGATTGATATAGCATCCTCACTGTGTGACACCCAGGCAGTAGGCATGTGATGTTGCAATTAGAGTTTATAAGAGGCAGCAGTCTGCACATGTCCAAGATGGCTGCCAACAGGAGGGCAAGGTAAGACCTCGACAGTAATGCACAGTGCTCTGGGATGGTGGTCTGATTCTGAGAGGCCTATAATATTGCACAGTGCTGGATAATGGTCTCAGGTCTGTGGGATGGCCTGTAATGCACAGTGCTCTGGATGCCGGTGGCCAGAGGAGGCCTGTAATGCACACAGTGCTCTGGACAGACAGTGGTCTGAGGGGAGGCCTGTAATTGTAATTTATACACTCACAGTGCTCTCTGCTCTGGACAGTCGTCATCTGGAGTGGGACTCTTGTTGGGGGGGCCTGTAATGCACAGTGCTGCTCTAGACAGTCGTCTGAGGACTCAGAGATCTGTAATGCTGGCTGAACAGCCTGCTAACTGCCGCTAAGCGAAGCACGCTACGGACTCGAGTCGCTTGCTTGGTGGGAGCGGAAGCCGAAGACAGCTCCATGGAAACCGGAAGTTCACGAGGGGTAAACGTCCCTGCCTCACAATTTAATTTAGCTTTTGTTCGTTAATGAAAACATAATGGATTTTTGTCATAGTTTTTGTCAGTGGACGAAAATGTGGTGTACTATTCGTTTTGTTTTCGTCACTGTAAAAAGGCCGCTGAGGAAAATTTTTACGAAAATTTTTTCATTGACGAAATTACCACTGCTCTCCTCTCCTTGCCTCTCCTTGTTTTTATTTATTTTCCTATCCCTTCCTTTCCTCTCCATGACTTTTTGTACTTTCCCATCACATTCCTTCCTCTCCTCTTCTCTCTTTGACTTGCCTTTTTACTCACTTGTCCTTGTCTCATCTCCTCTCCTCTCCTGCCCTGTCCTGTCCTCCCCTCCCCTCCCCTCCCCTCCCCTCCTCTCCTCTCCTCTCCTCTCCTCTTCTCTCCTTTTCTCTTCTCTTCTCTTCTCTTCTCTTCTCTTCTCTTCTCTTCTCTTCTCTTCTCTTCTCTTCTCTTCTCTTCTCTTCTCTTCCCTTCCCTTCCCTTCCCTTCCCTTCCTTCCCTTCCCTTCCCTTCCTTCCCTTCCCTTCCCTTCCCTTCCCTTCCCTTCTCTTCTCTTCTCTTCTCTTCTCTTCTCTTCTCTTCTCTTTCTCTTCTCTTCTCTTCTCTTCCTTCTCTTCCCTTCCCTTCCCTTCCCTTCCCTTCCCTTCCCTTCCCTTCCCTTCCCTTCCCTTCCCTTCCCTTCCTTCTCTTCTCTTCTCTTCTCTTCTCTTCTCTTCTCTTCTCTTCTCTTCTCTTCTCTTCTCTTCTCTTCTCTTCTCTTCTCTTCTCTTCTCTTCTCTTCTCTTCTCTTCTCTTCTCTTCTCTTCTCTTCTCTTCTCTTCTCTTCTCTTCTTTCCTCTCTTTTGAATATAGAAATATGTTACACCTGTGAACTATCAATCTGGGATCTACATTGGGGAAAATAATTATTTGATCCCCTGCAGATTTTATAACTTTGCCCACTTACAAAGAAATTAAGGGTCTGTAATTTTTATTATATGTGAATTTTTTCTTTTTTTCTTTTTTTTGTAATTTAAATGATAGAGACAGAATAATAACCAAAAAATCAGAAAAAAACACAATACAAATGTTATAAATTGAGTTGCAGTTCGGTGAGTAAAAAAAAAAAAAAAAAAAAAGGATTTGATTCACAATCAAAACATGACTTAGTAGTTGAGTAGTTGGTGGAGAAACCCTTGTTGGCAAGCACAGAGGTAAGAGATTTCTTGTAGTTGGTGACCAGGTTTGCACACATCTCAGGAGGGATTTTGGGCCACTTTTGTTTGCAGAAATTCTCTAAATCCTTAAGGTTTCTTGGCTGTTGCTTGGCATTTTGAAGTTTCAGCTCCCTCCATAAATTTTCTATAGGATTAAGGTCTGGAGGCTAGGCCATGCCATGACCTTAATGTGCTTCTTTATGAGCCACTCCTTTGTTTCCTTGGCGGTATGTTTTAGGTTATTATCATGCTGGAAGACTCATCCACGACCCATCTTCAGTGTTCTGTCTGAGGGAAGAAGGTTCTCATCCATGATTTTAAATACATGGCTCCATCCATTGGCCCCTCACTGCGGCAAAGTCAGCCTGTACCTTTAGCATAAAAAAACAGCCCTAAAGCATAATGTTTCCACCTCCGTGATTGACTGTAGGGATGGTGTTCTTAGGGTCATAGTCAGAATTTTTCTTCCTCCAAACACAGCGAGTTGAGTTAATGCCAAAGAGACCACAGCACTTTCTCCCAATCCTCTGAATCATTTAGATGTTCATTGGAAAACTTCAGATGGGCCTGTACATGTGCCTTCTTGTCTCTTCTCCCCTCTTCTCTCTTCACCTCTGCTTGCTTTTTTTTACTTTCCTGTCCCTTCCACTCCTCACCTTGCCTTGCTTTTTTTCACTTTGCCGTCCTTTCCTCTCCTCTCTTTGCCTTTTTTTACTCTCCTCATTTGCCTTGCCGTTTGTTTTTATTTTCTTCTCATCTCCTCGCCTTTTTTTACTTTCTTGTGCTCTTCATTTTTTTTACCTCATCTTTCATTTTTGCTCTCCTTCTCCACTCCTTACCTTTTTGCTGCATTCTTTTTCCTTTTTCGCTAACATAATTTTTCTCTATTTTTTGCCTTTAAAAACTAATTTCACTTTTGTTGAGAAAAAAACCCCAAACTATTAGTGCTGAGTCTGCCGACCATATCAGCTGCGGCTGGGGCATTTCCCCACCCCACAGTAGCATGTACACCAAAGGGTAGGGAATGCCTGTGACATCATTAACCAATTGTGACCATATTAGGTCAAGGTTGTGACATCATTAACCAATTGTGGCCATATCAGGTCAAGGTCGTGACTTCATTAACCAATTGTGACCATATTAGGTCAAGGTCGTAACATCATTAACCAATTGTGACCATATTAGGTCAAGGTCATGACTTCATTAACCAATTGTGACCATATTAGGCCAAGGTTGTGACATCATTAACCAATTGTGACCATATTAGGTCAAGGTCGTGACATCATTAACCAATTGTGACCATATTAGGTCAAGGTTGTGACATCATTAACCAATTGTGACCATATTAGGTCAAGGTCGTGACATCATTAACCAATTGTGGCCATAATATGTCAAGGTTGTGACATCATTAACCAATTGTGGCCATATTGGGTCAAGGTCGTGACTTCATTACCAATTATGACCATATTAGGTCAAGGTCATGACATCATTAACCAATTGTGACCATATTAGGTCAAGGTCCTGACATCATTAAGAATTGTGGCCATATCAGGTCAAGGTCCTGACTTCATTAACCAATTGTGACCATATTAGGTCAAGGTCGTGACATCATTAACCAATTGTGACCATATTAGGTCAAGGTTGTGACATCATTAATCAATTGTGGCCATATCAGGTCAAGGTCGTGACTTCATTAACCAATTGTGACCATATTAGGTCAAGGTCGTAACATCATTAAACAATTGTGACCATATTAGGTCAAGGTCATGACTTCATTAACCAATTGTGACCATATTAGGCCAAGGTTGTGACATCATTAACCAATTGTGGCCATATCAGGTCAAGGTCGTGACTTCATTAACCAATTGTGGCTATATTAGGTCAAGGTCGTGACATCATTAACCAATTGTGACCATATTAGGCCAAGGTCGTGATATCATTAACCAACTGTGGCCATATTAGGTCAAGGTCGTATTGGGTCAATGATGTCATGAACATCCCTGGCCCTTTTGAGTATATGCAGCTGTGAGGAGTCCCCAACTGCATGCTGAATGGACTTACACTGGCAGCTTCCTTTTGGTTTCAAACCAAACCCAAGCTCATCCCTGATGATGACCCTGGGTGATGGCTGAATGAAGATCATTCCAATCTCCGTGAGAGAAAAGCAAAAAAAAAAGGCCCCTGTGATTGTAATAAATACCTGGAAATGTTACATTTACACTTTAGCTAGCAAATAACAAAATGTAGGCTACCTGGTCCACTTTAATGTTGAATGGCAGGTGCACGGGGCTATCACTTTAAGATTTGAACTGTAGACTATTTGAATTGGAGGCACTTTGAATGATTGATAAGCTTGGATCATCTACCGGCCCCTAGTTAACAATACATTTCTATGGGCGTGTTTGCATTTCATCATCGATGGACGCGAATGAGAAAACTTCAGCCCCATATTTGACAAGAGAGTCATTTTATAAACAACGAACAGCTAACTCGCCAAACCCTCCCTGAGTGTGCTATTCCCCCATTCTGGTGCTAAGTGCCAGCTGATTGTATTTGTTAAAATATCAAACACACAGAGACTTAATAGTAAAGTAAGCATGTCAATGCTTAAACTCTTTATGAAGAAGTGCCGTAGAGCTCTTAAAACTTTCAAGTGTCATTTCCAAGCTTTTTAGTTTTTGCCGATAGGAACATGTCATTTTTCTTTCTTAACCTGCTAATACATGATGTAATTTCATCCCGTAAAAATGCAAAAAAAAAAAAACCCCCGCAAAACACAAATGTTCTCTCTTAATAGTAAAACCAAACACTCAGGAATCAGCTGCGAGCTGCTCACAACTTTTCCCAAACGTATTCCAGGCTTCCAAATGTCACAAAGCGCTATGGAGGCAAACACGGGATTCTTGGACGTGGAAATGAACAAATCTGAGATTACGGTGCCCGCCAATGTTCTCGCCAACATAAAATGCCAAATTGTGTATTTTGGCTATATCTTTTCTAGGCTGTGCTCTGCCAAACATATCTAGAAAAATGTATAAGAGCAGTGATACCTTTTAATAAATGCCTTACACAAGTCTATCTATCTATCTATCTATCTATCTATCTATCTATCTATCTATCTATCTATCTATCTATCTATCTATCTATCTATCTATCTATCTATCTATCTATCTATCTATCTATCTATCTATCTATCTATCTATCTATCCTCACCATCCACTTTTTTAGGTACACCTGTTCAATTGCTTAGTAACACAAATTGCTAATCAGCCAATCACATGGCAGCAACTCAATGCATTTAGGCATCTAGACATAAGGAAGACAACTTGCTGAAGTTCAAACTGAGCATCAGAATGGGGAAGAAAGGGGATTTATGTGACTTGAACGTGGCATGGTTGTTGGTGCCATACGGGCTGGTCTGAGTATTTCAAAAACTGCTGATCTACTGACATTTTCACGCACAACCATCTCTCTGGTTTACAGAGAATGGTCCAAAAAAGAGAAAATATCCAGTGAGCGGCAGTTGTGTGGAGGAAAATGCCTTGTTGATGTCAGAGGTCAGAGGAGAATGGGCAGACTGGTTCCAAATGATAGAAAGGCAACAGTAACTCAAATAACCACTTGTTAAAACCAAGATGTGCAGAATCTGCATTACTTACTCCTGACCCGTGAGCTCTGCGCCACTTACTCCTGACCTTTGAACTCTGCATCACTTACTACTGATCCCTGAACTCTGCGTCACTTAGGCTGGCCATACATGTTCAATCCTCTTGTACAATTTTATGTTAGATTTACCAAAAACCATAAAATAGGAGGTGAAAACTAAACAAAACTTTCAATTGTATCTTATAAGGCGGGCCTTTGTACTACATAGTTAAAGGTAAATCTACAGAAAATGTACAGAAAATTGTATAATGTATGGCCAGCCTTTCTCCTGACCCTTGAGCTCTGCGCCACTTACTCCTGACCCCTGAACTCAACATATCTTACTACTAACCCCTGTACTCTGCATCATCTGCTACTAACCACTTAACTCTTTATCACTTGCTCCTGACCTCTGAACTCTACGTTACTTACTCCTGACCCCTGGACTCTGCGCCACTTACTCATGACCCCTGAACTGTACGTCACTTACTCTTGACCCCTGAACTCTGTGCTACTTAATACTGGAAAGAAAGGATTGAGGATGTGCTAGCCAATCTTGGAGATTGCTGTACCTAGGACTCCCTGAATACTGGGAGATCTAAAAATCTTACTATATAAAATACAAGTGTCTCTGCGTCCAGTCCCTGTGTCTGTGGGATTGCGCTACTGCGCATGTGCCCCACGGACAGCCGTTGGGACTTGGAGCGCAGAGACTTCAGGTGGCCGGGCGAAAATGTTGAAGAGGTGGGTGTGCGCGGGCACGCGGCGGGTGCGCGCTCGCACGCGAGAGCCGCTCTGTCAGCTCTGCGCGTATCCCCGATGTTGCTAGGGCAACAGGGACGCTATGCGCAGAGCTGCCTACGTCATGCGGCTCTCGCGTTGTTAGAAAAAAAGAAGGGGGGGCGTGGCTAAGCCATGGCGGAGTAGAGACACGCATCTACTGAGCTCCCGGCTCTCTCTCCGACCCTAACCTAACCGGCATGTTTGGAACATTACAGCGGACATGACTGACTAAGAAGCGTAAAACTAAAGGCTCAGTGCAGAGAACGAGATCAAGCAGAACAGAAGGGGAGATCTCACAGTTTTTCCCTGCGGCAGTCCCTGGTTCATCTGGCTCTAAGATGGCGTCGCAGCGTGGTCGGCAGACTACAGTGGCGGACCCGGCCTGTATTGCGAGTTCTCTTGCAGGATCCCTGGCCATGTCGGAGATACTTGAAACACACCCGGACCACCCGGCCGACCCCAGGATGGGGGAAGGGGTCCTGTCACTGAGGGCGGATGCTGAATTACGTGCCCTTTTGCAAGCTTTGCCTACTAAGGCAGATATTGAGGCATTGGTGACCCGGATGGAGGAAAAACAACAGGCCGCCATAGCAGAGGTGAGAGAGGAGATGCAGGCAGTAACACAGAGGGTGACGGCGGGTGAGTCGACTCTTACCTCTTTGGAAAGGCGAGTGGGGGATCTGGAAACCCATACCAAGACACATGTGGAAGCAGAGATGTCCTTGCAGCTCCGCATGGAGGAGCTAGAGGACAGAAGCCGACGTAATAATGTGCGTTTGAGAGGTCTACTGGAGGCTATCGTGTCGGAAAACCTAGCAGAAGTCGCAAAAGACATATTTAAGATAATTCTGGGCGATCGGTATCCGACCAGACTCCAGTTCGACAGGGTCCATCGAGCCCCAGGTCCCCGACTTACCACCGACTCTGACGGATCAAGGGACGTGGTCTGCCGGATCCATCACTTTACGGACAAAGAGCTGATACTACGGGGCGCATGGGACAAAGGTACTGTAGACTATGAGGGGTACCCATTAAAATCCTCCCGGACCTATCCAAAGCCTCACTGCAGAGGAGGGCTATTTTAAGGCCCATTCTTGAGAAGGCCAGACAGTTAGGCCTGACTTATCATTGGGGGTTCCCTTTTTCAGTTACTTTTCGTAATAAGCAAGGCTATTTTATTTTACGATCGCCAAGCGATCTGCCAACGTTTTTCTCATTTTCGGGAATAGATCCCTTCCAGGTTCCAAATTGGTTAACTTTCTTCCCGGGACAGAGGAGTGGAGGTATAGGATTTCCTGGAAAGAGGCGCCTTGCACAACAGGAAAAAAAGGGTTCCCCTAAGGAAGTGCAAGAGGCTGGATTAACATGAAGAGAAACAGAGAATTAAGCCTTGATGTAGATATTACAAGCTGCCTTTATGTATTAGTTATGGAATTTTTTTTTTGTATTTTCTTTTTTTTTTTTTTTTTCTTTGCTTGGTTCCTTTTTTTTTTTTATCCCCTTTAAAGAAGGGAGGGGAAAAAGGGAAAGGGAGGAGGTTTTCTTCTTTTTTTTTTTTTTCCCCTTTTTTTTTTTCTCCCCCTGACCTACTCTAGTATGATAAAGGGGGTTGTAGGGGACAGATTGTGATGGGGAGGTCTCCTCTCATGTCCAAGGGGGGGTCGGGGGCCAGGGGAATTGCTCAGCATAATAACTAACACTAATACTCAATAGCTTAGGGGGGTTTTCCCCCCTTTTTTTTTTTTTTTTTTAATGTGAGCGTGATGTTTTTTCTTTGAGAGACAAGAACTCTCCTTAAGCACAGGTAATAAATATGAGGTCATAGTGTCAGAGGCCTCTCGTTTTTTTTTTTTTTTTGTTTTGTGTCACATTAAGAAATTTTTTTTTTTTTTTTTATTAATTTAATTTTACTTGGGAGGCACAGGTTATATAAGTAGCACAACAAATTTCCTAATACACATTCACTTGGAATGCTGAGTGTTGCCAGGTGCCCGGGCCCGGGGCGTGGGAGGGGCCCACATATGGGAAACAGTACTCGACCACCCCTAGTAGTAAGGGACCCAGTTGTGTATGAACTCTCCCTTACTTATTTTAGAAGTGGTATTAATAACTGTATACGGAGAAACTTTTTGATGACCTTAATTAGGGGGTACTTACAGATAAAGAGAAGGGGGAAGATATCTTTAAAAGAAGAGGGGGAGAGAGGTGTATCACCTCTACTTCTTTTGAGTGGGTGAGGGTTTTTTTTTTTTTTCTCATCAGGAAGAATAGCTAGAAGAGGTCGGCTAAGGGCCTTTGACTCTCAATTCTAAAAACAGTCAGGATTCAGAGTGGGGTCCTTGTCTTTTGTTTTTTCTTGTTGTTGGTTGGGGGGTTGGAGAGGGTCCGGGAGAGCGGTGCTCTTATTTTTTATTCTTTTTTTTTTTTTTTTTTAGGTGCTCTGCCCGTACATGTCTGAGTACTGTCTGAAAGAGGGGGTCCTGTCACATACGCTTTCTCTACTTTATAGTTTATTAACGACTCCGATGGATGACTCTCCCCCGACGTGTTTGACCAAATGGGCATCTGATTTACATCGTACTTTTACACCACGGCAAATACAAAATATTATCTTGCTTTCCTTTAAATCGTCTATTTGCACCAAAATTCAAGAGACTAATTTTAAGTTAATGTGCAGGTGGTACTATACACCCCATAGACTTCATAGGATCTTTCCAAATACATCGGCGAATTGTTGGCGCTGTGGGGGGGAAGATGCAACGCTGCTTCACATTTTTTGGTCATGCCCCAAACTCTCAGTATATTGGTCTGAAATTAGAGCCATTGTTCAAAAATTCACGGAATACTCTATTCAAGAGGATCCAGCTTTTTTTTTGCTCCACCTTTCAGACATACCTGTGCAGAGATACGTGAAATCGGTGGTAAGACACTTAGTGAATGCAGCAAAGGCTTGCATTCCGGTATTGTGGAAAAGTCCTTGCCCCCCGACGGTAAAAGAGTGGATACGGAGGGTAGAGGCCATTAATAAGATGGAGGATTTGGTGTTAACATCACAAGGCAAGCGAGAATTATATTGTGAGACCTGGGAATCCTGGAATACTTATATTCTGTCTGATGAGGGTACATCTTGGCTGCATACTTAGATGGTGAAGTAGCCTACTATGTCGGGGATGGGGGGAGGGGGGGGGAGGAGAGAGAAAATTCCCCTTTTTTTTTTTTTTTTCTCTTGTGTGAGTGTGTTTGTTGTTGTTCGTTATTTGGTTCGTCTTTAGTTAACAAAAAGGGCAATCCGGAAGGGAAGGGTAATGTGAGAATTTATTTAATTATAAGTCGAGACAGATGATGTTTTAGGAAGGTATTTAATTTTATGGGACCCTCCGGTAGAGGTACAAGAGGGTGCCGGGATGACCTGTATTCCCTTTTGCCTTTCTTTATCTGTTGATCAATGGAATGTTGATGGTATCCTGATAATTTGTTTTGGCATGTAACTGCTGTTCCAAAGTATGCCTTTTTGTGTTTTTGGTATCTGTTTATTTTTAAAAAAAGTAAATAAAAAATTATATTTGAAAAAAAGAATGTTTGACCACATATGTTCTAGCGCCCGTTAATTTAACGGGCTTAATGTCTAGTATTATAGTAATGTAATAAAAATCACAAAAGCATAAGTAATAATACTAATACTACAGCGGAAAAAACGGAACTACGGGTGGCTTGCAGAGGAACCCCAGGGTCAGGAAAAAAACAACTTCCTGTTTACCCTGTCTATCATTAAGCCCCGTATGGTTTTAATCACCAATCGTTTGGGTGAGACAGAACATCGTACAGAACCTGTTCTACAGAGATTGTTACTATATCAAAAGAACCTTCCCAGGGCCATAGGTCCTTATCTGCAAAAAGTTTAATAAAAATACTTTTTATTAAAAAGACAAAAAAAATCTTTTATATATCCTTAAATACACAAATACTTATATTAGCCAAATGGGTAAAAACTCATAAAAATAAAAATAGATAAAAATAAAAACAACGTGATGTCAGAAGGCACGGTGCCACCAGGTGATGTCATCGGGTGGCCCCGCCCCTTGCCTATAAAAGAACTGTAAAAGCCGAAGAGCGGGCGTACGGCGGGTAGCCTCTTAGGAAGCGAAGTGTTTTTTGCAGTTTTTCTATTTTTCGGGTCGGTGGGCATCGTGATTGACAATGGATTTACATCGAGGGACACTATTTTTTCTTTTTAATAAAGGTTTTGTCAAAAACTATTTCCTGTGGTTTTTACTTTCGCAGCACTGTCCCCATAGGACTTACTGTATGATGACTTGTTGGGCCTCCTCTGATTACCAGCACACAGTCACTTAGGATACAGTTCACACATTTATCCTTACTCCCAATGTCTCGTAACTCAATAAACAGTCCAGGGGTTTTGGATTTTAGTATTTATTGTGGAACTTGGATGGGAGAAGGGAATACTTGGATACTCCAACTGGAACAATATACAGTTGATAAGGACAACTCTCACTTGGCCTCACCAGGTTGCTTGTGGAAGCAGTCACACTGCTTGACCATACTGTCACATGTATGGAAGTCTCCTTGCTCTTTCTCCATCAACAGACATGGTGAACTACATTATCTTCAGGATACTCTCTAGCATCCCCTTTACTCACACCCATCCACTGACTCTTCTAGCTGCAGGGATGGCCCCCCTCAGGTCAAGCCCCTTGACACAGATCTGTACTCACTGTATACAGAATCAGATCCTTCCAGTGTCTCCCTTCCAGTCAGCACTACAGGACCTCTGGGTTCAGTTCCTCTCTAGCTCTTTAGGCCCTCATGTCCACTACCTGAGGCCACATGGCAACTTCTACAGAGGAGCAGGCAGCTGCCCCCTCCTTCCAGGACTCTGCTCTCCAGGTGAACAACACCAAACACATGTGCTCCTGGCATTTATACAGTATTCCAGCATGCACCGAGGCGCATTCCTCTGCCAATCACCAGGGCTATGCACTCATTTTTCAGGTTTCCTCCCACTGTCCAATATGCCCCTATATTGGACCAGTGTGAAACACTTCAGACAAGGTGAGCTGCACCTGAGCACATTGAGCAGACCTCACTAGCAGATCCTGCTCTCTGGTAGGCAGAGAACAATATAGATTTTCCTGGCAATCCATCTGGTAAGCAGACAGGATCCAAAACTATACTCTCTCTCTCTCTCTAGCACCTACATAGAAGAGTGCTACACTTTTTTACACTTTTTTTGTGAATTGGCACGGGTACGATGTAACCGATACTTATTCACATAGAGAGGGGGGCCAGAATCCGGGGGTTCCCTTGTTTAAGGAAACTTCCAGATTATGATAAGCCCCCCACCCGCAGACTCTCACAAGCAAAGCCCAGGGTCGACACACCTCAGTAGTAGTGATTAGTAGTGATTAGGATGAGGTATGTGGACGATCTTGCCTTCAGGATTCCGGATACTAATGGCCCAGGCTTGACCTTTTTACATCTGGGTAGTGGACCTCCACTCGGTCAATGTAGATGGACCGTCCCAAATTCCAGTTTGTCTTGATTATTAGGAAGGTGTTCCATAATTGAGGCTTGGATATGTTCCTATGTGGCTTAGGGACATGCATGAAGTCCCAAACTGCTTATTCACACCAGGCCCTTCTCTTGCGCTCAGTCTCCTCAATTATCTCCCGGGGTGTGTATAGATAATCATATCTGTACTCCATGGCCACCTTCTTCTGGACAAGGCACTGAAAACGTGAGAACCTGGGGAGTTTTTGCCTGTCTCCTCTCCCAGGTGGGGTGTAAAGGGTCTCCTCTGTGCCTGAGCCCAAACATAAGTGCAAGGTGGGGATAGATCTTGGACTCTAGTGGCATAGGCCTCATGGGGAACCCCAAGTTCCTTGCGCACTGCATGCGAAAACTGCTGTCTCTGTCTCTTCATTGAGTGAACTGATACTGACAGTGCCTTTTCTTCCCTCAGTTTCCCAGTCCCACTTAGCCTCTACTTCTGATCCCCAGTCATTGATTCCCTCTTCAAAGGAACCCGTAGCAATATTGGAAGCTGGGCGACCCCACATCAATGGCCCCTATCTCCCCTTCACTGGGCGAAGTGGAGGACTTCCATTTCTGGGCCCATTGACTCCCCTCTGCCTCTATAAGAGCCGGACTGTTTACTGCTGTAACTGCTACCATTGCACCTTGTGAATGCTGCTCAGCTTTGACAACTTGTGTGCATTGCACCTCTGAGATGCGGGTCTCCCTGGTTTGGTGGATGGTTGTGCAGGTTTGTATCACTGGTCTCGGCCCCAGTGGTACTCTTGGCACTCTCTCCGGCCCCAGCAATACTCTTGGCACTGCCCAGCCTCAGCATTCTAGCACCTACCTAGAAGAGTGCTACACTTTTTTACTCTTTTTTGGTGAATTGGTACCCGATACTCATTCAAACGGGGGGGGTTGCAGGATTTGGAGGCCCCATTATTAAAGTGGACTTTCAGATTACGATAAGCCCGCCTCCCACAGGCCCCAATAATGAAAGCCCGGAGATGTCAGGAAGAGACCCTTGTCCCCATCAACAATGGACGAGCGAGCGCCCCCCACCACTTTCCTGACCTGCCAGGCTGCATGGGGTCTAGTATGGATTTTTTTTTTTTGGGGGGGGGGAACGACGACGACGACACCACGCCATTTATATTTTTTAATTTTGGCATGGGGTTCCCCTTAAAATCCATACCAGACCCGAAGGGCCTGGTATGGCCTGGGGGGGGGGGGGGGGGGGCTACTCTATTTTTTTTTTTTCATTTTTTTTAGGAGCCGACAATACATTACAGCCACAAGCAAGTTTAAATGACATTTTCTTCCTTTAGAAATGTCAGTATTGCTGCAGCAGGCTCCATACATCATACAGGTACGCCACTTTACAGGCACATTAAGGGGACCCCCAGGCCCGATATTGTCACTGTCCGGGTCACTAATTACTGACCTCTGAACTCTGCTTCACTTACTGCTGACCCCTGAACTCTGCTTCACCTACTACTGACCCCTGAACTTTGCACCGCTCACTATTGACCCCCTGAACTCTGCATCATTTACTACTGACCCCTGAACTCTGCGCCACTTACTACTGACCCCTGATCTCTGCATCATTTACTACTGACCCCTAAACTCTGCGCCACTTACTATTGACCCCTGAACTCTGCATCACTTACTACTGACTCCTGAGCTTTGCATAACTTACTCCTGACTTCTAAACTCTGCACCACCTAATCCTGACCCCTGAACTCAGCGTCACTTACACTGACCCCTGAATTCTGTGCCACTTACCCCTGACCCCTGAACTCTGTGCTATTTAATCCTGCCCCGTGAACTCTGCATCACTTACTATGGACCCCTGAACTCTGCATAACTTACTGCTGACTTCTAAACTCTGCTCCACCTAATCCTGACCCCTGATCTCTGTATCACTAATTACTAACCTTTAGGCCTCATGCACACTGGACATTATCAAAACGTCAGTAGAAAGCTGTAGCTGTAGAAGGCGTTTTTCAGGTTTTTTGTAGTAGCGTTTTTTCATTGTTCTTTAGCTTTTTTTAGCAAAATTATATTCCAACAAAAGCTTATGGGTCAAAAACTTTGATAATAGTCACATTTTTCTGCATTTTTTGTTTTTTTTATGGAATTTTTAAGCTTTTATCAGAGTTAAAGCGTTTTTACAGCTGAAAAACGCCTCTTAAAATTAGGGATCGACCGATTATCGGCAAAGCCAATGTATCGGGGGCCGATATGCACTTTCCCCGATATATATCGGAATCGGCCCCTGAGGTTACCGATATTGCCGATATTTTGGGAAAGTGCATGTACCGGAGTGATGCCTGCAGCTAGAGGCATCACCCCGGTACCAGCGCCCATAGCCGACGTTCGGCTGTCTTGTAATGACAACCGATGCAGCTGAGAAGCCGCTAGGCTGTCATTACAAGAAGCAGGAGGGGACGCACCCCGCCCCCCCCTTCCATGGCTCGCCCGGGTCTCCAGTCCCACCGGGAGACCCGGGCAACCAGCCTGCAAGGCTGCCGAAGAGAAGACCCGATCAAAGCCGCATTCAGCTCTGATCGGGTCTCCATGTAAAAACCCGGAAGTGATTTCATGACATCACTTCCGGGTACTCGGCGCCAAATTAAAAAAAATGACAGCATTCAAAGCAGCCAAACTTGGCGTTTTGAAACCTTTTAAGTGCAGAGGAGGGGGTTTGGGGTCTTTTAGATCCCAGATCCCTCCACAAGAGTACCTGTAAAAAACAAAATAAACATTTAATGTACGAAAATATCGGCCGATACCGATATGCGATGACCAAAATATCGGTATCGGCAATAAAAAAATGATATCGGTCGATCACTACTTAAAACCCACTACTTCTGGGGGGTTTTTCCAGCCCCTGCCAAAAACTGCTGATAACAGCCTATGTGTGCATGGATAGATAGGATAACATGCTGGGGAGATTACTGGCTGCATAAAAAAACGTCTGATGCCAAAAACTGTAAAAATGTCCAATGTGCATGAGGCTTAAACTCTGGGTCACTTATTACTGAGCTCTGACCTCGGAAACCATTTCTTAGGTCCAAAGTACTCATCCACTTAGACCCAGACAGGCACTACAGAGCACCTTCTATTCACGGAATGGTGTACTGTTCAGGAATAGTCCTCTGATTGAGTGCAGAAGTTGAATCACTGCTTTTCCTAAAAGTCTGCACAAAACTGGAGGTAATATTATAGACATCCTCAGCCCTGTCCTTACGTTTTCTGCAGGACGCTTCTCATATTGCACATCCATGGGGATGCATAGAACCAAAATTTTCTCTGGGACTAATAGTTGGTAGAACCTCCCCGGTTAGCATCCAATTATAGAAAAACCTGTAATAGTCCATCTCAGTATCTACAGTACAGAAGAAAGTAAGAATTTGCAAAGCAGTCTACTAAAATCATTGCAAGGTATATTACTGCTCTAGAAAGGGTTTTTATATTTCATGAAAGTAGAGTTTCACTTTAAACAGATGTGGTCTGTAGTCTACTGAAGTCAAATATATAAAACACCAAGTCAAAGTCAGCATGCCTTTTCTGCTTGAAGCAATCACATTATTAGCCAACAAAGGTAACAACCGAAGGGTCGGCGGCTGTACAAAATAGCGTCATTGAGCGCATATGCCTAAGGCAGGAACCTTCTCTCCAAAAGCCACATTTGTGTCCAAAACATTTCTGGAGGTTGTGTTTGGGCATAAACAGCCCCTCATGTCACAACATGTCAAGGTTGAATGCAACACATTCTCTAATGCCTTCTCTCTATATTGGCACTTAGCACTGGTTAGAGTGGATTAGCGGTAATGGTTGTCCTTCGAGGACCACATAATGGAAAAGATCATTTAGGTTTACAATTTGCATGTCGTTCCCATCGTCCCGACACCGGATAAGGTTGTGATTGTTTATGATTTGTATGATTTTCCTATCATCAGACTTTTCAGGGCATTGTTGGGATTTTAAATTATGTCAGGTCAAAATGTCATTTCTTCTTTCTGATTTTCTTACTTAATGCTTCCCGGGAAGGCAGAATTATGCACAGCCCTGCATGGCCATCAAAGTGAGCAGTCAATATGACTTCTAAAAATGGCAGATTCCTTCTCCGCCTAAACTGGTCTGGTTATACTTTCCTTCCTTCCTTCCTTCCTTCCTTCCTTCCTTCCTTCCTTCCTTCCTTCCTTCCTTCCTTCCTTCCTTCCTTCCTTCCTTCCTTCCTTCCTTCCTTCCTTCCTTCTTTCCTTCCTTCCTTCCTTCCTTCCTTCCTTCCTTCCTTCCTTCCTTCCTTCCCTTATTTTATTCTGTCCTCCCTACATTCCTATTTTTTCTCTTCTCTTCTCTTCTTCTGTCTCTTCTCTTCTCTCCTTCTTTCCATTATTTTATTCTGTCCTCCCTCCATTCCTAATTTTTCTCTTCTCTTCTCTTCTCTTCTCCTCTCTCTTCTCTTCTCTTCTCTTCTCTTCTCTTCTCTTCTCTTCTCTTCTCTTCTCTTCTCTTCTCTCTCTTCTCTTCTCTTTTTCTGTCTCCTCTCTTCTCTTCTCTCCTTCCTTCCATTATTTTATTCTGTCCTCCCTCCATTCCTATTTGTTCTCTTCTCTTCTCTTCTCTTCTCTTCTCTTCTCTTCTCTTCTCTTCTCTTCTCTTCTCTTCTTTCTCTTCTCTTCTCTTCTCTTCTCTTCTCTTCTCTTCTCTTCTCTTCTCTTCTCTTCTCTTCTCTTTTTCTGTCTCTTCTCTTCTCTCCTTCCTTCCATTATTTTATTCTGTCCTCCCTCCATTCTTATTTTTTCTCTTCTCTTCTCCTTCTCTTCTCTTCTCTTCTCTTCTCTTCTCTTCTCTTCGCTTCTCTTCTCTTCTCTTCTCTTCTCTTCTCTTCTCTTTTTCTGTCTCTTCTCTTCTCTTCTCTTCTCTTCTCTTCTCTTCTCTTCTCTTCTCCTTCTCTTCTCTTCTCTTCTCTTCTCTTCTCTTCTCTTCTCTTCTCTTCTCTTC